>NC_139462.1:81035000-81337500 GCF_057233095.1 Heloderma suspectum | reverse complement strand
AAAAATTGCAAGCCAGGCCTGGTTTCAACCCTTTGAAGTCCAGCCTCCAGATGTAGAATTGCATTGGAGAGGCACCGTGGTGCTTGGAGGATGGCCCTCAAAAATTTAGATTGAACTACTTTGAGGGTGGAAAAAGTGGGGTATGATTCAATTTGTACACCGTACAAAAGTTGGGTTATCACTTTGGCTGTAAAAAGCTTTATGGCCACCAGAAAGTAGTGGGCGCCTCTAGTGCGAAAAAAATAATAATATAGCACAAGCACTCCTATGGGCTGACTGGCTGACAAAGTCCGCATGCGCCTTCCAACCTCCATTAGCTTGGAAGACAGCTTCTAGATATTTAAAGAACTTTACCTGCTCTATTTTGCTATCGTTGATAGACCACTTGTATAGCTTCGGTCTTTTGGCAAGCATCTTTACTTTTGCTTTTGGTAATTAATACGAAGATGTTTGTTATGACAATGTTGTGCCAAATGCTGTAATGCTCTCTTCAGGCCAACAGGTGACTGTGAGAGAATTGCTGCATCTGCATATAATAACACAGTTAGGTGCCTGTTAGTTAACTTTGGTGGATGGAAGTCAGGATGGATAAGGACTCTAGCTAGCGAATCTATATAAAAATTAAATAGCAGGGGGGCTAATATGTAGCCTTGCCTAATGCCATTAGAGGCTAAAACGGGACCAGTTAGAGAGTCCCTGGGATTGCATCTAATTTTTAAGATGGTATTTTCATGAAGTTTATATGTAAGAAATAATAGGTGGCGATTCAGCGTGGAGGCCCGTAGTTTTGACCAAAGTATGTTTCTGGAAACAGAGTCAAAAGCTGCTTTAAGATCTACAAACGCTGCAAAAAAAGATGACTGTGGAGTACTTGTCTATTTCTCTACCAAATGTTGTAAAATTAAAGCTTGATCTAAGGTGGAGCAACCAGATCTAAATCCAGCTTATTCATCAGCCAGGATATTCTCATGGTCCATCCAGTCTAAAAGTTTTGCATAGAGATGTCTGGCATACAACTTACTAATTATAGCAGAAAGTTATCTAAGGCAGAAGTAATTGAAGGAAAGGAACATGGTAGGCAATGACGGGAGCATGAAGCTGAAGAAAGGAGAGGCCAAAGAAAAATGGGTTTGGGGTCAAAACTCACATCAGGTCTATGGATACAATGGATACAATGCTGTTGACATCCTTCCTCAAATGCCCACAAGCAGGATCAGGGAGAACCCAACTCAGCCCTCAGTTTAACCTAATTGCAGCCATTTACAGCTCCATTTAGGTAAAAACAGCGCTTTACAGCCTCAAGTGGCATCCACTACACCATTTGCGGCTGTATTCCTCCCAGCGATACGGAGCCGGCATGCCAATCCATTGGAAATCCTCGGGAGGCAGAGGGAAGTGAGCCATTCCGCCGCAGATTCCAAAGAATCCGGCCTCATTTGGGTCTGTAGCGGAATTCTTTGCCATCTCTAACTATGCAACACAGCAGAATAATCACAGATTTTACTTTTAATATTTTGTTTTGTTTTGTAGCAGTTCCTATCTTTTGGTAAGCATTCTTTATTTTAGAATATCCATTATATTTATCTTTAAAAATAATAAAGACAAATTATAAATAAAAAAGCTGATATCTTACACCTTATGGCTTTATTATATTATTATTCATTTAGTGCTTATCATGTTTACAGTATTTGAAGCGCTAAGTGCTTGGTAACATTGTTGTTGTTGTTGTTCAGTCGTTCAGTCGTGTCCGACTCTTCGTGACCCCATGGACCATAGCACGCCAGGCCTTCCTGTCCTGCGCTGTCTCCCGGAGCGTGCTCAAGTTCATATTCATTGCATCCGTGATGCTATCTAGCCATCTCATCCTCTGCCGTCCCCTTCTCCTTTTGCCTTCAGTCTTTCCCAGCATCAGGGTCTTTTCCAGGGAGTTTTCTCTTCGCATTAGGTGGCCAAAATATTGGAGCTTCAGCTTCATTATCTGTCCTTCTAATGAGCACTCAGGGTTGATTTCCTTTAGGATGGACTGATTTGACCTCCTTGCAGTCCAGGGGACTCGTAAGAGTCTTCTCCAGCACCACAGTTCGAAAGCATCAATTCTTCGGCGCTCAGCCTTCCTTATAGTCCAGCTCTCACAGCCATACATTACTACTGGGAAAACCATAGCTTTGATTAGACGGACCTTTGTCGGCAAGGTGATGTCTCTGCTTCTTACTATGCTGTCTAGGTAAAACTGACTCTTACTTAGCACAAATGACATCAAAATGGAAATTGAAAAACAAACATTTAAAGTTTCTTTCAAGGTTCTACAGGTTGTTTAGCTAGTACCCAAACAACCTGTAGAACCTTGAAAGAAAGGTTGCAGGCACTTGCTTTTTGCCACCCTAGCTCACCACAGACAGCACATTCAAAAAACACTGCCACTGAGCTCAGCTTGCTGCCCTCCTCAGCTCAGCTTGGTGTCCCCCTCAGCTTGGTGCCCTGGGCCACCGCCTAGCTCATCCATCCCTAAGGCCAGCTCTGTATACAGTAGAACTACGACAAGTTCAGCCTGATTGGCCTTCAACAATCCTAGCTAGAATTGTCTTCTCCAAGTATAAATATGGTCGGCTGATCAAGCATCTATTAAACATGAAATTATTTTGCCTTACTGCTGCTGCCCAGGACCCATTGGATTACCTGTGCTTATACTACAAGTACACTCTAATGCTACTCCTCCTGTACTTCATCTTTACTGTATGTCAGCATTTCCTAACCTCTTGTGCTCTTGTGTTCCCTGAGATCTTTTCCTCCATCACTCCTATTGACATGTTGGGGACCACTCATATTCTGTCAGGTGAGAAGAGGAAATAAAGATGAGTTGTTGTTTCTCTACTTCGGGAAGATGTGATGTCTTAAACTAAAATGAACTGTGATACTCAAAAGACTCATTTAACTAAGACTGATGTTTCAGGTTATTACCAGAAATAGTCTCCACAGTGTGATTGTACTATGAGCTCATTTGAGCTTTCAGTCCGTAGATGGGATTTTGCATTGAAAATATTTTCATTGCTGGTCATGAAGTTTTAAATGGCTCAATTAACTGAATTCAGTTTTCAGAAAAGCAAGTGTCATAGTTTGAACTGAAGCAAATAAATGTAAAGGTCAGTGATTTATGGCATCAGTAGTTCTTTACTTTGGAGTCCAGTAGCTTGTTCCTCTCTTTTCTCCTTCATGTTTTTTTAAGGACTCCAAGACTTCTCTTTCAACAAATTATTCTGCTTTCCAATTAAAAGATGTAAAAAGGGAGGTTATGTACAAGGCAAACAGAAATGACAAAACTGGCCACAAGTCTGAAAGATCAAATGGAACATTTGGATTACAAATGTGTTTGGCTAAGTCAGGTCAAATAGCTGGTGTCCCTGGATGTTCTCTCTCTCTCTCTCTCCTCTCTCTCTCTCTCTCTCTATATATATATATATATTCCAAGTGTGTGTGATAAATTAGGCACTGATTAAGGTCAATGTTACCAAAGAATGTTGAAATCTTGCAGTTGCCTACCTCTGATTAGTTTTGTAAGAGACATGCCAAAGCTGCAATGTGCAATAAATGTTTGGTTTCCAGCAGCCCATTTAGAGGAGCACCAAGTCTGCATCTGACTTCTATGGACAGTGACAACAAAAATGCAAAGAATGGAATCATTTATGTTTTCATCAAATTTTCTTCCTCTTTCAGTAACATAAAAAAATAAACGCCTGTGCATACATGAACTCCAGAAGTACTGACTGAGGCATCACTTTCTGGCTTGTGTGGTAGTATATGTCATTAAAGAGTAACTAGTATCTTCCCAAAAATGGCAATGTCATTAGCGCTTGCTGCCTGTGATGTTGCACTAGTGTTGCACTACTGGTGCAACATCATTTGTACTAGCACTGTGACAGCATTGGATACTGCCCAATATTTCTGTATGATAGTTAATTCTACAAAGAACTGTTTTAACTGATACAATGCTCAGTTTGCTTATATTAATATGTGTATTGCATTTTCTGATCACTTTGCTATTTCAGTTCAGTTCAGTTTTATAACAGACGATCATCATGGTCTAAGGGAAAGAAAATATCCAAAATGTTTGTATTTATGTTTTTTATTTTGTTGAGTTTACTTCTGTTATTTATTGGGGGGGGGGAGACAGTTAAAATATCATTAAAGACAATAAAAGATGGGTGACCTAGGTGTGTACACTCCTGCCATGCTAATTAATTCTTAATGAAAGTGGACCAACTCATGTGATGTATGGTTATACGTATGTGAATGGATACATGCAGAATGCTTACACAGACAAGCACTTTGCCCATGGCCGCCATCATATCTATTTTGCCTGTAGAATTTCTCCCTTCTGCAACTATCCTGATAAGCAGGGAAAGCTGGAGTGACTGAAAGCTGGCATATCTCAATCCTTCCCTGCTTCTCCCCCAACAAACACGGAAACATTAAAGGCCAGCCAGCCCTGAGATGAGGTGTGGCTCCTTCCCTAAAGTAAGGAGGTATTCTCTACTTCCTTGATTCACCCATAGATCTTTCTGCTTCCTGGAAGGGCAAGAATTGCAAGCAGTGAGCCAGGTCTTCATGGAACGCCAGTCTTCCCTGCCTGTGGGATAGTTATGGGAGGGAGACGGAGCCAAACGAGACATGACATCAATTGAACAAATGCAACTGATACACGTGGTTTTTGTTGTTTATGTCAGGGGTGGGCAACATGCAACATATGGGCCCCCTGCTAATTTTGCACTGTGTTGCTTCTGCCACATCACTGAATTTGCCACTGACATTGTCCAGGGAATATGACTTTGCTTTAAAAAGAGGTACACGCTCCCTGAGCACCTTGTTTTAAAGGTAAATGGACTCCCCCCCCCCCGCCACCATGGGGAAGGCTGAGTAACCTTGGGGCCATGGGACTGGGCAAGAGGAGATTAACTCACTGAGGCTGTTTCCATGACACAATAGCCCACCATGGGGTAATTTAAGACTGCGTGTGTGGGGCCTGCACGGCCACCATTTTGAATTTGACCCCTTCGGGGTTGTCATGTTGCACAAACCTGGTAAGTGTGGGTTATGCAAAGGTTAAGCAACCCTCACATAACTTATGGTCTGTTTTGGGGTTATGTGAGGGTTGTTTAACCTTTGTATAACCCACTCTGGCCAGGTTCACATGACACAACAACCCCCAAGCACGGGGTTGGGTGTGCAACCTGGCACCTGCAGGCACCACAGTTCATCATGAGTTAAAAAACCCATGACAAGCCATGGTATGTCATCCAAACCCGGTCTTAATCTCCCTGCCACAGTGCACATTGGTGCCAATGAATGCTTCCCTTGAAATGCAAATAACAGCTTCAAAGAGGTGATTTTTATTGGGACTGTTTCCCACCTGAGCAACTGTAATGTGTAGCTATGCTCTCAGATGTGACAGTGGCTGAAGGTGAAGCACTGTCCAAATAATCATTCCATACACATCCATCATGTATAATCTAGCTTTGTACATGTGTCGCTCAGTCTGTTCACATGAGAATTTTGGGTTTAGCTTGCCAGTGATGAGTGAGCTGGGCAGGTATGCTTTTGGAATGCCAGCTCTATACCTGAATGGTCCAACTTGCACACTCACTAAGTTCATTTGTACTGGACAGAGCACATGAGGAATGTTTGCACAGGCAAGTGCATTACTTGTGGCTGCCATCATATCTGTTACAAGCTTAAGATTAAAAGGCTGCATGTCAGAAAAACAGTTCTGACTCCTGACTCTAACATATTAGTACTAATTTATACTAGCAGCAGCAGGCCCTTGAAATTTTCTAAGACAACACATAGTTTAGAATAAGGCACAATGACTAAACTAGCATTATTCTGGTATTGCAGAGGGATTGATACTGACATTGAACACAGGCACGGCAAATGTTCAATATCTGGTGCCAAAGGCACATGTGATGGTAATAATTAGGAACAGAGTATGCTAATCATACATCATATTCCTTGTTTACAAAGTGCATATTTTTGACCCAATGTAGTTCCCAAGGCAATTAAAAGGTGCCTGTGGATTTACAAATGTGCCCAAATTATTTGTTTTTTATTACCATGTTAGTATCTAGTGATCAATATTTTAAATTAGAAACTATCTATTACTGGACTCCTTTTGGGGGGGCGTAGTAAAGAATAAGGTTTTTGAGAGGAATCCCCGGACAGTGGATGAATTAAAAGCGTTCATCTCGGAAGCATTTATGGACATTGATGTGGACTGGAATTTGTGTTGTACTGTGTGTCGCAGTGTTCTGGACAGGTTTGAGAAATGTTGCAACATTGATGGAATACATTTCGAACACTTACGAGATTAAACAGTGTTAAACAAATGTAAATGTAATAAACAATGTAATAAAATGCAAATAAACTATACTGTATACCTACTTTGGGGCCACTCTGTAGAATAATTTGCACTTTAGCAGCAAAGAAATCTTACTCCAACTGTAGTCACAACTTAAAAATCAGTAGTTGTGCCAGGATATGAATGGGGTTAGGTATTAGAACAAACATTCAGAAACATATCCCATTGAGGATAGCAACTCAGTGCACATAAATGGCAGCTGCACTTGCATTCCAGTGCATGTTTTAGATGTAATCACCCACAGTTCCTGATCCAGCATGTGATACACATGTGGAGACCTGTTTCTGCACACAGATTAGTTGGATCTAGTGCAAAGAGGGGTTGGTCACATAGGAGATAATGTGTTGAGATAAAATTTTACACTTTTAATCTTAGCTTTGTGTGTGTGCATGCACATGATGTAAGTATTCTATGAAGTCATGACAAATTGTACATTCAGCTCAATTGCCTTTCGTAAGAGACTAACTTTCTTAAGACGCAAACCCCAGGAATGATAGTGTTTTAACTGTGTCCAATTTTTATCCCCAGTTACATGCACACAGTTTATCTGACATTACTCATAGACTATTTCAGTCCAAGATCTATTAAACTTGTTTTCTTCAGAAATAATAAGTTTAAGATTGTAATGGGACTTGGGAAAAATTACATAAATCTGACTTATCAAATATAACATGTATATTTCTAATCAGTGATTCATATCCCTTTTTACTTAACACATGAGGAATTATTGAAATATAGTTTTATTGACAAAATGTTACTTAAGACATCCATAGATGTTTCTTTCAAGTTATGATTATGATGAATAGAATGAAAAAATACTAGAAGTGCACAAAAACTGACAGGCAAAAAAATGAAATAAAGAATAAAAGTCGGGGAAGAGTTTAGGGAAAAGGATCAATTTGGCTTAGGTGTTAAAAATGAATTAAATATTGAAGGGCTGTATTACTTCCTAAAGCTGGAATTAGATGTAGTCTCTCCCATTATACAGAATTAGGCGAATAACTTTTACTTGATTTTATTTATTTATTTGTTTGTTTATTTCATTTCTGTGCCACCTTTCTGAAATCAACCAGGGTGGCTTACAAAAAAAATCAGATCATAAAAACCATAATCAAATAAGAACATAGTAAAACATTAAAAACAATCTTTAAAAGCCATCATAAGTATAACAACGATTTTGAAAAGCCAAGTTCAAAAGATGTGTCTTGGCCCCCTTCCTGAATGCAGAGAGAGTGGGGACCAATCAGAACTCCATGGGGAGTGCATTCCAGAGTTTGGGAGCAACACAGGGGAAAGCTCTTTCCTGCATGCTTGACAAGTGGGCCTCTGCAAGGTGTCTTCAAAAGGGCCTCTCCTGCTGATCCTAGTAACCAAGCAGGTCCATACTGATAGGAGGTCCCTCAGGTAGACAGGCCCTAAGCCATTTAGAGCTTTAAAGCTTAAAACCAATACCTTGTATTGAGCCCAGAAAACAAATGGCAACCAGTGCAGATCTTTCAGTATTGGAGTGATGTATTCATGATACCGCCTGCCAGTTGGCAGCCTAGGTGCCGTATATTGCACCAACTGAAGCTTCCCGATGCTCTTCAAGTATAGCCCAACGTAGAGTGCGTTGTAGGTCTAACCATAATGTAACCAAGGCATGGATAACAGTTGCCTGACTCAGGAACAGCTGCAACGGTAGCAGTAGATGTAGGGTTATTCTACATGAGGCATTTATCATATGCCCGTCATTCCCAACTCACAGTTGTTTACAGGTTCTTTAGATGATGTTGTGACCCTCCAGTTTCACTTCTGTGTCTAAAGAGCACTTTCTGTGAGTTTTTTTAGAGCAGGGGAAATGCAGCACTCAATTGTAAAAGCAAAAGGAAATGCTTTTTTCACTTGTGTATTTGTTCTATTCTGCTATACCACCCTGCAACCTAGAGGTTGTGTAGTGAAAAAGCAGGAAAGGAAACGCTCTTTGTGTAGTGCTCGGATCTCAATTCTGCAATGAAACTGAAAGCAGATACAGCGAATTAACAGCCTTGTGTAGAAAAGCTCATAATGCGCAAACACACTTGAAGAACCGAGGACAACGTGAGATCAATGAGACTGATCTTTCAGTGGGAGAGCAACCCCATCTAGAACAGGTTGAATCCCAGTTCCTGAGCCAGGCTTTCTACTGGTCAACAGCATCTCTGTCTTTTCTGGATTTAATTTCAGCTCATTCACCCTCAACCAGCACATTATCAAAGAGCCAGTACCTGTAGGAGAGCCGTCATCCAGGAAGAGGGAGTGCCTGCTGCTGTGCCCCCCCCACTGCTCTTCCTGTGGGCTTAAGCCACCCCCTGCAGGACTAGGCCCCCAGTTACTGAGCCAGCTGCTGCTGACTGTCGCCACCTGTTCCTCCTGGAGGGACCATATAAGCTGGCTGGCAGAGGTGGCTTGGGAGAGCCAGTATTGGTAAAGGGGATGTCTTGTTTTGCTTTTTGTTTAACTGTTGGTGGTGGTGGGGGGGTTGTTGTGTTTTTAGAGGTGGGTAGCCTGCCTGATAGGCAGGGGCGAGGGGGCATGTATCCACCTGACAGAGGCAGTGGGGGGAGTGTTGGGGGCCAGAACATACCAAGGCTGGGCGGCAAGCGCTGGTGGAGCACTAGGGGCAGGCCATGCCAGGTGAGGGGAACAAGGGAGAGATGTGTAATATCTGTCCCCTGTTCTGGGCCTGTCCAGAGCCAAAGGATGGCTGGGGGAGCCGTGACCCCATCTTTTGGCCTTCGTTTGCTGCTCTGCAATGCCAGGTCTGTTACCCAGAAAACATCTCTCATCCATGACATGATCCTGGATGAGGGTGCAGACCTGGCATGTATTATGGAGACCTGGCTGGCCGAGGCTGCTGCTCCAACCCTTGCAGCCATGTGTCCAGCTGGATTTTTGTATGCACAGCAGCCAAGGGCTGGGGATTGGGGAGGGGGAGTCCTTGGTCTTCACCAGACCCCCTCTCTGGGAGAACAAGGTTGCTGAGTGCACATACTGGAGGTTGGGCCCAAAGGGCAGTCTGGGGATTCTGCTCGTGTACTGTCCACCCCGCTGCATGCCTGACTCCCTGGCTGAGGTGCTTGAGGTGGTCTCTGATGTGCGTGTGCAGTCCCCTAACTTATTGGTGTTGGTGGACTTCAGTGTACATTCAGAGGCCATCCTTGTGGGGGCACCTCAGGACTTCATGGAGACCATGGCTTCCTGGGAGCTGTACCTAGGGATGTACGAAAGGGACTTACCTTGTCCCGCAGCTTTTTTAGCGGTGGGGGGGAGGCGCTTTGCTTCTCCCCCCAAAGTTCATGCGAGGGGGGGTGTCTTCCCGCCTTGCCCAGCCAAAATTCAGGCCGGGGGGGAGGCTTCCCGCCTCGCCCAGCCGAAATTCAGGCCGGGGAGAAGCGCCCTGTCTCCCCGGCCGCGAACTTCAAAAGAAAAGTAAAAAAAAAAAAAAAGCCCCGTGATAGGCTACGTAACGATTAACGTAGCCTATCACGGCTGACTTTGCAAATCTAGCCGTGATAGGCTACGTTAATCGTTACGTAGCCTATCACAGGGGCGTTTTTTTTTTTTTTTACTTTTCTTGTAATGGCGGCGGCGGCAGCTGGTCGACAGACCGGCTGCCGCCCCCGCCCCTGACGAAGACCTGCCGAACCGCCACCGGGACCGACATTCGTAAAAGGTAAGTCCCATCCCGGGGGGGTGGCGGGGGGTGGGCCCAGTTAGAATAGGGTACAGCTAGAGATGGGGGAGAATTTCTCCCCGAACCTTCGGAGGACCGAATGCATTGGCACTCGGCCCCCCGAAGTTTCGGGGAGAAATTCTCCCCCATCCCTAGCCGTACCCTATTCTAACTGGGCCCACCCATGTAGCCGGTCATGCACTAGACCTTGTGTTTGTTTCTGGAGAAGCGGGGAGTGATCTGGAAGTCAGGGGTATATCCGCCACCCCCTTGTCATGGTCCGATCACTATCTGGTGACATTAGACTTCTCGGTTCCACAACCCCTCCGCAGGGGTGGAGGACTCATTAAAATGGTCCGCCTCAGGCGTCTTATGGATCCGAATGGATTCCTGAACGCGCTTGGGGATTCTCTGGGGCATGCCAACGGCCAGTCGGTCGAGGCCTTGGTGGGTGGCTGGAATGCTGCAATCACTGGTGCATTAGATCGGGTGGCTCCAAAACGCCCTCTCCCCCTGAACAGGGTTCGAACTGCACCATGGTTCAATCCGCAGTTAAAAGCCCTGAAACAGGAGGTGAGACAGCTAGAGCACCAGTGGTAGAAGTCTCACTCCGAAGACAATCAGACACGGGCTAGAACTGTATCTTCAGCCTATCAGGTGGCGATGAAGTCAGCAAAAAAGGAATACTATGCTGCCTCTATCACGTCCACAGAGTGCTGTCCCAGGAGGCTGTTCCAAGTGGTCTGGAGTCTGGTCAGTCCAGTTGCTCCGGAACCACTGGAGCATTCTAAGGCCTCCTGTGAAGCCTTGGCAAGGCACTTTGCAGATAAAATTGATCGGATTAGGAGTGTGATTCCATGCGCTGTGGATATAGTTAGCAAATGCCATTTAGGGGCAAGATCATTGAGCGGGTGGTGGCGATGCAGTTGAAGGCACACTTGGAAGAAGCCGATTATCCAGATCCATTTCAATTGGGCTTCAGGCCTGGGCATGGGACAGAAATGGCCTTGGTCACTTTGGTGGATGATATGAGGAGGGCTCTGGATAGGGGCAAATGCTCCTTCCTTGTTCTCCAAGACCTCTCAGCGGCTCTTGATACTGTTGACCATGGTATCCAGAGCCCTCCTGGACTGCCTGGAGGGGTTGGGCATTGGAGACATCGTCTTATGGTGGTTCCAGTCCTTTTTCTCCAGTAGGTACTAGAGGGTAGCACTGGGAGAGAAGGTGTCAGACCCGCGGCCACTCGTGTGGGCTGCCACAGGGTTCCATCCCCTCCCCAATGCTATTTAACATCTATGTGAAGGTTGCAACGTACTGCAGACCCTTTAATATTAATAGTTTTGTGGCTCTGGCATAATTCAAGAAGTTTTATCCTGTCTCTTTATTCCCATGTCTGTGTGCAGGAGAAAGCAAAAAGGAAATACATACTACAGATCTTGCATCAAATTCCCTCCTGGAGATATAACAAACACAATGATGGGATAGATCTTGACCATGAAAAACACACATACTTCCAGTCTTCCCAAGAGAGAAAAAAAAATCTCTTTTTGGTTGTAAATCTACACCTGCCAACATCCTTGTGTCTCGATGCAACAAGGTTTTATTTCCAGACAAGATGAGGTACTGTTGGCAGGTGATTCTTCTGTCATGGGAACTGGTGTTCAGCCTGTTCTGGATGGGGCTGTACTCTCCCTAAAGGAGTTCACAGTCTGGGTGTACTCTTAGAGCTGGCCTTGATCTTTGGAGGCCTAAGTGGCTTCTGTTCAGTGGCTCAAAGCACCTTTCACCAATTGAGGCTTGTGGGTGCACCAGCTGCAGTCCTCTTGAACAGAGACATTTGAGACAATGGGGCAGTCTTTGACACAACTGGTCAGAAAGTTCCGTTAATGCAAAATGCAGCTGTTAGGTTGCTGACTAGGAGGACCAAACATCTGTAAATAACACTCCAGTCTTAAAACAGCTGCATTGGCTCCCAGTCTATTTTCAGTCACAATTCAAAGTGCAGGTGTTAAATTTTAAAACCTTAAATGGCTTGGTATCACAGGACCTTAAATACTGCCTTTTTCGCATGAACCTGCCTGAAAATTAAGATAATCTTTAGAGATCTATCTTCAAGTCCTCATGCCTTCAGAACTGATGCAGGTGATGACCCAAGATGTAGACCCAGTTTGCATGTCAGGGCAGCAAATAACCCACAATTAGCCATCTGCAAGCCATTTCCAGTTTCTGTAAACAACCTTCAGTTAACCCATGGTTTGTTGTTGTTGGGTTAACAGCTGGGTTTTTTAGCCCCTAAACAACCCATCAGTCCAGGTTCACACATCACAATGACAACCTCCGATTGTACCAATTGAAGGTTGTTTACAAAATATGGAGGCAGCTTGTGTACAGAATACATCCCCTCAGATCGTGGGTTAATTAACCCACAATTTGCCTCCAAATGGTGCTGGTGTGGCACCTTGGCTCCAAAATGCTCTCCCAAGAGAGGCTTACCTGATGGTAAGTCTAATGTGTTTTCAGTGCTAGCTGTAGTACCCTTTATTTATTCAAGTCCTTTCATGTTTTTTTTTAGTTTGTTTTTTTAAGCAAGTCTGATATTAGTAATACAGCAACTCAATATCATTATTTTTGCTTTCATAACAGTGGGTTAAACATACTTACAGTAAATAAACAACTGTTGGATTACCATTGTATTAGATCATGATAGTTCACTGTAAACTAAACTGAAATAAACAGTGCAAGTTGCCTCTTCAGCCATCACTTCAAAGCATGACAGTTTACAGTGAGTGTACAGGGTGTGTATTATGTTTTGTACAATAAATAGTTTAATCTAAGTTATTTATCTTCAACAAGTTTATACATTTTCTGAGAAAATCCATCACATGGCTAAAATGACTGTAGGACTATTCCCTTTATAGGGTATAGGTGGCTTTAATTGTGGAGTACGCCATTTTCTTAAGAATTTGGTGAGGGAATACTTTGAGTCAAGCATTCTTCAGATAATTCCCTATCACTACTGGGGCTCTGGGCAGTGACTGATATTTAGGGATGTACAAAAATCACTTACCTTTTTGAAGGGTGACATTCTTGGGGGGGGGGAGGTGCTCTGTACCTCCCTCTGAAATCCTACCCCGACCGGCTCCGCTCTGCGGCTACTCCGCAGACTCTGCGGCCACCATTTGCATCCCTTCGCTGAGCCGTGATAGGCTACATGAATATTTATGTAGCCTATCACAGCAAAAGCAGGGACACAAATGGTGGCTGCTACGCCATTTGCGTCCCTGCTCTGAGCTGTGATAGGCTACGTAGAGACTTACGTAGCCTATCACAGCTTGCCAGGGATGCAAATGGTGGCCGGCGTAGCGGCCGCAGCCCAGCAGCAGCTGGAGCCACCGGAGCTGCTGCCACTGCCGGAGCCACCGCCGGTGGAGCCACAGCCAGGGAGGCTCCGTTTCGCGGGGCTTTTGCGGGGTGGTGGGGCGGGTTGCTCCATTCCGCCATGGATTCCTGGGGGCCGAATTCACTGGAATTCAGCCTCCCTGGGATCCGTGGTGGAATTCTCTAACATCCCTACTGATATTCTTATTTTTGTTTCAAGTATTTGGATGTTTAAAAAATACCATGGGTAAGATCAGAGTGTATCTTGGCTCTGCTGACATCTGAAGACAATGCAATGCATTGCTGTTAGAAACACTCTAAAGTCTGCTATCATTGGCTTGGATCCAGACCAAGTCATTTGAACTTAGTTCCCATTGAAATCAGTGGACAAGTTAGTCATGATTTAAGTTAAGTTCCATTGATTTCAGTGGAAAATAAGTGCAACTAACTTAGGGTCAAGCCAAAGTATATGTTATGTTAAATACAATGTCTGCAGCTCCCTATGGATTTTTGTTGACTCAAATGTAAGTGTACGGGGAGGTGTAATCCTTCCCTCCCCAGCCATCACCCACCCCAGAATTGATCTCCTAACATTACAGTTAGACATAGTAAAAAAACCCCTCCAATTGGGATCAATGGGATGTTTTTAACTATCTCGTAGGGTGTCTCTACATTAAGCAACCCCCCCCCCCACACACACAAAAACTCTCATCTTTTCCCGAGCTTCCTGCTTTCAGTTTCTTTGTGGGGTTAGGAAAGGCTTCTCTTTACACGGCAGCCACGTGGTTTGAACTGAGGGAGTGCCTCCCTCCCTCCCTGGCATGTGTGCAAGGAGGGGGAGTCTTGTTGTCGTAGCTTAACTTCTGCTGTGCTGTTTTCTCACAGCCCCCAGAAAACTTCTGACTTACTTCTGAGTAGACATAAAATGTAAGATTGTGCTGCAAGGCTGCAACCCTTGGCACGCTTATGTGGGAGTAAGCCGCAATGAACTTAATAGGCTGCTCTGAAACAACAGAGGACGTTGTTTCTGAGCTTCGTGGGGTGGGAGATCAAATGTGTCTATCTTCATTGCAGGGAGGCATTTTACCCTCTTCTCCCCCCAACTGAGAAATGTGGAGGCAGGAATTGCAATCAGCAGGCGATTCTTGCCCTCACACCTGTCAAATCAGCTTAGTCGTCTTCCGTGCAACCCCGCTCCCATCCTCAATGCCTTCGTCATCCTGACCGCCCCCCCCCCTCCAACTGAAAACAAATGCCCACAGCAGGCAGACACAGCAGTTTCTTCAGCTACTGGAGAATTCCACAGGGGGATCATGGCGCTCCTGATGCCACATTTTTTGCATTTGGGGAAAACACGAGATAGGCTGGGGGAAATTGCAGGAGGCGCCTTGGATGGTAATGGTATCATGTAAAGAGTCTGCAAACTTCTGAGAGAGAGCCATCTCGATAGCAGGATAAAGGCTCCGTGTGATGATGAACCCCTAACTGCTGTGGGAGGGGGTTGATTCAGGGGGGCATGGCTGGGGAATGAAGGATTAAACCTCTCCTTGCATGCTGCAGTCTTGATTCAGATTGGGGGGGGCAGGTTGTTGAGTAAACAAAAAAAACTCATAGGGAGCTGCACCCTAGGTAGTTATCGTAACATGTAGTTTGATCCCAAGTCTAGATCCAGCCCATTTTTTTCATGGTAAACACAAAAATAATTAAAATCCTTTGTTCCTACTCCATGTAATTAATTTCTGCCAAATATCTTCCCTGGCAGGTTTATATTTAGCAGCAGTTCCCCTAGTCTGTCCTCACCTCAGTGATATCTTTGAGCATTCCATCTCCTCAGTCCTCAGTTCTGTGGACAGCTGTTCTCCATATTTTCACCTCTTATATCCACCAAAGACAGGTTTAACTCATGTACAATTATGGCACTGTCCAGTACATATAGGCTTATCTCATCCTGTTCACCTGCACAGCATGGAATGTCACTCAGCAGGGAAACTGCAAGTTAACTTTCAACTTCAAATCAAACAAAAATTCTGCAGGTCCTGCAGCCTGTTAAGACTTGTAACACCATCAAACAACTGTCTAGTAAACCACTTTTACATTTAAAACCTAAGATCCAACACAGCTGGATTCAGATGGCGTTCTGACCTCATCTGAGCTAGCATGCAGTGGAAAACATGGAAAAGGTGAGCAGATGGAAGCAAATTTGTAGGAAAAATGAGTTTTGTGACACATGAGATGGTTTGATGTTTACTAAGCTGGGGTGGAAGGAAGAAATAAAGGAGGCTCATAGCATCTGAGCTTGTGTACTGTAGGGAAGAAAAAGTACAGATCAAGTAAAGAAGCATCTACTAGTGATAATATGACTTAAATCAGCATTTCCCTAACATCCGATAGCTCAGAGCCAGGGCCAGGGTCCGTACCCAGCATGGTGGGCAGCTGCCAAGCTGATAATTCCTGTAGTTGAGGTCTCCTGCCAACCCATCATGGTTGTGTACCTGATGGAGCAATGGTATGCCGTGGCATTGTGGGGAGGTTTAAATGGTGGTCACCTTGCAGCTGCCCACTGTAAATCATGGTGCTACTGCCTGTGATTGCTGTTACGGCCAACAAACCCACCAAGGGTGCGGATGCTGGGAGGACAGCGGACATTGTGTGTATGTGTGTGTGGGGGGATTGTCAGCTGACGACACTTTGTCAAAGGGACCCTCACCTTTTGAACACTTAAAAAAAAATGAAGCCACACTCACTCTTACAAACAAAAAGGGTTACTTTTATAGTGTGTAAGATTTAAGAACTACCCAAACTTCAGGCGAGCTCAACCACCATTTTTCTGTGTGCACCATCATTATGGGTATGCCTGCCCTTACTGTAGATTATTTTGATGTGTCCCTGCATAAGGAATGGTTGAATAACTGAATCATTTCCAGTGTGCTAGAAGTCCGTGCTCCCCACAGGGGCTGCTTGGTTGGAAGACAAAGAGAGAGAGAAGTGAGTGAACAACATCCATTGCATGTAGAACTTGGGACTCACAGGAGACATAAACTTTTCTAAATTATTTCTTATAATCTTAAAATTATTTTCACTTGAAATTTTCTTTTGACACGTTGGTGTTCTCTGGCATAGAGCTTGGGAATCAGTAGCAGAGCACATGCTTTGTATGCAGAAGATCTCAGGTTCAATCTTGAGCATTTCCAGCTAAGAAGAAGGGCCTGCAACAGGTAATGGGAAAGACTTCCGCTTGAGGCCCTGCAGAGCAACTGCCCGTCTGAGTAGATAAAACGGGTCTGGCTAGACAGTCTGGCCTGGTAAAAGGCAGCCTCCTACAGGCTTAAGTGCTGTATTTAGCATGGTAAAGTGGATCAGCCTACAGTGTAAGATAAATGTGGGAAGGGCTCCTCGATCTTTTCGTACTGAGAGCTATGTCTTCTGACTGGATTGGGAAAACAACAGCAAGCACATCCTCGCATGACCTATGCCACACCTATAACATTTTACATGATGATGCTTCCAGAGATCAAAGCTTTAAAGGAACTGACACTATCTTTGAACTTTAGTTCTTAATATTCATAATTTTAAAACTCCCAACCACTGAAACTACCACTTCATGATCTTCTCTGTAGTTTTCTCCTACATATGAATCTATTCTAAGATATCATCCCCATCACTCCCAACTGCAACCATTGTCAGAACTCATTTTGACTTGGAGGATACAAGATGAGGTCCATTGACTTGTTTTCTTCATAACCAGACAGTATCGTCATAGAAGAAAAGTCATTTTGCTTTCATCTCGGATTCTCTCATTTCATTCCCTCCTGCTTGTAAAAAAAAACATTAGGCAGTCTCCTGGCAAGGTAACTAAATACTTAGATTTTCAGTAGTTCAATGTCACTTTTACAATATATGATAAACATATTTTAGTAGATTATAGTTGGTACTGTTGGGAAATAAATGCTTTGTCTTCAGTAAATATTGCTTAAATTAAAATACATCAATAAGGAAGTTACATGGTCATGATGTTTGTTTAGAAGCTGATTTGAATTGTATTTACTTCTGGATTTGGTTTCTATTAACTTTATTTTTTGCTATTTGGGGATTTTTTTCATTGGGTTTTTTTTTTTTTTTACGATTTTGCATTAACAGCCCTATCATGTTTAATCGCTGAATTCCACATTTAATTATGATATCTACAAGAGTGTCTTCTATATGTGCCTCTCCATACCTTAAGATCAACAGGTATGAAGCAAAATACCCTTCAAGGATGTATAGTTCTTTCTAATGTCACAGAATATATTAACTGCAACCTGTCCAGAGACAGAAGAATACATGGTAGAATATAAAGTAGGGCAGGCTAGGAACATGAGTATGGTTAACAAAATTCAATTGTCTCACAACGTCAAAACCACAAATGAAATACGTAATATTACAGTCAAAGTTTGGGATAAATACAGAGACTTTGCAACCACAATATCAACAGGAGCATCAATTTTAGACCACAAAGAATTTCAAATCGTAAGTGGATGGAGCAACTTCAACATCTGGGCAAAACATAACCTGACAAAGTTTATTGTTTCCCCCCATCCCTCTCAAGATGGCATGCTGATTATTTATGACAAAATCAAGCTGAAAATTCAGAATTGGTACCATCCATTACTCCAGTATCTGCAAATTAAAAGCCAAGGTTAGGATTGGGGGAAAGTGAGCTCAAGCATTAGGAGAAAAGGTGAAGAGTGGATCTGTAGGTTAGAATCGTGATGGGAAGTGGAGTCTGGGGTTAGGAACAAAGGGGATGAAGAACATGTGCAAGAGAGGAGACAGAGGGCTCCTTCACACAGAGCTTTTATCCTGGGATTGATATTGCTCCTTCATGGAAGTTTGTAGGCTCTTTACATGACGCCATGATCATTCAAGACGTCTCCTGCACTAAATGCCCTTTGTTCCGTTTTTAAATAGATCGCAGATAATGAGCTATCAAATTACCCTGTTGTGTTCCGCGTCAGTTTCCTCCGTGAAAATAGTTAAAACGGCAGGAAGAGGAGCAACATCAATGCAAGATAATGAAAGACTCAGATATGGGGAAAAGGAAGGGGGAAGGGTAGGAGGAGTGTAAAGGGAGTCAGTTGTGATCCTGCATTTAAAACGGAAGCAGAATGCCCCATTTTAAATGTAGGGTTTAAGGTGGTGTAGAGATGCCCAGAGACAGCTCTCCTTAAAATACATATTTTATCTCAAAGTACACATTTTTAAAAATATACAGTATGTTACTCAAAATATACTTTTTTAAATGCACATTGAAAGGTTTTCTGAAATGAAAACAGTGCTGGAATATTCAGAGAAGTGCAAAACCCAATAGATAGCTATGTTACAATCTGCACATTAACCTGGGAGATATGAACCAGATTGGTTCCCCTGATCACATCAGAATTCACAAAGACTGAATTTCTGAAGATCCTTCCATAATCCATTGATTGATGGAGGTGTTGTGTTTTTCATAGGATTTCTCAGTCAAAATATTGGCTGTAGGCATCTAGTATTCTATTCTAAGAGACCTGATGAAGGTATTAGACAGGGAGTATTATCACATTACGAAGGATTTGTGCATTTAAATAATAGCAATTTTGTATTGCCACCAATAATTGAAATATATTATTTCAATGTATACTTTTTGAAAAGGATCAACAGAGGATTACTTGCTGCCTATTTTCTCCTTTAGCTCAGTAAGATTGGGAAGAGAGCACAGTAGTGTTACTACACCTTTAGTGGTGTTAGTACCATACCCTTGGAAGTCCTTTCCAAGGAAGCTCTGACCATTTTCTGTATGCCTCTTGCTAGCAATAGAAAACATTGCCAAGTCAGCCTTTATTGTGTTCTATTAGTTGGAAGCTCCCCCCACTTCATTGCTTTTTTACTGTGTGTCTAATGGACTTTTTAAATTGATCTGTATGTTTTCCTTTCTAAATGTAATTGTTGTCTTCTATATTGCTTTGAGCATCCTATAAGGGTTGGAAAAGTGATTCAGGAATTTTATCAATAAAGTAAATGTAAGAAAATAAGAAATAATTATATTGCAGGCCAGATCCTAAGAAAAGATTAGGCCAAGTATGTAGGCAATTGAGGCAAAGAGCTGTAGAGCAGTGAAAACTGTTGTAACCCACTGTTGTGTCTTGCAATGATTTTGTGTAGTCCCTCAATACCTGTTAGGAAATAAAGGATTTGGCCAGGTCCCCAGGCGTATCAGGTTTCTCAGTAGCTTGGAGAGGCAAGGAAGTGCGACAGAAGCACGAAGAATTAAATTTGTAGAACACTACAGAGAGAAAAGCACAGTACATCTGTTCAGACAATACACCCCCACACGCACATTAAAGGATGCCTGCTTTACAGAGGACAGTCCCCTATTTTTGAATAGTATATAGTCCATGTATAAAGTAGTCTCTGAGGTTGTTGGAAGAGAGTGTTTCATATGCACAGTGAGTTGTCTTGGCAAAATTCTATCAGCCTATATCCACCTTCATTTTGCAATCCCAGCCCCAGGCCATGCTTGCCTGTAATTCCAGGTGTCGTTTGGCTACCCACCTTAGCATTCCAGTCTCCTGTAATGAAAATAACATATCTTTTTGGCGTATTATCCAGTAGGTGCTGCAGATCCTCATAGAACTGATCTACTTCTGCTTCTTCAGCATCTGTGGTTGGGGTGTATATTTGGATCACTATGATGTTAAATGGCTTACCCTGAATTCGAATTGAGATCATTCTGTCATCAACATATCTCTGGTTGTACTGATCCTTTTAGTTTTCATGGCAAGAATACTGGGGTGGGTTGCCGTTTCCGTCCCCAGGGATCATATTTAGTCTGACCTCTCTGCCATGACCTTCCCGTCATGGGTGTCCCTTCACAGTTTAGCTATGGCATCATTGAGGTGCTCAAGCTCCAGCACCACGAAAGGTAATGATCTCCTTTGCTGGAGCATGGAGGAGTACTTTGTAACATTTAGGGGAGATGTTACAGGAACATTCAATATATGACACCAGCAGAGCCATGTTTACCACAGTGAAATAAGGGCAACAGTTGTGCTTATTGGAGAAATGAGTTACTATTTTCCAAGGTCTTAGAGTGACATTTTACTATTGGTTCATAGCAATTCCTTTTTGTCTTAGCTAAGTGCTTTTCAGCCTATGTTTCAGAAAATCCTGGGGATTCTTGAAAGCTTTTCAGGAGTTCCACAATAACAATATCAGTAACAGCAGATAGTATTCCCTGAAAGAACACTTTCTTAGCATTTGTTACTGCTACTGATCTTCTCCTGCAATGCTCTGCCATAGGAGAATGTTGTTGGGTGCTCTGATCTAAGATATACTTTCAGTCTGTGGGGGGCAACAGTGAGGCCTAAAAGGATGTTGCCAGCAACCCATGTGAGTGGAGCATGGCCCAGAATCCTCTGCAATGCAAAGCGCTTCTGTGACAGATGCACAGGGCTACCTTGCTAGATCCTACAATGTGTAAAGGGATTCCAGATGGAAGAATATTTGGAAAAACACCACAGTAGACAATTAGTTAAGTTTAAGCGAATTTATATTAGTTAGATTTTGGGATGTCTGACTGACATAAGCCATCCTCCCCTTCTCAAACTGGACAAGTTGCCACTTTGCTAATTTTCATGGTCAAATGAGACCCATGGTCAAATCCCCCAACATTTTTTAAATTCAAAATAACAACACTACCACCCCTAATTGGATTGGGGCCACCACACTGTGGGAAAAGGTTATCCTTCCCCTGCACTGTTTTCCTGATCTAAATAAGTTATTCCTAAAGTTCAAGTTTTCCCTTCTGGGGAAAAAATATGGGTACCTGTATGTTTTGCCCAGCAACTCCAAGCTATGGGATAGCGAATTTCATTCAAGCATATGGCAGAGAGAGGTTGGAAAAACAGCAATAACTCTCCAGAAGCATCAAGGCCCTAATCCAATTTGGTGGTTTTTAAGGCTGGTTTTAAAAAGAAAGGAAATGACATGAGATCTGATCACAAATCTTATCTACCTTGGCCCTCAGAGCTCACAACTTTTAAAACAACATGTATGTGTAACTGCTACTGAACCTCTGAAAGCATATGTCAAATATACCACCTCACGGTGTGCATGAAATAATGCATAAACCGAATGCAGCTGCATCATGTGAGGGAGATCAATACCTTTCTCAATATTTTTCAGTGTCGGCCTTAATCAGATACTTTCTTTGTACAAGATCTCAATCACTGAGCAGAGCATATTGAGTTGATCAGTGTTCCAGCACACAATGCAATATTTACTTTATTTCCAGATGACCAGGTTACATTCTCTCAACTAGGGAGAGAGGAACGTTGCATGGGGATAATGGACTTGTTATGTAACTGAGTTCTAGCATTAGAAACCATTTCCACAACTTAACTGTGGTGATAACAGCCTCATACTAAATCCTGCCTACTGCTGTCAGCCGAACAACCTACCAACAAGACTCTTAGTTTGCTGTAGTAGATATATGTCTCCTGGTCTCAGCCAGGAGGAGACATAGGATAGGATCAATGGCCGCTTAGGTATGTTACTTCATAGAATCACAGAATCATAGAACAGTAGGGTTGGAAGGGGCCTACAAGGCCATCGAGTCCAACCCCCTGCTCAATGCAGGAATCCAAGTCAGAGCATCCCTGACAGGTGGCTGTCCAGCCTCGTCTTGAATGCCTCCAGTGAGGGAGAGCCCACCACCTCCCTAGGTAATTGGTTCCATTGTCATATTGCTCTAACAGTCAGGACGTTTTTCCTGATGTTCAGTTGGAATCTGGCTTCCTATAACTTGAGCCCATTATTCCATGTCCTGCACTCTGGCATGATCAAGAAGAGATCCTGGCCTTCCTCTCTGGGACAACCTTTCAAGTACTTGAAGAGCACTATCATATCTCCCCTCAGTCTTCTCTTCTCAAGGCTAAACATGCCCAGTTCTTTCAGTCTCTCTTCATAGGGCTTTGTTTCCAGTCCCCTGATCATCTTTGTTGCCCTCCTCTGAACCCTCTCCAGTTTGTCTGCATCCTTCTTCAAGTGTGGTGCCCAGAACTGGACACAGTACTCCAGATGAGGCCTAACCAGTGCTGAGTAGAGGGGAACAAGTACTCCCTGGGATTTGGAAGCTATGCTTCTATGAATGCAGCCCAAAATGGCATTTGCCTTTTTTGCGGCCACATCACATTGTTGGCTCATATTCAGCTTGTGATCAACAACACTTCCAAGATCCCTCTCGCTTGTAGTGTGGTTGAGCCACGTATCCCCCATCTTGTAACTGTGCATTTGGTTTCTTTTTCCTAGGTGCAGAACTTGGCATTTGTCCCTATTAAATGTCATTCTGTTGTTTTCTGCCCAGCGCTCCAGTCTATCCAGATCACTTTGAATTTTGTTTCTGTCTTCCAAAGTATTAGCTATCCCTCCCAATTTTGTGTCATCTGCAAATTTTATCAGCATTCCCTGCACCTTCTCCTCCAAGTCATTCATAAAAATGTTGAAGAGCACTGAGCCCAGGACTGAGCCCTGCGGTACCCCACTTGTTACCTCTCCCCAGTTTGAGAAGGTCCCATTGATAAGCACTCTTTGAGTCCGATTCTGTAGCCAAGTGTTGATCCACCAGATCATTGTTTCATCTTTGAGCTAGTTTGCTCATCAGGATATCATGGGGCACTTTGTCGAAAGCTTTTCTGAAGTCGAGGTATATTATGTCTACAGCATTCCCATGGTCCACAAGGGAGGTTACTTGATCAAAAAATGAGATCAGATTCATCTGGCAGGATTTGTTCTTGACAAATTCATGTTGGCTTCGAGTCGTCACTGCATTGTTTTCAAGGTGCTTACAGATGGATTGCTTTATGATCTGCTCCAGAATTTTCCCAGCGATTGATATCAAACTGACTGGTCTGTAGTTCCCAGTTTCCTCCTTTTTACCCTTTTTGAAGATAGGGACAACATTAGCCCTCTTCCAGTCATCTGGCACTTCACCCATCTTCCATGATTTCTCAAAGAGAATAGACAGCGGTTCTGAGAGTTCTTCTGCCAGTTCCTTGATTACTCTAGGATGCAGTTCATCTGGCCCTGGAGATTTTAACTCATTCAGAGTAATTAGGTGTTCCTTGACCATATGCCTATCGATCTCAAGTTGCAATCCTGCCCCTTCAGCCTGTACTTCGCCTTTGCCAGGGGGGTCATAGACCCTCTTTTGGGAGAAGACTGAGCCAAAGTAGGAATTGAGCACCTCTGCCTTTTCTTTGTCATTTGTTGTCATTTTGCCATCCTTATTTAATAGCTGAACAACCATTTCTTTCCTCTGTCTTTTACTGTGCACGTAGCTGAAGAAAGCCTTTTTTGTTGCTTTTAGCATCCCTCGCTAACCTCAGCTCATTCTCAGCTTTAGCCTTCCTGACGCCATCCCTGCAATTCTGTGCTACCTGCCTGTTCTCTTCCTTTGTTGCTTGGCCTTCTTTCCACTTCCTATATGTGTCCTTTTTTGTTTTCATGTCATCTCTAAGCTTTTTGTGAAGCCACATTGGCTTCTTCTGTTGTCTTCCACCTTTTCTTCTTGTTGGAATGGTTTGTAATTGTGCCTTGAGAATTTCCTTTTTTAAAAGCTCCCACCCATTTTGGACTCCTTTTCTCATTAGAGTCGCTTGCCATGGGACCTTACTGATCATTGTTCTGAGTTTATTAAAATCAGCTTTCCTAAAATCCAGGGTATGCATTTGACTACACTCGGCTTTTGCTTCCCTTAGAACCAAGTACAACATGGTCACTTTCCCCCAGAGTTCCTGTAACTGCTACTTTATCCACTATGTCATCTCTGTCGGTTAGGGTCAAGTCAAGGATAGCCGATCCTCTAGTTCCTTCCTCTACTTTCTGTAGGAGGAAGTTATCCACCACACAAGTCAGGAATTTCCTGGAGAGGCCATGTTTTGCAGAATTTGTCTCCCAACAAATATCGAGGAAATTGAAGTCCCCTATTACTACTACATCATGCTTCCTCAAAACATTGGCTATTTGCTTTTCAAAAGTTTCATCCTCATCTTCTCCTTGATTGGGTAGCCGGTAGTAGACTCCGGCCACCAGGTTCCTTTTATTCTTTGTTACATTTATTTTGATCCAGATGCTCTCAATGGGGCTACCAAGCTCATCCTCCTCTATTTCTGTGCAGAAATATGTATTTTTCACATACAGTGCAACCCCACCTCCCTTTCTGTTCCTCCGGTTCTTTTTGAACAAGTTATATCCTTCAATTGCTGTATTCCAATCATGGGAGTCATCCCACCAAGTCTCAGTTATACCTATCAAGTCATAATTTCCCTCTTGTATTAAGAGTTCAAGTTCATTCTGTTTGTTTCCCATACTCTGGGCATTAGTATATAGTAAGGATGGATGAAAGTCCCTTACCTGGTCCCGCAGCTTGCTTCGCGGTGGGGGGGAGGCGCTTCGGTTCTCCCCCCGAAGTTCAGGTGGGGGGGAGGCGCCCTGCCTCGCCCAGCCGAAATTCAGGCCGGGGGGGAGGCGCCCCATCCCTCGCCGCCAAAATTCATGCCGGGGAGAAGCGCCCCGTCTCCCCGGCCATGAAATAAAAAAGTGAATGTAAAAAAACCCCCACATACACACGTGATAGGCTACGTAACGATTTACATAGCCTATCACGGCTAGATTTCCAAAGTCTAGATTTCCAATAGCATTGCCCTTATTTTCGCTGTAGTCTACGTAAATCTTTACGTAGACTACCCGGGCCCAAATAAGGAACACAAATGGCGGCACCCATGGGCGCCGCCATTTGCGTACACGCTTTTTTTTTTCCCCCCCGAAGTCACCCCTGATAGGCTACGTAACAATTTACGTAGCCTATCACGGCTGACTTTGGAAATCTAGCCATGATAGGCTACGTAAATCGTTACGTAGCCTATCACGTGTGTGTGTGGGTTTTTTTTACATTTACTTTGTAATGGCGGCGGCGGCGGCAGCCGGTCAGAAGACCGGCCCCCGCCGAACCGCCGCTGGGACCCACCGCCGAGAGGGACATTTGCAGGAGGTAAGTCCCATCCCGGGTGGGGGGTGGCGGGGGGGCAGAGAATTTCACCACGAATTTCGGGGGGCCGAATGCGTTGGCATTCGGCCTCCCCGAGATTCGTGGGGAAATTCTCCGCCATCCCTAGTATATAGATATTGAAGACCATGTGCTTCACAGTCTGGGTTTCTTCCTACCTGTTTCTGAAGACTATTATTGGGCACTATTAGAGCTGTTCTCTCCGTTGCGGTGCATGAGCCTTTGTCCATTGTTACCCCCAACTTTACATCTCCCTCCCCTGTAGGCTTCAGTTTAAAGCCCTCCTGATTAAGTTCTTCATGCTGTGGCCAAACACATTTTTCCCATCCTTTGTGAGGTGCAACCCGTCCCTTGCCAACAGCCCATCTTCCAGAAGTATAGCTTGTGGTCCCAGAATCCAAATCTCTTGTGTCGGCACCACCTTCATAGCCAGTCATTCACCCGGAGTATTCTTCTTTCCCTTTCTAGCCCTCTTCTAAGTACTGGAAGAATGGATGAGAAAACTATCTGGGCCCCAAAGTTCTTGAGTTTCCTTCCCAAAGCTTCAAAGTCTGACGTGATTTCTTCGTAGCTCCGCTTGGCGGTATTATTTGTTCCCACATGGATGAGAAGAAAGGGATACCTGTCAGTGGGCTTTTTGAGTGCAGGCAACCTTTCAGTAATGTCTCTAATCCATCCTCCCAGGAGACAACATACCTGGCGAGTCCACAGGTCTTTGTGACATACTTGGGTTTCGATCCCACGCAGCAAGGAGTCTCCCACTACTACTACTACTCTTCTTGTTGTTGTAAGCCTGGGTTTCATTGCCTCTGCTTGACTGACCTTCAGCCTCTTGCTCACTATCATGCAGGTTCCTTTGTGATTCTTCCTCTGCAGGCTGTCCTCCAGTCTCATCCTCAAGTACCTGGAATCGGTTCCACAGCTCCACTGCTTCCACTGGTGCAGAGTGGTGTCTAGTTCTTCTTCTCCTAACTCACTCTTTTCCAAGGAGTATCCTCTACTCCATTTCTCCTCACCTCAGCATTTCCCACTTCTGCCTCAGCTTGCTGTTGCTCTTCAAGCTTCTGGTCTTCACTTTGCTGCTGTAGTTCCACTGTTCTGTCCAAGAACTCCTCGTGTTCTCTTATCCCCCGGAGGGTCGACAGTTGCCGCTCCAGTCCACTTAATTTTTCTTCCAGCAGAGTGATCAACTTGCACTTGCTGCAGGTGTAGTTCATGTTGTTCTCAGGAAAGAAAACAAACATGGCACACACCTTGCAGGTCACCACCACTGGAGAGTCTTGTCCTTCCATAGCCTCTACTCCCTTTTTGTGTCTAGCTTTGTGATTGTTCTAGACTGTGTCTGCTCCTCTACTCAGTAGAGGTTAAAAGCAGAGTCCCACTGGTGTGGAAGTGTGTGTTACAAGACAAATAAACGAAAAAAAGTTTGTTAAAAAAGAAGAAAAAAATGTTAGGAGCCTCCCCTACCGAATTTCCCTGGCCAACTCCTGTTTGCACCCCCTGTCCGCTTGCTCTGGTCACTCGATCTCTGGGAGCTTGCTTGCTTCTGTAGAACCTGGACCAGCTGGAGCAGCTTGCTCTGCTCTGCTCTGCTCTGCTCAGCTGGGAGGAGGGAAACAGACTGAAGCTTCCTGCCCACACAGCTACTGGGAGTACGCATCCTTTGGCCAGACACTGTCTGCAAGCCTATCTTATCTTGTAGGGTTGTTATGAAGATTAAATAGTGTGTGTGTGGGACCTGCATAGACCACTCTGAGTTCCTTGGGAGAAGGGTGTGATATAAACATGACAAGTAAAACAACACAAGTGGAGAACTCACAAATTCAGGATGCATGAAAGGAGTAGCACAGGGAAAAGAGGGTGGGAACCTCTTCCCTTCACTCTCCCTCTGATTTTATATCACTTCTCCCTGGCTACCAGTTCCTTAACAACTCTCACTATTGATACCTCCTTCTCTATAATTGCCCATCCTGGCCACCAAGAGCTGGAAGGAAGTGCCTTCAAGGGGACTTCGGTGAGAAGAGGCAAGAGGCATAGGAGAAGTAGTGGCTAGGGACATCACCTCCAAATGAGGTCTGAAGCCGCATGTGTAGACATGCCAGCTAGGGATATTTGAGTCTCAGCAGCCTGAGGCTAGAGCACATGTGTTAACCTCAGGCTTTGGGGAAAAGGTGCTGGAGGGGTGTCAACTGGCCTTGCTTGTTTTGGCAACCCCTCAGAGCCTCTGCCCTTGATCGTGACCTTTAGCTTAACTATGGGAACTCCACACATGTCCATACATGCACACCTACAGGATTATCCCCACGCTATAGATATATTTCCATTTTAGATAAACTGAAGGGACCTGATCCATCATTTGGTTTTGTGGTGCAAAAGGTAATGTTTGATTAGCTTTCACCATTACTGTTTCCTTCAAATAGAACTACAGTTCTTTGCCACCTGGCTTTTTTTTTTTTTTGCCAGGTTTGAATAATCAAAATTCCCTTTCATCTCTCTTCCTGCATGTTTTTCAACTGTGGCATCATCATTTTTGGTACTGTAATGTTGCAGTGCAGAGAAGGGACGTGATGACCCTTAAAGATGGACTAGAAATAATTTTTGATGGAGATGACCAGCCTGTAACCTAGGTGACTGTAGGTTTTCATGACCAGCAGTGAGAGGTTGAATTGTGAGTGTGTTGTCTGAGGCAGAAAAAGTAAGAGGCCTAAGCTTTGGACACAGCTGAAGGGAGTCCAAAGCGAGATTGGGTTTGTGGGAAAGCTATAGGGGTGACAGGTCAGATATAAAGAGACTAGAGACTGTGAGCTCTGAGGAACTGAGTTCTCTTGAGGGGAGATCAATTATAAACATTACTGCTGAGAACCCTGGCAGGCCTGATCAGCCAAGACTGCTGCTGAAATGACTCAGAAATTATGTGAGCTCTCAAAAACTGTGGGTAATAACAGGTAGCAGAGAGCCAGGAAAGATACTGGGGGATGATCGTACAGCTGTTTGCTTCTTTGTTACTGTTACTGTTCCATTTTCCTCCCTGTCTTTTTCCAATCGACTTATGACCACCCCTTTTGCATTTTTGTTATCATAATTGCTTTTGAACATAACTATGTGGCAATTTTCTCCCTTTGGTGCAGTACATTATTTCATGTCAGCAGTTCCCTCCACTTCTCTACCTGCATGTTTCAACATTGGCACCAGTTTGGTATTTTAGCCCCACGCTTAGGATAACTGAATGAGGCTCTTGAGGCATTAAGAGTAATCCTTTTCCTTACCACTGACCTGCCTTATGACCTTTGAGAAATCAATCCAGCACTTTCCCAGTTTAACCGTTTCATCAGTCATGCTCACACAAACAAGAATGCAAGTCCTTTAGAAGAGAAATCTCGTATTCTGTTCTCTCTCTCTCTCTCTGTCTGTCTGTCTTTTCACATAATAGTTGGATTTGTTTTCCAGGTTTACAAGTCAGGGAACAATATGAAATACACTAAAGTTCACAGCAACGAATCGATCATCATGGCTGGAAGTCAGAGATCTGTGGTGAGTACATATTTCATACAATAATTCCCCTCACATCCCATCCATCTTTAATTTAATATATCCTTGAGTGCTGTCATGAAGAATTAGAAAGGCTCAAGTCCTCAGACCAAAGAAAAAAATGGCAAGGGGAGAAAAGAAAAAAGTGATAAGACCTTAGGATGTCACAGTAGACAACATACCATTATGGCAAGTGAGCAATGGTGCCCAGATTTCTTCAAAGCCCTCCAGGGCTATCTTTTTTCTTCTTTTTTTGATAGATGACCTGCTTCTTGACAGCTAAACTGCCAAGCCAGTCTTCATTATAGGGGAGGGGACAAACTGAGCACTACAGATGATAGAATGCTTTGCCACAATAAATGGTCTCTGGAGCCAAGCTGCTTGAGGGCCTATCTAGGCCCATAAGGCCAAGATTTAACCTAGAATTTAATATAGTAGCTTTACAGACTTTATTTAAAGACTTTACACTGGTAAAGCAACAGCAGCTCAGCAACAGAGGTAGCAACTTGATGACACAGGGACATCTATGATCAGGATCTCTTTGGGGCAGGGGGAAGTTAGGTTTAAAAACAGCAATAGTTCTGGGGGTGAGGGGACCAAACATGACAGTGGCTCCAGTGAAGAATTGTTTTACCTGTGCCATTTTTCCAATCTAAATTCCCTTCCCCTGAAACTGCCCATGGATTGGATCAGTAAAAAACAAAACCAAGACAAAAACTAGAAAATGTTACTGCTTCCAATCCAAAGATAAAATGCTAGCAGATCTACTTGTGCTACTGGGAAAATCATGTTCACCTTGGTTTCTTAAATTATTCCTTCAGCCTATTGATAAAGAAAATATAAATACAATGACATTCATCGTTGTGATTCTGCTTAAATGACCCAATTTTCAGGGACCTGAGTCTAAGATTAGTAGAAGTTATTTCTCCTTTCAAAATTATGCCGTAAGGAATTATACCAAAGTTATGCTTCTTGCTGATTTGTGGTCTTTAGGGAATATGGCTGACAAGTCTTCTCCCACTGCCACCACAATGAATTGGGCTAATGCGCCTTCACTATTACAAAAGTGACTCTAACAAAAGTTCACTAAAAATAAAGTCACTTCTGCTTATTCTAAGCAATCAGGAGGGGCACATATACCATATCAGTGTTTACTTTCTACAGGTTTCAACTTTCTCACCTTCCCAGCTTCTGCTAATTGCCACTTGTCAAGAAGATGTTGCCCATTAACATCTTCCCACTCACAAATACTTCTGGAGTCCCAACAGGGATATATGAATAAAACATGATAGAATTTCTACAAATGAAATCTTGTATACTGGTATAATGAATTATACTTATTTTTCAGAGATGAAAAAGAAACATTAAAATGTTCCTTAGCTATTAATGTCTGTGTTAATAATATTGCCATCCTCCTTCTCAGTAACCCATATCATTGTAAAAAGTTGGTAGATGGTAATAGTTCTGAGTAGGGCCATGTTTAGGACATTCAGATGGGCTTGATCAGCCTTCTTCTTTCTCCAGATAAGCCACAATATTAATAATGTTTGTCTGTTTGGACTCACATATAAAGTTCCTACATTTCGCCCACCCTTCATTCACCTAATCCTTTGAAGTCTTCTTGAAAGTGGCTTATTACTATGCACACAATAAGTAAGAAAAGCCACCTCCCACCATTTCATTCTGAATTATTCAAGAGCTGGCCCTGGGTTCAGAAAGAAAGAATTCACTGAGAACATCTCATTGAAGGAAAAAAGTCTGTACTGTGAGCTCATCATTCCCTACTCACGGTTGTTTATGGCTCTTTGCCGTGATAGGTTACATAAATATTTACGTAGCCAATCACGGGAAGGGATGCAAATGGTGGCCGCTACAACGGCCTCCATTTCATTCCACAGCCCGGCTGCAGAAGGAAGATGACGACCCAACTCGGAGCAGCTGCACCGCCAGGTAAGGTCCATCCTGGGGGGATTTCGGGTGGTCTTGTTAAGCTTTAAAACAAAGCAAATACAGCAGCAAACTCTCCATTAGTCAATAATCACAAGTAACAACAACAAAAATGTGTGGCTGCTGTGAATTGCTGTTGTTTATGGGTCAGGGGCTAAACTGTAGCCCTATGCAGTCATTCAAAAAGGGGTTACAATCAACATGAGATGGGAGGGACTGCTCCAGCCACACTCCTCTCCCTAAAACATAAGAAGAGCCCTGCTGGATCAGACCAAGGGTCCATCTAGTCCAGCATTCTTTTCATACAGTGGCCAACCAGCTGCCTACAGGAAACCCACAAGCAGGACATGAATGCAACAGCACCCTCCCACCCATGTTCCCCAGCAAATGGTGTGCATAGGCATGCTGCCTCCGATACTGAAGGTAGCGTAGAGCCATGAGGAATAGTAGCTTTTGATAGCCTTCTTCTCCAGGAATTTGTCCAACCCCCTTTCAAAGTCATCCAAATTGGTGGCCATCAGTACATCTTGTGAAGTGCATTGCATAGTTTAAGGATGTGTCGTGTGAAGAAGTACTTATTTTTATCTGTCCTGAATCTCCCACCAATCAGCTTCATCAGATAGCCTAGGTTTCTGGTATTATGAGAGGGAGAAAAATGTCTCCTTGTCCAGTGTCTCCACACTATGCATAATTTTGTACACCTCTCCCTGTACTCACTTTTTTTCTAAGCTAAAGAGTACCAGATGTTGTAACCATGGTCACATTCTTCACTCTCTACTCATGGAGGGCAAATGTCTGAAGATGAGCGCTTCCTTTATTCATGGAGGCTCCCCACACAATTGAGAATGCTGGACATCAGGGTTCTCAATTGCAGGGTGAGCCTGCACAGATAGAGGAGGCTATCCTCTTCAGACAGCCATCCTCTATGAGTAGAGGGCAACAACAGCTAGAGCACTCCCTCCCCTCATGTGTTGATTTAAACCCCCTCTTAAATGACTGAATAGGGCGTATATGTTACACACAAATGTAATACAGCCCTGACACCTTTTCTTTTCTTCCTTCTTTTTTTCTAAAGGAATGCACCTTTAGGAGAAGGAAATGTATAGTCGGAGAAGTATGTATGTTGGAGGGAGGGTGGATATACTTAACCTTTTCCCCATCGGCTGCTTTTCCACTCCAAATGAATCTCCACAAACTGCTTTTCCCCCATGGAGTTCCAGACACATGTTTTCCCTCACAAATATACATTTGAAACCCTGAGTACGGTGGGGTGGGGGGATTTGGAGCAGAGAAAATGTTAAATAAATAAATAGTCTCTCCCCCCACTTTTCTGATCCAAATTGACCCTTCCAAAGCAGCTTGTCTTTAAAACAAATAAAAACACATTTCATGCATTTGCATGTAACATGTAGTAAGCGTCTCAATGGTAGGTATTGATTAGGCGGAAGGTGTATACGCTCTTCAAGCTTCTTAATTTGCAGGGTAAATAAAAAATATCTTGCCAAATTTAATGCTGATTTGTAATGCTGAAACAAAACCTCCCAATTAAATCTGTTTCATATGGTCTACTACTGCAGAATGTGTGGGCCATTGGTTTGACAACCTGTTATCATTTATTTTAAAATGACAGCAAGTGTGGGGTAGTTTTCTAATGTTTCAGGATTTTCCTGCAGCAAATTATCTCTATCTGCCAGTTCCTAGGATTCCTAGCATTTTTTTTCAGGAAGTCTAGTCCACTTAGTTCATTCAAGACAATCTCAGATGATTTTTCTTCTCTTCCCCACCATTCCTCATTTAACATCATAATCATTATATTGTTGTTGTTTTTATTTATTTATTTATTTATTTATTTTTCCTGAAATTGCTTACAGGTTCATTAGGATGCTATTCTATGTGCACTTACCTGGATTAGGGATGCATGCGATTGTAGTATTAGTGCTCCTGAAAATTAAAGGCTTCCCCTCTCAGCAACCACATAGTCGCTGTCTGGGAGCCCACAGTAAACACGGAAAGGCTCCAAAACAAGAGGACTGCAAGGGTTGTCTTTAGGGTAAAGGCCGCCTAAGAGCTACTCAAGACTAGCTCCAAATCTCCATGGGCCCTTGGGTGTGGGCCTCTGCCTTGCCTGAGGGTCTCCTTCTATGCCATGGGTGACAACAGGTGGCCCCAGATCCTCTCCTTCATTGTCCTGCCTCTCTGCCCTATAAAAGTGCCACACTCTCAGTGGATAGGCAAGTTGGTGGGACCTTTCTGCAAACAGGAAAGAGGAAGAGGAAAAGTTGCTGCCACTAAAGGAGCCAGTAGCAGTAGCACCAATGGAGGAGGAGGAGAAGCAGGAACTGAGTCATTGTACCATCTGTCGCCATCTGCAGAGGGCATTTGGCATGTGATAGAGCAGCAGGACTGGGGAACTAAAATATCAGGAAAAAAACCTCAAGTTGCTATAAAAATTGGGGATCATATCTAATGAAATGCTATAGGGACTCAACGAAAAGCGAAAATGTCCTAAAGCTTATTTCCAATATGTCTAGAATCTGGGCATATCTGCAACATTGTAGTAATGTGACAAATATGATAGAGAAAATACAGCAACATATGCTAAGAGTAAAATAAGTGTTTTGTCATCAATGTCAAACGCAGACCTAAAAGCTGATTCTGATGTATTTACGTCCACGCATATATCATTGATTTCAGTGGAACTTTATTTAGTGATGTTTATACTCCATATGTAATTATTACTCTGGCTATTACTAGTTTACTAGCATTTTTAGAGATTAGAATAATTATTTCAAGTTTAAAATGAATATGAACTGGGAGCGACTATCCCAACTAATTGTTACTATACTCTTCCAAAGAGCTAATACTCTCTTCAAGCTGTCCTCATTTTTTAAAAAATCCTGCCATTTTTAGTTCAGAATATTTTGCTACTAAAGTACACAGATTAACCAAATACATTTACAGCTGCTGTAGAGGAATAGTAGCAGTGATATATTCCCACCCTGTTGATTAGATTTAGCTCAGCTTTCTGTATATTCCACTAGAAATGTTCTGGTAAGAGTAGCTGATTTGGCTATGAAAAAGTGTGTGACAGGCAACAGAACAACGTTGCCTTCTCCCAAGATTCTAAGAAATGTAAAATATTTTTTATAAATGTTAAAAATTTGGCTTCAGTTATTCCCAAAGGAAGTTTTGTTTTGGAATTGTTAATAAAATAACAAAATCTGGCCAAAGGAACACAGCATGTTTGAACACTGATGATAGAAATCCTAAGCATTAGTTCTCACAGCCAGGTAAAATCTTCTAGAACTGGCTAGCACAGAGCATTACTGTTGGAGAAAGGAATTGACACTGCAAACGTTTCCAGAGTATTGTATTGTTCTAGTCTTGTGTAAATATCCCAAATCTAAAACAGAAAGTTTATGTAAAAGATGCCAGATCAGTCTCTCTGTACATATTCTATTCCCAGTGATTTGGAGAATGAGATGTTTTTCTGCTTAATGACACTGCAAATTAGTCCAAAGAGAAAAAGCCAAATATGTAGTGTGCCCTTAATGTCTGTGATGTAGTTTGTTTACAGTTATTTATTTCTGTCGTAGCATATAAACATTCTTTTGAGCTGTTACAACAGTGAAAGGCCATTACCCCCCCTCCCGCCCCCAAAAGGTCCTAAGAGCTTTAGGAGAACAATTAACAACAGAATGAGAATTCATTGCATCGCAAATGGAGTTCTCTTTATAATCTGTGTGCTTTTGCATGGTTCCCATTAATTTCAATGGGACTTGTACAAAAGAACTTCCTGGTAGATTATGTCCCATGTCTTCAACTGTTTGCTTGTATGTGTTGTTTCAAAGCTAACCGATGGTGATTTACATTTCTGGCAAAGATTTAATTAAGTAGATGTGGGGATATATTTAATAACCTGTATCAAAGTAGATTTGAATAATTCTATCACAATCCAAAATCATACAAACATTCTTTTAAAGCTACCTTTGGAGATTATAATAAAGTGCTTGGGAGCATATAACCATTTGTTGGTGGAAAGAATGCATATCAAACCCTTTATTATGAAAAACTCCACCTTTATTTGAAACTCATTCTTTGCTTTTTCTACATCTGCATCAGTTTCTGAACCTGGAAGCCATGCCATATCTTTCCATATGCCACATTCTTAGAGTCCAGTCACAACATCATTTTCTCACTGTGCATTAATTATTTGGCGGTTGATTTGTGACAGGAATCCATGTGGATCCCATTCTTTGAATGAAGTCTGTGCATAAGTGGCTACTTCTGTTGTCTACCACAGTGGTCTCCAAAGTGGGGTGCTCCTAAGAGCTGCCGTTGTGCGCAAGGAGGGTGGCAGCAGTGGTGGCAGCAGCTGAAGAAAAGCATTTCCCACCCAGCAAAGCGGGAAGGAGATTAACCCTTCCCACTCTCCTTTCGCAGAATGAAGCCAAGAAGGAAGCAGGCACTTTCCTCTCAGCTTCTATCCTGCCAAAGGAGAGCGGGAAGGGTTAACAGCCCAGGCCAAGCCACCAGTCAGCCAAGGAGTGGGGATTCTGTGCAGGGTGAGGGCCTGCAACCAGGATTCCTGGCCCTGGCGCAGGCAGGAGCCCCGCCAAGCATGCCTTTCCCATCCTTGCAAGGAGATCTTTCCCCTCCTTGCAAGTTGACAGTGGTGCCCTTGCTCGATCATCAGCGTATAGCAACGACGTGTGTGCAGTTAAGTAGATTTACAGATTATATTAATAATTTTTTTTAAGTGAGAGTAAAAAGGTTTTTTGTACCATTAATAAATAAAATAAAAAATACTTTTAAAATATTGTTTATTTCATCTTTATCTCATCCTGTTTAATTTTTATTTTATGTGTATGTTTTATCATGCACATAATATATTAGTACAGTAGTACATGTATATAATTTATAAGTAAATATCCCTATATTAGGGATGCGTGCTCAAAAACTTTTCACTGATAGGAGTGCACGATCAAAAAAGTCTGGAGACCATGGTCTACTGCACCCTTAACAGGCAAGCCCAGAGTGCGTCACCACAAGCAGGCCATGAGAGTGAACTGGAAGAAAGAAAAAGTTTCACTTCTGCAGCAGAGGTTTGCATGTTTGGGCCTTGTATAATCTCTTAGGGATCATAACAGTTCTTGACCTAGATGGACTACTAACCAGGGACAATTCTCAATTCAGTTGCATTTGTTTTCATAGAATCATAGAATAGTAGGGTTGGAAGGGGCCTATAAGACCATTGAGTCCAGCCCCCTGCTCAATGCAGGAATCCAAGCCAAAGCATCCCTGAGAGATGGCTGTCCAGCCTCATCTTGAATGCCTCCAGCGTGGGAGAGCCCACTACCTCCCTAGGTAGTTGCTTCCATTGTCGTATTGCTCTAACAGTCAGGAGGTTTTTCCTGATCAGCTTCCTTTGGTTAGCTTTTCCCTCCTTCAATCCCTTTTCTGACCGGGGCTTTCCCAGTGAAGTATAATAGCTAAAATTTGAGTTTTTGGTAGAAGTCTGGTGCATGCTGCTGTTGTCAGCAGTACAATGACCTACATGATTCGTGTTGCCAGTGGCTCTGCTTCGATTTCTTCAGTAGTCATCAGTTTATAGAAGTAACTGCAGCGTGCATGCATGTAAATATACACAAATAGGCACAAAATGTCAGGGTAAAGCTTCCCTTCCATCCCAGCAAAATCCACCTATCTAGATAACAAATTATGTCAAACACATTCAGAACCATGTGCTGAATGAGCTGCTGCTTTTCTCCCATGGCAAATCACAGTTTGGAGGGGTATCAAGTTTTGCCAGGACCATAGAGTGGGGGGAAAGGGTTAGACCACCCTCCCCATGTTCCAAAGTCCCTAATCATTCCCAGCTGCTGTTTAACAAAGCACACACACACATCCCTCAAATATATGTGAATTGCAACCACACATTTAACATGCAATCCTATGCATGCTTATTTGGGGGGAAAAAGTCCCACTATGTTCAATGTGGTTTACTCCCTAAGTATGCTTAGGATTGTACCCTTAATGTAACAATTAGTTTGGCCCTAAAAAAGCCTTACACTGCAAATCATGAGTGTAGCGAAATATTTGTCATTAAAAGAAAAAATTAAATGAAAGTTCTTTAAACTAAACCATTATTGGGGGGGGGGGGTTAACTCATTACAGTCTAATAATTAAATTATAATATAAACCTAATTTTTATTAGCTGTCTCTTACTGCTCATAAAATGTGACCGAAAGCCCAAAGGTGATGCAGCTCTCATCACAAGTATAGAATAGCTTTTCTTATTGCAAATTTCCTCTATGTGTCTTTTGAATATAGGCATCCAACATGTCTCATAGTGAATTTGCAAAGGTTTGTTTCATGTTACATGAACTTTCTAAAGAGATTCCTAATGTTGGATCTGTTTCTGCTTTCTGTCTTGGTCAAGTAAATCACCAAGCGCCCTGTCACCAGGCTTACAACCTTTGAATTCCTGCTATTCCATCTCCATCCCACAAATCCAAGCAGAAACTATGGCTTTGTATCTTTTCCTAAACCATTCCAAGATATATCCTTTCCCACTTCACTGCATTGTGACATTTTGTCAACACTGTCACCATAGTTGTATCTGGCTGCTTTTTGTGTGTGACCGAGTTTTACAACCACTTTAAAGTACTCGGCACCTGCATGCTGCTTTTGGACAACGAAGATGCAAGCTGGCTGCTTGCTGATCTCACGGGCACTAATGTGCTTCTGAGGATTCATAGCATATCTGCTTACCTTTCTGATTTCAGTTAAATGTTACATGTTGGTTTGCTGAACTGATTTTACCAGTTGTTGTCCTTCTCCATATTTTCCAGGGAGCTGCAAAAGTAGTTCTGTTATATATCTTTCCTAGGGAATGTGTCCACCAGTGATTTACTCTGAGCCAGCTGCATGTTGAGGGTCATTAGGGATACTTGACGTTGTGACCATCCAGCAGCCACCCCAGAGCTTATCAGGGGAAAACGGACTTCCTGAGACTGCTTAAAGTCCGATTCTTTTCCTCAAGTCGGGTTCTCCCCATTATAGTTGCTGTGTCCCCCAACCCCTGCATTGACCTCAGGTATGCTAGCCCTGCCCAGGGGTGTGCCTTTGACCGTGACCCCGGTCAAGGGGTGTTCCCTCCCATTGTGCTGAATGAGGCTTGCCCTCTTAATGCCCACAGAACTTACAGAGAACCCCCTCAATTGACAAGGCACAGCGCGATCTCGAGGTTCTGATTCTCCTTTGTTTGGTTTATTGCCTTAGGAAGAAACTTCGACCCTTCGTTATAGAGCTCCTGCAAGTTAAAATTGGCTGGTTTCCATCTTTGTGTTTTCTGCTGTCTTTCCCAGCAGAAGCATATGTGTGTCTGGTCAGAAGTAACTCCCATTGTGGTCAATGAGGCTTGTTCCTGAAATGCAGGTGCATCCGGACTTTCAGGGGAAAGGAGAAAGGGGAGGAGGGGGAAGCCTCTCTTATTGGTTGAGCAGCCCCTGCCAGTCAGATGACATTCACTCCACCCCCCACCCCCACCAGGAAGGATGTTATGTGAAGCTATTTTTACTGCTCTGGAGAACATGCTTGTGGAGCCCGACATGCAGCAAAGCTGATTCCTTTTAAAAAAATCTGGTACTCTTCTCCTTCCGTTGTTGTGGAAATGGGACCCTAGTTGAAATCTTGCCAGTATCTCACAAATTGTCCTGCTATTCTGCTATTCTCACAAGAAAACAACTCTTATATAAATTAATTCCTCTTTACTTCACAACCTTCTCCATACATAAATAAATATCGTCATGGATTATGTAAGAATATACACTGTAAATCATGGCCACTGCTCATGTGTTCATAACTGGGCAAATCATTGTAGGCCTCTGTACAGGTGCAATATCAGACATCATGCACCACAAGAATAGGGCTCTTCCCCACTTCTTTGATCATTACTCAGAATAGGAGTTGCAGGCAGGAAATGCACAGGTTTTCAGTTATGGAGGCTGGGAAATGAAGTGTAGATCTCTACAAGTGTTTAAATGTGTGGGGAGGGAGAGAGAGAGAGAGAGAGAGAGAGAGAGGTGTAGATAGATGATCCTTGAATATTGCAATGAAACAACTTTGAAACCAATAACTCTGTATCACCTGACATTATTCTTCCTGATTTAACATGAATTGCACTATCCACACTTATCTGACTTAGATATGCATCTACCATGATGCTGTTCTAGACATTATTCATCAACATTCTTTTGCTTGATTGAATCAAGTGCTACTATACTTTAGGAAAGCATTTTTTTTTTGTAATTTGCCTAAAATCAGATGCAAAAATCAACTGTTCACCCCCTGAAACATTCTAGTTCAGCTCATGCCACAACTGTATACTTGTGAATGGATGATCATATGGGTGCAAAGAAACAAGGAAGAGGGAATTATGGCAATAAAGATAAAAAATTATTAAAAATGGGTGAGCAACTTGTATATTGGATTAGATTGGATTGGAAAGAAGCCGAGGCATTTCCCAACAAATTGGTAAATGGCTTGGGTCATTTCTGAGCCAATCTGAATTTGACTCATTCACTGTTACACCCAGCTCCCAAACCCCCTTCCCTTGAAACCTCTGGAGATGGCAGCTTCAAAGTGGTAAGTGAGGTTTTTTCTTGGCCAAGCAAAGCTGCCATTTGCAGAGGTTTCAAGGGAAGGGGTTGGGGGTTGGGGTATGGGAATGGGTAGGCAATCCAATTCAGAATAATTCAGGGCTCTTGCTCATCTTTTCTTTGAGGTGAGCATTATGAGTCCCAAAGGTCATGTCCTATGTCAGAAATGGTGAACATCACCAGTATCTTTAACCATTATTGAGTTGTGAGAATACCATGTGATATCTGTGCAACAGGAAAAGATTGAATACTGCTTTGTGAAATTATTGTAGTGAGTTTCTCTAGATCCTAACATGGGGAAATTTGGGGTACTGTTACACATCATGATAATAACCTTTTGTTGCTACAAGCGCACATAAAGAAAGACAGACTTGCACAAGGTTTTCTTTGTAGAAGACGGACACTTCTTGCTTGTATTTGGATGCTGCTTTGGCTACAGCAGTGAAAGTCATTGTTTATTCCACCAATACTGACATAGACACAGATTTTTTCTAGACAAGGCTGTATCTACTTCCAGTTTTGTTGCAGAACTGAGATTGGATCTCTACAGTTTTTCCTTTCCTGCCTTTCTGTACATAACCTCTAGGTGGTGGTTTGGTATAGTGAAATAATGCAATTATTATAGTAGAGACTTGCACTTTGTTACAGGATGAAAACAAAAAATACTGCATTTTCTTTGATCCAAACCCCTCTGTGAAAGTGCTCTTAAAAAACAGAAGTGAAACTGGAGGGTCATGAGGTCTCTAAAGCACCTGTAAACATGATGAGCTCACAATAAAAGCCTCGTGTAGAAAAGCCCTTATATGACTGGGGTTCAGTCAAACTATTTCTCCTTATTTTTTATTATCAGACCCTCAACTACTAGATGAGGTGGGCTATTGCCATTCAAATGTCTGCCGTTCTTGGAGCCCAAAAGCTTTCCCATTACCAGGAATGGATATGCAGATAAGATCTAGGTCTCTTGTAATGCAGATCAGCACGAAGGCATAATAAATCTGTATGTTGCATACGTGGCTTTCCAGAAGAAACAGGCCAAAATGTACTATGTGATCAGATGTGCAGAATGGGAAAATGTCTAGACTTGTGTGTTAATAATTACACTGTTCTTTAAGGGCTCAGAGTGAAATTAATGTCAACTGCAAATTAATTTTTATTTTTGTACACTTGTGAGGAGTTTCCTTTTTACATTGCATGACCTCATCCCAAGTGAGCAATGTTTTACAAAGCACCAAAACATTGTAAATTATTAATATCTCTGCAGTTCTCAACAAACACTTCACATTCTGATATGTCCCAGGTTATTCTAGCATTGGAAATGGTGATGGTTGTGGGGGGATCCCGAGCTAAAGAAATTAGCACCACAGCCACTCACATAAAGCTTATGTGATTATCTTGAAAATCAGGCATTTGCTAGCTGGCAAGTTTTGTGTTTTTTCTAGAGACCAGACAATCTTAAGCAAAAGATTAAGTGCAAGCATATGGACGTCAACAAACTGCTCTATTCTCAGGAAAGAATTCAGAAGGCAATTTTTATAGTCTATATACTTTGGGCTGGCCAGTTTCTGTCCTCAGCTTGATTGGGTCTTTGTCAAAGAAGAATTTGAACCTTACCCTATTCCATTTCAGACATTTGTGTCTGTGATATAAACATAGATAGAAGTGCATATGTGGGAATATCTCGATGCATTTCCTTAAAAGCATGAATGTTAGGCTTCCCCAATGGCCATGAAGGCTGGGATATGAGTTGCAGTCCAACACATCTGGAGGATGCCAGGTTAGGGAAGACTGATGTATGTAAACCTAGGGCACAATCCTATGCATGTTTAGACAGAAAAAGTCCCAGCATTCCCCAGCCAGCCATGATGTCATACTAGGAAGACAAGAAGGTGAACATGATCCAGTATAGCTCAGTAGCTTCAGAATGTTGGTGTTATGGATCTGGGATGGGGAATGACTTTGCCAATTGGCAAAGCTCTCCTTTACAAGGGTTCCCCCCAAATGAATTACTGATAGGCTGCCACCAATCAGGATGAACCTCCTGACACACCCTGGTCTGTGCAGCTGGGTAATTCTAAGCCTTTCTGCTAATGATCCCCCTCTTCAGCCCAGCTCTAGGGGAGGAAGGAAAAAGGGAAGAACAAGGGTAGACAACAGTGTCACACACGGGATTCCAAATAAAATCAATAAAATCCATCTAATTTAGGTAGTTACATATTACCTACTTAGGTTTCATAACATATGCAGAATTCTTTGCAGAGAGGATAGTTTGAGGGAAAGCATCTTGGCCTCCCAATTAGATGTTATTAGAAAGATGGTGGAGAGTGAACAAACCCTTACTTTTATGGGAAAGTGAGGCACCTCATCTATAAGCATATATTATTCCTCAGTAAATCCAAAAAAGTATTTCAGCTCCCAATCTGGAGTTTAAAAATTGGAGAACAAGAGGCAGAAAATTCATAAGCATCCAGCCCTGTTAGTACCCAAAATACAACTGAGAAGAATAAGGGTTTGAGATTTAAATATGGCTTATTTGAATTCTGAAAGGCTTATACTTTTAGCACACAATGCCTACCCATATTGTTAACCTTTTGCAACCATGACCTAGAATTTACATTTGCAACTTGGAAATAATAAGCAAATTATCTGTTCCAAATACTTCTGTGGTTTAAGTAAAATGCTTTGTCCCATAACCACAATTGTTTGAAATAAAGTAAGGAAAACAGAAGATCTTGAACTGATCAGTTTGAGTTATTTTTACTGTTATCATCTTAAAAACCAACATTTCACTGTGCACTATGCAAGGATAATAATTTCCACCTTTAGATTAAATCAAAGTGACAAAACAGTCACATTGTCAATTGAAGGGGAAGTTTAATGTTTCCCTCCTTTTCAGATAGCAGTCTGGTATGCATTACCTAGAATACTTGGTCATGTTACCATGATCCATACAAAGATCCTGTATAGTAGTTACTGTTGACAATTCTGTGAAATAATGGAAGAATAGAAACAAGCGAGATAATGGCTACTTTGGCTTTCAAGATGAAATAGTCTGGAAAGTGCAAAAGTGAAGGGATGTATCTGGCTAAAATTTAAAAATGGAAGCTCAGATGAGCAGTAAAGACATTTCTTTATATTCTCTATCACCAAGATAGTCTAAAAGTTGCTAACACATTGCCAGGTACTTCATGATTTTTTGCTTGAATGCCAGGAACGCAGCAATAAATAAATGGATAACAGCTGTATGATAATTTTTATGCAAACTCTTAAGGTACACGTTTCAGTATGTGCATTTCCTGCCAGGTACCTGGAGAACCTCAGTATTAAAACTCCACTTAGTGAGAAACCTTATCTTGCTTGTGAAAAGACAATAGGTGCCAAAAGTTTAGGATAACCGGGGGGGGGGGGGTAGAAGACTATAAGAGATCACTGTTGTAAAACCAAATGCTTGTGAGAAGCCAGCCTCTCTGAAAGTGTAACTTCTGAAGAAGTGTCAATGCTTTTAAAGTCCCTAGATGGCACTTATTGCAGAAGGCTCTGGTCTGCTAGCAAAAATCTGGATTGTTCACCTGTACTTCCAAAGCATTTGGCTGATATTTTCTCTCTGTTTGACACGTTGTCATTCCATAACTCTCTGCATATTGACGTAGAGGTGGTTCTATTTGGGTCTCTTTTCAGGGTTATTTTGTACATATTACAGTTTAGAAACCCCCAAATTCTGTAAAAGTGAGGATCTGGAGGATGATACAATTATCAGTCTATTCTTATCTCTTTGGTGGAAGAAATATCACATAATCATTGGATCACTAAAAGGCAAGAGATGTCTAAAATGATGTTGCCCTTGCTAGCCTCATCTTTTTGGCAAAGCTATTACTTTGCAAAAAAAGTAATACTATTACAAGATGGAATTAATGTGTGTAGCCAACTTAAAGCTCTGCATTCAAGAAGATAGGAGACAGAGAGATCTATCATGGAGGGAGGATGCTATTGAAATTTAAAGGAACTAATAGTAAACCATTTGAAAGGCAAAGCAACAAAATAAGATAAGAGCTAAGATGGTGTAGAACATTAAAAGTTAAAGAGAAGAGGGCAGTTGTTAAGAGGGCTTTAAAAGGGGAAAGAAAAATGAGATGTTTTTCCCAAAGATTGTGAGATACAGATTAGCAGCAACCATCAGGGCCAGAGCAATAAATATACAACAACAGTTGCATTGGAATAAGACTCTGGCTAAGTACTGCAATAGCTTGCAATAGGAAGATATACCAGAGTTTTGATAGTGCTTGCTCCATCAAGTTGGCTTTTCAATAGTTATTTAGGGGAGGGGGTGTTAATAACAGAATGGCCCAATTTCAAGTCCTGTTTTGACCTATAACGTCCTATGTGGCTTGGGTGCTCAGTACCTAAAGGCACATCTCTTCCCATATATACCTACTTGTGCCCTAAGATCATCAGTGGAGGCACTTCTCTGAGTATCCCCTCCCCAGTCTGAAGTCCAGAGATGGCCATAATGGAAAAGACCTTTTTCACAGTGGCACCCTGTTTATGGAATGCTCTCCTGAGGGAGTTTCACCTGGCACACACTCTAATGTCCTTTCAGCAAAAGGCTAAGATATTTTTATTTTTCCAGACCTTTTTAACACCAAGTTAACATTGTTTTATTAAAGATTTTCTACACAAGGCTGTTAATCGGCTGTTGATCTGCTGTATCCGCTTTTGGTTTCATCGCAGATGTCAAAGCACTACACAAGGAGTGTTTCCTGTGTTTCTGCTACATAGCATCTTGGGGGCACTGTGGTATAGTTGTTGTTCAGTCGTTCAGTCTTGTCCGACTCTTCGTGACCCCATGGACCATAGCACGCCAGGCCTTCCTGTCCTGCGCTCTCTGCTGGAGTGTGCTCAAGTTCATATTCATTGCATCGGTGATGCTATCTAGTCATCTCATCCTCTGTCGTCCCCTTCTCCTTTTGCCTTCAGTCTTTCCCAGCATCAGGGTCTTTTCCAGAGAGTTTTCTCTTCGCATTAGGTGGCCAAAATATTTCAGCTTCAGCTTCAGTATCTGTCCTTCCAATGAGCACTCAGGGTTGATTTCCTTTAGGATTGACTGATTTGACCTCCTTGCAGTCCAGGGGACTCATAAGAGTCTTCTCCAGCACGACAGTTCGAAAGCATCGATTCTTCGGCGCTCAGCCTTCCTTATAGTCCAGCTTTCACAGCCATACATTACTACTGGGAAAACCATAGCTTTGATTAGATGGACCTTTGTCAGCAAGGTGATGTCTCTGCTTCTTACTATGCTGTCTAGGTTTGCCATAGCTTTCCTCCCAAGGAGCAAGCGTCTTTTAATTTCATGGCTACAGTCACCGTCTGTGGTGATCTTGGAGCCCAAGAAAGTAAAATCTGTCACTGCTTCCATTTCTTCCCCTTCCATATGCCAGGAAGTGATGGGGCCAGATGCCATGATCTTAGTTTTTTTAATGTTGAGTTTCAAACCAGCTTTTGCACTCTCCTCTTTCACCCTCAACAAGAGGCTCTTGAGATCCTCTTCGCTTTCTGCCATTAGGGTGGTATCGTCTACATATCGGAGGTTGTTGATAATTCTCCCGGCAATCTTAATTCCAACCTGTGATTCATCCGGCCCGGCGTTTCTCATGATGTACTCTGCATATAAGTTAAATAAGCAGGGTGACAATATGCAGCCTTGTCGTACTCCTTTCCCAATTTTGAACCACTCGGTTGTTCCATGTCTGGTTCTTACTGTTGCTTCTTGACGCTCGTACAGGTTTCTCAGGAGACAGGTAAGGTGGTCTGGTACTCCCATCACTTTAAGAATTTGCCACAGTTTGTTGTGATCCACACAATCAAAGGCTTTAGCATAGCCAATGAAGCAGAAATAGACGCTTTTCTGGAATTCTCTTGCTTTCTCCATGATCCAGCGAACGTTGGCGATTTGATCTCTAGTTCCTCTGCCTCTTCGAAACCCCGCTTGTACTTCTGGTAGTTCTCAGTTCGCATACTGCTGAAGCCTAACTTGTAGGATTTTGAGCATCACCTTGCTGGCATGTGAAATGAGCGCAATTGTGCGGTAGTTTGAACACTCTTTGGCGTTGCCCTTCTTTGGAATTGGAATGTAAACTGACCTTTTCCAGTCTTGCGGCCATTGTTGAGTGTTCCAAATTTGTTGGCATATTGAATGCAGCACTTTAACAGCATCATCTTTTAGGATTTAAAATAGCTCAGCTGGAATACTGTCATCTCTGCTAGCTTTGTTGTTAGTAATGCTTCCTAAGGCCCACTTAAATTCACTCTCGAGGATGTCCGGCTCAAGTTCAGTGGCTGCACTATCATGGCTATCAGGGACATTCAGATCTGTCCTGTATAGTTCTTCTGTGTATTCTTGCCACCTCTTCTTCATCTCATCTGCTTCTGTTAGGTCCCTGCCTTCTTTGTCCTTTATCATGCCCGTCTTTGCACAAAACGTTCCCTTGAGATCTCCAATTTTCCTGAAGTGTTCTCTAGTCTTTCCCATTCTGTTGTTTTCCTCAATTTCTTTGCATTGTTCATTTAAGAAGGCCTTCTTGTCTCTCCTTGCTATTCTCTGGAACTCTGCATTCAGTTGAATATATCTTCCCCTTTCTCCCTTGCTTTTCGCTTACCTTCTTTCTTCAGCTACTTGTAAAGCCTCATCAGACAGCCACTTGGCTTTCTTGCATTTCTTTTTCTTTGGGATGGTTTGAGTTGCGGCCTCCTGAACAATGTTACGGACCTCCATCCATAGTTCCTCAGGCACTCTGTCTATCAGGTCTAATCCCTGAAATCTATTCCTCACCTCCACTGTATATTCATCAGGGATATGATTTAGGTCATACCTGAATGGTTTAGTGGTTTTCCCTACGTTCTTCAATTTAAACTGAAATTTTTCAACAAGAAGCTCATGATCTGAGTCACAGTCACCTACAGGTCTTGTTTTTACTGACTGTATAGAGCTTCTCCATCTTTGACTGCAAAGGACATAATCAATCTGATTTCGATATTGACCATCTGGTGATGTCCATGTGTAGAGTCGCCTCTTGTGCTGTTGGAAAAGAGTGTTTGCTATGATCAGCGTGTACTCCTGGCAAAACTCTATTAGCTTTTGTCCTGCTTCATTTTGTGCACCAAGGTCATGCCTGCCTGTTATCCCAGTGATTTCTTGACTTCCTACTTTAGCATTCCAATCCCCTATGATGAAGAGGACATCTTGTTTTGGTGTTAGTTCTAGAAGGTGTTGTAGGTCTTCATAGAACCGATCAACCTCAGCTTCTTCGGCATCAGTGGCTGGGGCATAGACTTGAATTACTGTGATGTTGAATGGTTTGCCTTGGATTCGTACTGAGATCATTCTATCGTTTTTAAGATTGTACCCCAGTACTGCTTTTCCCACCCTTTTGTTGACTATGAGTGCTACTCCATTTCTTCTAAGGGATTCTTGCCCACAGTAGTAGATATGATGGTCACCTGAATTAAATTCGCCCATGCCTGTCCATTTTAGTTCGCTGATTCCCAAGATGTCGATGTTCAATCTTGCCATCTCATGTTTGACCACCTCCAGCTTACCTTGAGTCATTGATCTGACATTCCAGGTTCCTAAACAATATTGTTCTTTACAGCATTGGATTTTCTTTTCACCACCAGACACATCCACAGCTGAGTGTCCTTTCGGCTTTGGCCCAGCCGCTTCACTCTTTCTGGTGCTACTTGGAAATACCCTCTGCTCTTCCCCAGTAGTATATTGGACACCTTCCGACCTGAGGGGCTCATCTTCCGGCGTCATCTCTTTTAGCCTTGTGATACGTTCCATGGGGTTTTCTTGGCAAGAATACTGGAGTGGGTTGCCATTTCCTTCTCCAGTGGACCACATTTTGTCAGAACTCTCTGCCATGACCTGTCCGTCTTGGGTGGCCCTGCACGGCATAGCTTATGGCTTCACTGAGTTACGCAAGCCCCTTTGCCACAACAAGGCAGTAATCCATGAAGGGGTGTGGTATAGTGGAATAGTGCAAATACAAAAGAGGAAATCCGACTTTCTTTCCCTTTCACAATTAAATGCTCCATTTTCCCTGCTGTAAAAAAAAAAACTCATGGAAAGTGCTGGTTAGACACAAAAGTGAAACTGGAGGGTCACGATGTTGTCTACAGAACCCGTAAACAACTGTGAGTAGGGAATGGTAAGCACACAATAAATGCCTTGTGTTGAAAAGCCCTCAGGGTGCAATCCTATGCATGGTTAGAGAGAAGAAAGTCCTACAACTCCCAGCATTCCCCAGTCAGCGTGGCTGGCCAGGGAGTTCTGGGAGTTGTAGGACTTTTGTCTGTTTAAACTTGCATAGGATTGCACACTTGGTCCCTGTTGTTGATGGTCATTGGTTAGTTTTCACCTTTAGGATGCAATCCTGTGGGGGGATAGGCGGCTGCCTCTGAACTCGGAGGCGACCGCTTATCCAATGTGGGGCATGAAAAGCCTGGAGGGGGTCATCCCCTCCATGCTTCAGCCACCCTGCATTTGCAGCTGCTAGACAGCCGACTTCAGCTGCCTAGCCACAGGAAGGTGGAGCGGGGGAAGCGGCTGCTGGATGACACATAGAATGTGTTGTACTGGCATTTCCGCCTTCCCCACCCTGGAATGTCCCCAGGAACAACTAGTTTTCACTACTCCACGTTCCTCCGAGCACGGAGCACGAGGCCATTCCAGGCTGCCTGCGAGGCGGTGCAGGGCAGGAGGGAAGGTCAGTTCCCAGAAATTGGCATATCCTATGGCTGTCTAGCCACTGACTAGCAGCCATAGGGGTGCTCGCTTAGTTTGTTAGTTTTCACTTTTATGTGATTGATTGACTTTTACTGGTGCTGGCATTTTTTAAAATCTTTTAATGTTGGATTTGGATTTTATTATTAATTGTATTTTTGTTTTAATGTTGTTTTATATTTGATCTTGTACTTCACTTTGAGAATTGTATTTTATAAAGTGCCTCACAAATATAACAAATAAATATTGCTATTAACAACGATTCAGCAAAAATTAGTCACAACAAAAGACAATTGAAATCGGTGGAGATTAAGTTAATAGTCATGTTAGTTACATCCCATTGCTTTCCTGGACTCACAACTAACTCTGGATCACTTGTGGCCATTCTTGCTCTCTTGGGTGGGGGGCAGGGTGAACTGCCTTCTCAGCTTTAACGCTTCTGGTTTGGGTGGAACGGTTTAAATTGAGTGCCAAGAAAAAGATGACATTGAAATTGCATGATATATAGCCTGAAATGCTCAAACCCATTACTTCTGAATAATTCTGCTGAACTGCTTTATCTGGAACTGTGTGACTTGAGGACTGTAGCCTTGCAAAACTATAATTGTAGTAATAGACAATGCAGACAGATACTATGGCTAATTTCTATGAGGGAGAGAGAATGCAATGGCTCAAGCCTATCTAGAAGTCACAAACTCTGACCTAAAAGCTCTATCCCTAAAGCCAGATATGTAGGGGTTAGCTAAATTTACTTCTTAATGAGTGAAAAGCACTTTGCACATGCACAGGGAGAGGGTTTTTTATTATTTACTTATTTATTATTCTTATTATTTATTTCTTTATTTATTTTCCTGACATTCAAAGCAGATTCCAAGGCTGGTTCCTAATGACCCATGTCTTAGGGCCGATTCATCCATTTATGTCTGAAGCAACAAAGTCTATAATGATTCTACAACCTCATTTCACATAAGGAGTTGCTAAAAATGCCCCGTGTTAAAAGATCCAAGTTTGCCAAATGTCAGAGCTAGGGTTGAAGGATTTTGTCAGTTGTAGGAACTCTTGAAATGTTCACATCAGGATGATTTCAGAGGAGCACACCTGATCATCCTATGCTAAATACATTGTATGTGGGCTTTACCATTTCAAAATAAAAATAAAAATTGTGAATTGAACCCAAATGAACCCTGGGGGCAGATGGAACATTTGGGGTACAGGAACAATGCTTCAGTGTTCGTCTGATCCTATGTTAACTTGGGTAAATGTTATTGAGATCAATGAGTCCTGTTCCCAAGTGTGCATAGCATAGTAGCCTGTGGCTAGGAGGAAGTAAAAGAAATTGAACTCTGTTGGCCTTACTACTTTGCAGCCATGCTTGAGATCATGTTGCATGTGTCACTAAAGAGCTGCACACTCTGAATGTGGTCATTAGCAATGGCTAATAATGGGTTGACAAGTTGAAGGAATTTCTGAACTAGGGAGCAAGATTTCGAGTTGGTTTAAATATAGCTTTTGAAACCACCATTCTGAGTAACATCACCCACAGGCATCATTATCAGTTGATGTTAATAAATTTAGAGAATTGCTTTTGTTGTTTATTGCTTTCAGATTTTGTTGTTGTTGTAAAAATAACATATTACTTCAGTGGTTCAATGTTGGGGGTCATAGCCATGTATACATCCCCCCACTTTCTGGGATTTGATGAAATTCTTGGAGACTAAACATGATAGACCATTTTATGCCCTTATCAAGTTTTTTACAATCCTTCTCTTGTTTTGCAACCTTCACAGATTACAACATTCTTTTACAGACAAGCAGCTGGATTTCTGTTGAATGTGAGACCACTGGGAGTTTTGCTTGAATTAAAACTGTAGGACTGATCCTAAACAAAACCCTTTGCTGAATTAAGACTGCAATCCTACCTAGTGGTAAAACTCCATTCACTTCTGACAAGAGATATATGGTATTGCATTGTAAATGGTCTTTTTACAGTGCAATCATATGCATGTCTATGGAGATATAAACCCAATTTAGTTCAATGATAATTACTGAGCATATAGGACTGCAGCCTTTGATTAGTATGTAGAATGATTTGCATGTAGTCTCTATGATGTATTACAGTACATCAGACCATTAATTAGTCCTTCCTGGGTGGTAATCTTGTCTCCTCCATAAAAGTTCTCTAACTTTGCATTCAGTAGCACAGTAAGGAGAGGGATGGGAAAGTTGATGTTTTTTGCTGCAAGTTATGTCCTGAATCAAAGTACTGTCTTCTTAACCTGGGGGACAATGAATTTTGAGGGATCTTGGTCAACCAGATGCCTCCAAAAGCTCATAAGGAGGGCATAAAGGCCTTCCCCTGGTATCTGGTATTCAGAAGTATACTACTTCTGAATGTGGAGGGTACAATTAGCTGTCATGGGCAATAGCTGCTGATAGAGTGCCGTGTGTTTGTTTGGCCCTTTTTCCAATCCATCTAGTTCCAAGCTAATTGCCAAGCCATTTTCCAAGCTAGTTGCCATTGCCACCTCTTGTGTCAGTGAAGTCCACAAATTAATTATGCATTGTGTTGAAGAAGTAATGTATGTAGAATTATTTCATAATGGTGCCTGAAATTCTTTTCCCTGTGGTCTCTGCAAACATGGGGCAATATCCAATACTGCTGGGGTGCTCCCACTCATTCCATTGCACCAGTGGGACCCAATGGTAGTGCAACAGTTAGGTTCCTAACCCCAGATTTGAGCAGGAACAATCATTTTCGGATCAGGACAGGTCAGTGGAGTTCCCTTCTGCAAGCTCTGCTGACCTGCCATGTTCTAAAATGAGTATTTCCTCTTGTTTCCATTGTTTTAAGAACCACTAGCTCCCTATTGTGCTAGTGATGAGTCCCACTCATATGCAGGCAGCATAGGATACTGCCCATGAGGTGGGGAGGTGGACGATTCATGGTATGGCTTACCATAGCATTGTAGCAAATGTTAGGTTAGGACTAGTCATTTTTGAAGGAGAAATGCCTTACATAGTTTGTGGTCTTGGGAAATTCAGTTGTCTTGGTACTTTGTTTCTAGCAGTGGCCAGCCAAATGCCTCTGGGAAGCTTACAAGCAGAGGCACAAGTCAACAATGTTAGAAGAAGTAGCTGAATAAAGCAGACAGAATCCAGAAAGTGAAGGGCCTGGCAGGCTTTATTAGGTCATAAACAGTCTCCTGGTTCTAAGCAGCTAGAAATATAAAACAGTAGAGCAAATCAAGCGAGACCTCTAAAAGAGTGGAATAACCACCACCACCACCACCACCACTACTACTACTATAATACCTAAATCGAACAGTAGGGTTAATCCACTTGGGCTTGTGCAGAGATGCTTTGTTGCTTGGGGGTATACCAAAGCAGTATAGATTTTTCCAAAACCTGAAAAGGCAGCTCCGTATGGAAGGACCTTAAGAATTTACAGAGGGTCTCAGCAGGGCTTCAAGGTATCAGAGGTAAAGCTTTACTATCATACACAATTCCTCACCTTTCACAGCTATTATTCCCTGTGCCTTGACTCATTGCCCGTGTACTTCTGATATACATATACCTCCTTCAGTCTTGAGCCTTTGCTTATCTCCAATAACAAGAGATATGAAAAAATATAAATATTATGGTATGACTAGTCCCATAAATTAAAATGAATATTTATTAAAATTTATTCTGAGCAGAGTGTAGATTTGGCATAGATTACAAATAACCTCCTCATATATATTGTCCTTTCCATTCTCAGCAACAATTTATTCTCATTATTTATTATTCTTATATTTTATTTCCTACTTATTATTGCAATATTTTATTTTGCAGCTATATATTTTGCAACAGAATATGGTAGATCCTGTATGAAACCCAGTTCCAGCACACTTATTTTCATATCACAGTGCTTGGAAAAACAAAAATTTTATTTAGGTACCAAAATACTAGTATTAATATTTAGACTTAAAGAATCTGGAATGTCCACATCCTGGAATGTCTGTCCTATATGATGTCATCAATAGTAGTGTAAAATCTTTCTTTGGATCTCAGCCAATGTCTTCAAGACCGTATTGTAAGAAAGAACCAAAGTTTCACTATGTAGGACTTTTCTTCACAACAACCATAAATACAGCAACTGTTCGTTAAAAATAATTAAATAAACGTGTTCATATTAATTACTGTGTCAGGTATGATTTTGAAAAGTCTTTCTTTATGATCTCATTGAAACTTGCTAAAAATCAATGGGCTAGTTTAAACATGGACTAGTTTATAACCTTTAAGCACAATTTGGATTGTAAGGATGAGGAACATATGCTTCTCTTAACATACAGCTATAATCTTTGAAAAGTTACTAAGCTTTTGTGATTGCTGTTTAACTGGAGTGATGTTTGAATGCTCAAAGATCTCTTCCGTGTCTTTCAAGATAAATCAGGTAGCCTAATGGAAAAGTGAAAAAGAAAGCCCACACAAAGTAGTACTGCAACATACAAAGTCTATTCTAAATTTGATATCACTTCTTTTCAACAGGCTTAACAAGCAGATAATATCAAATAAAGTGTTTCACTCTTGGAGGTGTGAAAACTCCAAAGCTTGGAAATTATGGGAGAGTTACTACAGAGCTTGATGGTTTAAATAATCAGTTTCCTTTGTTAATTAGCTCAAATATGATGGTGAAGGTGAAGATTTTTAACTTTACTGTAAAACTGGATAAACAGTTGTTCTCTCTTCCATTTACTTGTCCTGTCTATTTCGATAGAAAAAGTGTCTATTTACCTTTCGTTGTTGTTGTTGTTGTTGTTGTTGTTCTTCTTCTTCTTCTTCTTCTTCTTCTTCTTCTTCTTCTTCTTCTTCCTGTTTTACTCTGCATTTTATTATTCCTAGAGCTGTCTTTTTAAGTTGACTGAAAAATGTCCCTAGCAGCATGGGACACAATTTCAGATTCCAGTAAGGAGGAGGGGGACAAATAAATTCTTAGCAAGATTCTTAGAAAGCTTTAAAGACCTACTGTCGGACATATTCAAGATCAAATTTCAAAAATCGCAGTGTATTTTTAAGATGTGTTGTGGTTATTTTTAAATTTTTTCATCATGAATATAGCAATATTAAAGGTCAAACTGCCATACTTTTTGTAATCAATAGGTCCGTTATAGTCACCCAGGGTTGCATCCAGTGTTAGTTCTAGTGAGGGTCAAACTACATGTTATGTTGATAGCGTAGTGTGTAGCTAAGCTTGACAGTTTTCTTTACTTTAGTGTAACTGTGCACAGTCCCAATTCAGATCAGGACCAGAACACACCAGGAGAGAAGGACCTTCCAATTTCCTTCCAAAATTCTACACACAAACACACCCCACACGGGGTGTGGGGGGGAGCTAATAAAAGGGGAAAAACCAATTGAGTCAATGGAGGCTTTTTAAAGAGGTACATTTCTGATTGCAGATGTTCCTCATTTTGGCTTCCGCATGCAGCAACAGTATTCAGGATTGCAGGACTGGTAGTTGTACATTCTTCTTCGTTTTTCATGACGTAAATATTTGGATATGAAGCACTTTAAAGTTAATAAGTAATATGATTAGCTTCAGTGGATTTTTTTTTTTTAAATTAACAGCCCCAGCCAGCACCGTGATCCACAGTGCCGCAAATAACTGTGTAGGACCAATTACCACTTCATTGGTGCAATGGGTTTTGTTGGATTTTGCTTGCCTCATAAGCACGTTCACATTGTGGACCTATACATATCTACTCAGAAGAAAATCCTCTTGAATTCAATAGGGTATACTCCCAGGTAAGTGGGTATAGGATTGCAGCCTCAGGATGAGTGATGTATGAACATTGGTGCAGAGTCCTGTAGTTATAGTACTGTGTCAGCAACAACCACTGTAATGAAAAGAATGGAAAACAGAATGGCACAAGTCCTATTCAGGCATTCAGAAACTGATTAAAATCAATGCGTTTGTTGCTCTCAACTCATGCAGCAGGATGGTCTGAAGAGAACCTCCTCTATCCATGGGATTGAGAACCTTGGTTTTTTTGGGGGGTAGCATTCTCAATGCTGTGGGGAGCCTCAATGGACAGAGGAGGCTCTTGTCTTCAGACAGTCACCCTCCATGGGTAGAGAGCAACCGATGTGACAATGGAGGGGCTGGGGCTGGAGTGCTCCCTCTCCTCGGGTATTTGTTCCATTCAGGTACAGAATGCCTGAATAGGCTACGTAGACTGTAATACTCTGGCCTGGTTTGCATCCCCTTACTTCCCACCTGTGTTTACTAGAGCACAATTCTATGCAGGTTTAGAGAGAGAACAGTCCTACAACTCCCAGCATTCCCCAGCCAGCCATGCTGGGAGTTGTAGGCCTTTTTTCTGTCTAAACCTGCATGGGATTACGCCCTAAATGTGTTAAGGCAATGGGGCATACTATGCTGGATATTCACAGTATAGCTAAATTAAATCTTTAGAAAATGAAGATTATGCGAAACCACCCATGATGAGAAATTATTTGAAATTGTGCCTTTTCTTTCTTATTCTTTACTTCTTACGGAAGTGAACTTTTTCTTATCTTTTCAGTTTTGTGGGCTATGTATAATTGAAGGGTGTTTTGTGAAGTATGTAACCATGAAACTGCAAAGCCTACCATCATCTGTATCTTGAAGATGACAGATACAATGGGTTGTATTGTATCCAAACGTGACTTTGTCTTAGCAGGAAGTACTTAAGTTCATACAAGATTCTGTTCACCCGATTTTCACAGACACCTCCTACCCACTTAAGCCACCTGACCTCCTGAAATCTGGTCGTGTGGGATGGGGGATCCTTTAGAAAAATATGGGATATGGGTATGAAGGTTGCAGAAGGAGGGGAGAATCAGCAAAAATCAAGTGCACCAACATGCAGAAGCCACCATTGGATACATTGGGCGGTATCCTATACTGCTCCTATGCTAGAGGAGTGGACTGCTATTGCAACAGGAACTAGTAGCTCCTGAAAAAAAAACAAAAAAACACCAAGCCGCAATGCTCATATGGGGGATTTCATCTCCCCAGCTCTGCTACCACCTGTGGAGAAACAGTTCCTTCACTGGGCAATCCCACCTATGGGGTTTCTTTTTTCCAGCAAATGCTTATATTTCAGGGCCTAAGGAACCCTCTGCCACTATAACTCAGAATTTCACAAGCTGACCCTTTTCTGCTGCCACCAATTCTCTTAGAATGCTTTAAAACCTCCTAGTAGCTGATGTAAAAGGCTTAGGCATGAGATGGGCACCAACACTAGAGACAAGATGAACTGTTAAACAAGTTAATGTATTAAAGGGATATTTTGTACATAGGAGGATGCTAATATTTACTTTGGGATTTTCAAAAGACTGCTTGGTGACAATTCTTAAGGACTCAAGAGACACTGTTGCTATTACAAGCCTCCAATAACTTCTTTTACCTCAGGCCAAATTCCCTAAACCTCTACCCCAGCCAAATACATTCACAAACAGGTCCAGCTTCTGGGTACAGTCTTCCTCTGATACCAAAGCTCCTCCTGTTGTATTTTGGCTACTTGAACCATTTATCTGGGTTTTTACTGCCTGCTTGTATAACCTTCTTAGGGCAGCCTCCTGGCATAATACAGCCACCTGCTCCCTGCTCCTGATCTTCACCAGGCAAGTATGGTTATCCCACAGAGAAGGAATAGCTTAATATTCAGAACTTAGGTATCACCATTCTCCTCAGCATTCTCCTAGTCCTTCTAAAACACCCCACACCAACCAGCAGACCTCCTCTGTCACGCTCCACAGGCCCAACTGTCAACTCCTTAGCTGTCATTTCCCAGCCGCTGTTTTCTACCTAGCTAGAATCCTCAGCCAATCAGAATTGAATTTATCTGATCCAAGCTCCATCTAACCATATTCAAAGCGATTGTCTCTCTCCCCTTCAGAATGTCACTAAGCAACTATTACACAGTCCTTTGACAGTAACAAAACAAGGCCTCAGGCCTATTCAGGTACATTTTGCCTCTCAGAGGCCATACAAAGTAAATATTACAGAACAACAACAGTTATATTCGTGGAAATAAACATCACTACTTGTTTCCATGTTTGTTTTAGGAACCACTAGTTCCTGTTATGTTAGCAGTCCATTCTGCTAGTGCAACAGAACTAGCAGAGGTGCAGCAATATAGGATACTGCCCAATGTTTATTGAATTTATAGGCTATTTTATACTTTAAAGGTGCGCAGGACAGGAAGGCCTGGCGTGCTATGGTCCATGGGGTCACGAAGAGTCGGACACGACTGAACGACTGAACAACAACAACAACAACAGCATACTTTAAAGGTACAAAAGTGGTATACATTAGAAACACACACAAAGTAATTAAAATGTAAAATGTTACAATGCTATAAAATTCACAGCCTGATCCAGTCTCGTCCCCACAAAAGTCTAAAACAGTGAACCAGATCCCCCCAAAAGCACAGTTTAAAACTCTGTATGAAAGCTCCCTTCACAGAAGCTCACAGCTATCAAACTCCAAGAAAACCCTTCCAATATAGAGAAATCTTTTCCTGATGACTAAAGCTGCTAAGGAAAGTAATCAGGCAAATATTCCTTGGGAACAAATTCCATACTGTGGGTGCCACAACAGAAAAGGTCCTGCTTCTTGCCCTCACAGCCTAGTGAAAGACTTGGCTAAAAGACAGAGCACATAGCACAGCCTCCCCTGCAGATCTCAGATGACAGAGAGGAACATGTGGGAGAAGGTGTTCTTTCAAGTACAGAAGACAAAGGCTGCTTTTAAGTGTAAGCAACAACCCTTTGAAATGTACACAGAAACATAGCAGCAGCCAGTGCAACTGAGCTAAGATTGATATAATATGCTTTGTGCATCTCATTCTCCAGAAGATGGGCAGCAGAGTTGTCCACAAACCACGATCTCTGGCTCATTTTCAAAGGTAACTCCACATAGAACATATTGGAGTAGTCTTACCAGGAGGTTATCTGTGTCTGGTGGCCAGATCTGTTAACAGAAAATGGGAATTATACCCATCAGTTATAACAGTTATCTCTTTAGATGATGGAAGAAATGGAACCAAATACCTTCTAAACTAATTTGTAATTTGCCACAGTATGCAAAAAGAAAAAAACACAGCATGGAGACTGTAGGTTTTGATGCTGGAAAATCCATTTATGAAATGTGTTTAATGAGTTTTCCTGTCAAAAACTATGGGTTGTTATTATTCAGTTTTGAGATAATTTGTTAAAGGATGCCAAACTTTTGGAGAAGTCTCCCAAATAATTGGTTTGATATAGTTCTACACGTGTTTAATGGCTCTGGTTTAAAATATTAATGCCATATTACACAAGTTGTTAGAATGGGACATGGTCATATGGAATTCTAATGAAGACCAAGTGAACTCCATAAGAAGCTGCCCATTTTCATCATTGCATATCTAACATGCACTTATTAATGGCTGTTTTCCAGAAGTCCATTAGTTTTCTGGAGAAGAATACTGTGTTAACGCAACTGAACTTTATGATGTGATAAAGTAGAGCACAGCAGGATTCAATGACTTAAGGAAAACAGTGACCCTCAAGCTAAGCCAGCTTTCCCTAATTTGGTGCCCTCCAGATGTTTTGGACAACATTTCCCAGCATTCCTGACCACTGGCCATGCTGGCTGAGGCTGTTAGAAGTTGACATCCAAAACATCTGGAGGGTACCAGGTTAGGGGAGGAGGCTGAGCTAAGCAATCTATGTTCTGTTGTTGTTTTTCTAGAAATTTTACCTGGTTTCACCTTAAAATGCTTTAAGAGCACAAAATGGATTCATTTCGGAATTCATCAGACAAAGGCCTTTAGAAGAATGGGCCCAGGGCTGGCCCTAGGATAAATAGTGCCTTGGGCAAGGAGTGCCTTTTGTCCCCTCCCCCATAGTCAGTTTTGTAGAGCCACCAAGAGGATTTATGGGGCCTGGTACAGATGTGATGTCCATCGAGAACAACATTGATATCTTAGTCACTGTGCTACAGTTTGCACAAGCCAAAGTTTGAAGTGCAGTCCACTATGCAACACAGCAGAACTTTCACGGGTTTTACTTATAATAATAAGTTCCTATTTTGGTAAGCATTCTTTACTTTAGAATATCCATTATTGTTATCTTTAAAGATAATAAAGAAAAGTTATAAATAAAAAAGGTATCCAGCTGACTGCTTACAGCTTAATTTTATTATTATGTATATAGTACTTAGCGTGTTTATGGTATTTGAAGTGCTAAGTACTCAGTAAAGTTGCCTCAAAGTGTGTTCCACTGATTTTTACCTAGTGCTAATGACATCAAAGTGGAAGTTAAAAAGGAAACATACTTTAAAGCTAACTGCAGGAAGATCATGTTTGTAGTTAGTACCCAAACAACCTGTAGAACCTTGAAAAAAAGGTTGCGGGCACTTGCTCTTTGCCACCCTAGCTCACTGCAGACAGTACATTTAAAAGCTCAGTTTGACACCCCCCTCAACTCAGCAACCCCCTCAACTCAGCATCCTGGGTGACCGCCCAGCTTGCCCACTCCTAAGGCTGGCCCTGAATGGGCAACCTAATTTTCAAGGACAATATATATATGTAAATTCTCTCTCTCTCTCTCTTTCTCTCTCATCTCATGGGTGACCTACTAACATGTTACAACTGAGAAACTGTGTTTTGTTGAGCTCTGGGATACCTTGGAAGTTTTGCTGTCAGTGTACTGGAACAGGTCCTTGGCTGCAGGAAATGCAACAACACACTGCCATTTGATATAGGTAGCGCTATGATACACTTTGTTGGTGCTGTATGAGTAGAAATGGGGCCTTTCCTGGGGTACCTCGATAACAGACTGCTAGTGCCTACAGTCAGAGTCAACAACATGCCACGAGTGACTATGTTGGCAAGGGGTGAGAACAAACATAGGCATTTAAGAGGCAGGCTAAGGCTCAGCTGTCAAGTTGTACCTTGGACAGAGACAGGCTAATGACACTGAAAACCTCAGGCAGGTCAAACTGGAGTGACAAAGGAAGAACATTTCTCCACTCAGGTATCTATGCAGTTAAATGGTAGAAGGGTACAGCTCCTAGAAAGGTGTGTGGCTGCCTGACTGGTTGGGACTGGGAAGTCCTCTTAGGACTGGAGCTACGTGGCCACAGGGCTTTCCCCACTCTGCTCATCAGTTCTGAGGTGGTGTTGTAGATGCATCGTGGAGCAGGATGGATTCAGGCTGAACAAGATGAGCTGCTGACGGACTCTTCAAGGGCAGGGAAGAGGCTCAGCTTGGAATGTGAAGGACATAGTCTAAATATTTTACTTCATACCCATTAATTACTCAGGGCGTTTGTTGATACGTCTTTTAATATTGTTAAGTAAGCCTTTTGTCATTATCATTTTAACAAATGCCTTTTAACATTTTATAGTATTATTGTATAGATAATTTATTCTATATATTTTGTTTTACACTGCCCTGGGATTAAATGGCATGAATGGTGCCCTATACATGTTTTAAATAAGGTAATGAATGAATGAAAACAAAACCAAATGGGCCACATTCAATTCAGTTTTCTATTCATTATGGAATGCATGCATGCCCCTAATCTATGGCAAGGACTCTGGGAGGAGAGCTTGACTGTACAGGCAGTATTGTTAAAAAACCTCTGATATTTGCTTTTAATACTGAATGGCTGCCCAGCTAGTATATTGCAGAGATGGTATTACTTAGATTAGAGTCACTTTAGCTGTTCATTTGTGTTACAAGGAAATCAGGAATTATCAAGTGCTCACATTCTTCCTGCTCTTAATTGCTGGCTATTGAAGGATTTCAAAGATTATTTCCTTTTTAAAAAAAAAATTACTTGTATAATGGAAATTGTACAAAAATGGTGCTTGTTTTTATCTTTAAGAATGGAAACTTGGGGCGCACAGACTTTCCTTTGCCCTTAGGGGATATTGAGGCAAATTACGTGCTGATGCTCATCTGTTAGACTGGCAAGCTGCCTACTTATATGTTTGCCAGATTTTGCCTTAAGGAATGGAATCTGCATGGTGCTCATTTATGCCATGGAGAGTTTAAAAAATTTATTAAAAAACTTTGATAGTACTGCCACCTGAGTGCAAAATTATTTTGACTTTTTATTGTAAATAACGTTTCCCCTCTTTATTGGTTTCTTATTTCCTGTGAATTCCGCCCGCCCCCCTTGTAAATTCATGCTTATAAGAACAAAAGAGTCCTGCTGGATCCAATCAAAGCTCCATCTGGTCCAGCAACTTATTTCTAACAGTGGCTGGCCAGATGCTTCCTGGAGACAACAGTCTCCACATTGCTTGCTCCCCAGCAATTGGTATTCAGAGGCATATTCCCTCTAAACATGGAGGTGCTGTTTATATTTCATGGCTAACAGCTGTTGAAAGACATATTCCCCATGAATTTTTCTGAGTCAATGAACCAGCGGTCGTACCAAGCACCTTGTGTCACTGAATTTCCAAACGTGAACTATGAATTGTCTGCAGAAGTCTTTCACGTTGAAATCTGGATAGGTAGGACGCTTTCAAGCTTCACGGAATTGTGTGGAAATAATTCACAAAACATACGACGTTGCCATATACTGAGGTAGACCATTGCTCTGTCTAGCACAGACAGTACTGACTATGACTGACAAGGGCTCTCCAAGGACACAGGCAGAGCTCTTCCCCAGTCATATTACCTGAGATCCTTCTAAGGGCCAAACTAGACATTCTTTCAATCACGCATAGCAGAGCTATGCCTGATTGACTTATTTACCTCTGCTGATTTGGATTGAGACCATGGCAATTAGGGAGGGGGGCTTTGAGCTTTTCCCCTTCCATTTTCGTGCCAAAATTCCACCACCACCCCAATAGGGGGAGTAAAAAAGAAAGAAAGACATTTCCATGGATTCTAATAGAGACGTACTTTTCTTTTTTTAACCCATTCCCTACAGGGGTGTATGGAATTTTGGCACAAGGGGGCGGGAAGCTTAAATTCCCCCTCCCGAATTGCCATGGTCCCAATCTGAACTGAGGCCAAATGGGCTTACATGGAGGTAAGTAAGCCAGTCCTGCGGAGTCTGCTATATGTGATTAGCAGAATATTTTGTTTGTTCCTAACTGGAGATGCCAGGGATTGAACCTGGGGCCCTCTATATGGAAAGTACATGCTCTTCCACTGAGCAGTGGCCCACACACTTAGAATCATTCTTTGCTTTAAGTCCTTGATAGGATTTGCTTGCATGCTTGAGGAAATGGGATTGTCACTGCAATAAGATCTCATCTAACATAAGATGCATCTTTCTTTGCATATTGTCAAGGAGCTGCTGAAGTGCCAAATAGAGGCCAAAGAGTACCAAACACTGGGATCGTGGCTATTGACATTGAGAATAGGCAAGTGAAGATCAATGAAAGCAAAATGAATCACAATAATAGTTTGACCAGTTCAATATTACAGTACAAATGAAGTAACAATTATAATTTTCGGAATGGTAAAATACAAATACAGTAATAGAAAAAGGATGATGATGATGATGATTTATTACATTTGTATACCACCCCATAGCCGAAGCTCCCTGATAACTTTCATAAAAGGAGTCCAGTAGGATTATATATCTACTTTAACATCCTATTTGTGGGGGTGCATTTATAAGAACAAGTAACCATGGAAGAATCCCAGGGTGTTGTGTGGTGGTGGTGGGTTGTTTTTTTTAAAAACAAAATGCTATTATCTTTATTTTAAAAAAACTGTGATGGCCACAGTGTCCCAAGCCACAGAAGAATGTTTTACTGGATGGGGGAGGGGGGAATGAGACTTGGACCAGGTTCGCATGATCACGGAGGGAAAATAAGCTATGGCGGCTTGTTCTCCCTCCCCATGCATGCCAGTCATGAGCTGCCTAATTACCATAATTACTCTAGCTGGGCATGGGTTGTTGTGATGTCTGAACCTGGTGAAGGAAGGTTGGTGGCTGAGATGGTTTACAGACCACCCAGCAGCCCTAGAACAAGCTATGGGTTTCAGGGTGATTTGTAAACCAGCCCAGCCATCCACCCTCGCCACGTTCAGATATCTTGATAACCCACACCCATTGAGGGTATTTATGCCAGTTAGGCAGCTCACAACCAGCACACACCATGGCTTATTCTCCCTCCGTGGTCATGCAAACCCATCCATAATGGCAGCAGTGCCTCCAGTTGTGTCATGGTGCAGCTGTATGCCATGCTTGCCCATAGTGCGACCTTTTCTATAACCTTTTCTGTGACCTTTTCACCACTTCTGTTATACCTTCCTAAGCAGCAGCTGCCTGGTGTAGGCATGATGTGCTCTACAGGAGCTGAGGCATGGCATGGGTTGTCTGGAAGGCCTTCAGTAAGGGACTATCTCTCAGCCTTACATCTGTAAAATGGGGATAATCTGTGTTATGGGTTTGGTGCAAGACTTACTGGAATAAAACATGTGAAGTGCTCTGAACACTCAAGAGAAATACTCTGTGTTTCTAAATAATGTTATCTTAGAGGGAAGGTGTGCCTCATTGGATTTTATGGCTGTCTGTATGCCAATTTCAGAGGCTTTTTGCCCCCAGAAAGTTTCCCCTGTCTCCACTAGGCCAGTCCTGTGGTTCTGGTCCCCTTGAATCATGGCCCAAGTAAATGCACTCTTTAACACAGCTCACTTTTATGTTACATCAGGCAAGCTGTTACCAAAACACATGGTAGACCAAGAAGAGGTTCCCATGAAATTCTATGGACTTTGGTTTAGGCAATCCATATCGTGCCGTTTCAATTTAAGATGGTATGGAAATAATCTTTCAGTTCCTTTCTATTGACTTTGGCAGAAATTAGTCATAATATGGCATATATTCAGAAACCTAGCATAAGTCTAGCTTAGTCTAAACTTATGAGACATCTCATGTTTTTAATCTTACAGAATACTTATGGATTGACAATTATTATTTATAAGGTAATAGAATATGCCATGTTATTGAATATTAAAATGGTTTCCAACTCTGCAAGGAGGTTTTCATTTTACCATGTAGTTTATAGCTTTCTTTCTCGAAAGAGGTAGATGTTGACTGTAAATTCTTCAGACAGCTAGTCCTTTATAGGAACATGCAATTCTAGTGGTTCTTTGTGGGGTTTCTTCCCTTCATGTCAGTGTGATTGATCACTTGGCACAAACAGGGCAATATCCATAAATTTTCACTGAAAATGTTGCCAGTTGCCCAAATCGGAGCTATGCACACATCTGAAAAATGTAATGGAGGTCAGTCTATTAGCTGAAATAATATTGGTACAATTTGGCAATCTAATTATAACAATAATTGTCAACAATATACTCTGCTCTTGGCCTAAGACATGATGATGTTTAAAAAGAGCCCCTTAATGGGTTATAACTGCATCAGAGGCTTACTGATGCTCTCCCTGTGTTCACTAGAATGCTGATGTGGTCTTTAAGTAATGATAACTCAAAACAAGTTATTAATAACTATGCACAGAGACTGTCTGAATTAAATTACAGATTGATATCAGGGAGCTGGATGCATTAATATGCTTTTGAATTGCATGGTTTAAAGTAGATTTCCATTACTTTGAAATCAAGAAATATCTTAACTTCTAAACACTAATGTTACTTAACACAGACATTGACTTAAGTAATCTTTTACCATGCCTCTGGTTTTGCTTTTCTTCCTCTTCCTCACCAATCAGTTCCTCGGTCTACTTTCTCCTTCAATCCCTTCTCTACTTAGCTAAGAGAAGGGTTGTGCATCCACTCTACATTGGGCCAGTTCACACAATTGAACAGTCCACCGTGGCTTATCTAAACCACAATGGGCTGCACCTGTGGTGCAAGCCAGCACATGTGGATGGCCATTTTGAATATTCAGTGCCTAGCCACAACTTGTCATGTTGTGCGATCCTGAGATCATGAGTTATGTGAGTTAAACAACAGACCATGGGTTATATGAGGGTTGTTTAACCCGCACATAACCCACAGTTCCCAGGCTTGCAGGACAAGCCGCAGCCAGGCATTGAATATTCAAAATAGCTATCCACGTGTGCTGGCACGTACCGCAGCCCACTGTGGCTTAAATTAGTCATGATGGGCTGTTTTGATCGTGCAAACCAGGTAATTCAATGAGGCCATAGGATGGGGAAGGAATACCTTCAGGCCACATGGTGCCCAGGCCAGGTATAGGTTTTTATTCTTCCCATGGTTGACAGAGCAGAAATGGACCAGTGATCCCCATCTCAGACTACAGCCCATTAATTTCTCCCATAACACTCAATGGAAGCATTTCATTATTATGGAAGAAAATAAATACATCTCATCATGCTGATAGATATTACAATTTTATTAGTTATTTAATGTCAAGGAAATATATAAAGGGATAAATATAGAGAATTATCTCAGGATCCTAACATATGCAGTCTCAAGCAGTGATATCTTCCGTTTGTTGCATTGCATGAAAGATTTATAGAATTCCCCATTCTTCTTGGAGTGATCACATCATTCAACAACAGGTTTTTCAGTGGATATATTGAAATAATGCTGGATTTTCATTTTCCAATTTGAATCGTGAAAATTTTCCTTTTCAGTTTTAAGACAAATAAAATTAGTCGATCAAGGAGGAAATGTGAAATGTTCAAGCTAACAAAAATCTAGAATGCATATGTAACAAACAGCATTTTCAGCAATAATGTTTATTTTACTTTTAATGTTAATTAATATGACAGCGGATACACATTTGCTTGAAACAGTCCCATATGAGGCTTTTTCATGCTTGCTTAATTTCTCAACACTGTCTTTTAAACAGTGTTCATCCAATTTCAATATTCTGTAAATGTTAAAAGGTAAAGGTGTCCCCAACCAGTCATGTCCGACTCTAGGGTGTAAATGTTATTCCAGGTTAAAGCCTTTGGATCCTGATATAAGCCTTTTTTTATGCAGTCAACCACACACACTCATCCATTTATTACAAAAGAAAAGAACAAGTGAGCACAAAAAGGTAGGATAGAAGGAAAAGAAAGGAAGGAAGGAAGGAAGGAAGAAATAAGGGGGTGGGAAGACTGCCAGATAAACCTCATTATTGTCGAGGGGGGTAGTTCATGTATTTTTCCACAAAATTTCCCATATTATTTATACCTCTCTTCCATACACTGATTTCTGCTTTTGTACTAGTTATAATATCCAGGTACCGATGTCTGTTTTGGCCTGATCTTTCCATTTATACAGTATCGGCCTTTTAGCAACAAGTGTGTGGGAAGAAATCAAACAAGTGACGAAATGGATTTCTTGAAATGTGTTTCTAAACACAAAGAAAAAATGCACCATTTCAGAAAACCCACATGGGTATGATTTAATCTAACAGCAGGAGGGGAAATCTTGTGTACTGGTAACAGAGCCAGAGCGATGTCTTTCTTCTTGTTCATTCATTGGGCCTGCAGGTGGTGTGAAAGTACCTTTTTGTAGTTGCGAAGCTGAAAATCCTGTTCTGCTTCACTTATGTTCTATATAAGCTATTGTATGGTGTCTTTTGAGGTTTATCCTCAGTATCCTAGAACCAAGCAGGCACTCTACTAGGAAGACATAATTAGCTTTCTTCAAGATATTAATGTTTTGACTGGGGATACGTGAAGAGCTCTCTGTCCACTACTTTTCAAGTAATATGCAACACATACAGAACTAATCACAATGTGTGTGCTTAATGTTCTGTCTTGAAAATGAATTTTATTGTAGCAATCCACAGTCAATAAGATGAGAACACCCTTGCCAGTATCTAGTACAGAGACCTGTGCGTCCACGTTACGTAACAGTTCAACTGTATCAAATCTTTTATCTATAGTTTCTTGAGCAAATTCCATCATATCCTTGTAACACATGTCCACTGCCATGCAGCATGAACCAGGAGGATTACTGTGGCTTTCCCTATATTTAGATTAGAAAGCCACAGGCTCTCCACTGTTTGTGTAGCCAGTCAATTAATGTCACAAATGTCAATTTACATCTGAGATTAGAATATGACAGCCGGCTGGATTCATTTATGTTCTTATCAGGCTGTATTAGAACATGATTAGGTTCTTACAGGGACAGATATCTCCAATATATTTAACCCCTTGCAAGTATTCATTTAAAATTCCAAATGCACATTCTAGCTCTCCACAGCCTTATTTTCCATGGATTTTGAACTTTTTATTCACATTGCTCCAGTTTTCAATTATTATAAATACTTTTGCTGAAAGGGTTTGCTGCAAAAGGCTTGCCACATTGGCCACTATAGGTTAAAGCAAATACAATTATGTAGAGCAAGACATCTTTATTTGCCAAATGTTTTCATGATGCCTGTAATATTCATCCCAGTGCCCCCTCCCATGCCGAGAGTGTCATGACTCCCCCCCACTTCTATGGCCCCTAATCCCCATGGTGTGGTTCAGCTGGTTCTTCTCATCACTCTGACTCCACTGTCATCCGTTTTATGTCCCCGTTTTATGTGCTCTGCCTGCAGCCTGCCGTCCAGGGCCATAACCAAGGGTAGACATTGTTAAGCACCTGCTGAGGGGCCACACCCCAGCATGAACCCACTGACAAGAGCCCTCTGGACTTGCTCCTCCCCTTCATCATGGCAACCTGCTTGTTTACCTGCCTCTCGTTCGGGCCTAGAACATGGTGGTGGTGAGAAGGAGCTGTAGATGTTACTGCCTACTTGCTCACTGGCTCTCTGTCTGTCAAGCAAGCAAGTAGCAATAATGAGAAATACAAAGTGGAGCAATAGAAGGTAGTGACAATGGTGGTGGAGACGTGGATTCATTGAGGGAGGAGAACATTGAGAGCACCTTGCCTAAGGGACCGCAAAAACCTGGAGCCAGCACTGCTGGTCTCTTTTCCCCTCAAATCATAGATTCATAGAATCATAGAATAGTAGGGTTGGAAGGGGCCTACAAGGCCATTGAATCCAACCCCCTGCTCAATGCAGGAATCCAAGTCAGAGTAGGGATGGCGGAGAATTCCACCACGGATTTCAGTAAGGCCGAATGCACTGGCATTTGGCCCCCCATATCCGTGGTGGAATGGGCTGCCCCCCCACCCCCACCCCGCGGATTCCCCCCGGGATGAGGCTTACCTGGGGCAGATGTTCTGGATGGCAGCGGCTCCAGCGGTGGGTCCAGCGGCAGCGGCGGCTGGTCTTTTGACCGGCTGCCACAGCTGCCATTGTCATCCTGGTCTTTGCCGTGATAGGCTACCTAAGTATTTACGTAGCCTATCATGGCAAGCCAATCAAAAAAACAAAAAACACGGCGCACGCAAATGGCAGCAGCTACGGCAGCTGCCATTTGCATTCCCTATTTTTCACCGATTTATCTTACGTAAATATTTACGTAAGATAAAACGGCGAAAAAAAGGGGAACGCAATTAGTGTAGTGGGCGCTATTTGCGTTCCTTTATTTTTCTTAATATTTATGCAGGCTAGAACAGCAAAAAATAAAGGAACGCAAATAGCGCCCACTACGCTAATTGCATTCCCCTTTTTTTCGCCATTTTATCTTACGTAAATATTTACGTTCACTGATTCCCAAGATGTTGATGTTCAGTCTTGCCATCTCATGTTTGACCACCTCCAGCTTACCTTGATTCATTGATCTTACATTCCAGGTTCCTAAACAATATTGTTCTTTACAGCATCGGACTTTCTTTTCACCACCAGACACATCCACAGCTGAGTGTCCTTTCGGCTTTGGCCCAGCCGCTTCACTCTTTCTGGCGCTACTTGGAAATACCCTCTGCTCTTCCCCAGTAGTATATTGGACACCTTCTGACCTGAAGGGCTCATCTTCCGGCGTCATATCTTTTAGCCTTGTGATACATTCCATGGGGTTTTCTTGGCAAGAATACTGGAGTGGGTTGCCATTTCCTTCTCCAGTGGACCACATTTTGTCAGAACTCTCTGCCATGACCTGTCCATCTTGGGTGGCCCTGCATGGCATAGCTTATGGCTTCACTGAGTTACGCAAGCCCCTTCGCCACAACAAGGCAGTGATCCATGAAGGGGAAGAATCCCTTAGAAGAATTCTACTGTGGGCAAGAATCCCTTAGAAGAAATGGAGTAGCACTCATAGTCAACAAAAGGGTGGGAAAAGCAGTACTGGGGTACAATCTTAAAAACGATAGAATGATCTCAGTACAAATCCAAGGCAAACCATTCAACATCACAGTAATTCAAGTCTATGCCCCAACCACTGAGGCTGAAGAAGCTGAGGTTGATCGGTTCTATGAAGACCTACAACACCTTCTAGAACTAACACCAAAAAAAGATGTCCTCTTCATCATAGGGGATTGGAATGCTAAAGTAGGAAGTCAAGAAATCACCGGGATAACAGGCAGGCATGGCCTTGGTGTACAAAATGAAGCAGGACAAAAGCTAATAGAGTTTTGCCAAGAGAACACGCTGATAATAGCAAACACCCTTTCCAACAGCATAAGAGACGACTCTACACATGGACATCACCAGATGGTCAATATCGAAATCAGTTTGATTATGTCCTTTGCAGCCAAAGATGGAGAAGCTCCATACAGTCAGTAAAAACAAGACCTGGAGCTGACTGTGGCTCAGATCATGAGCTGCTTCTTGCAAAATTTCGGCTTAAATTGAAGAACGTAGGGAAAACCACTAAACCATTCAGGTATGACCTAAATCATATCCCTTATGAATATACAGTGGAGGTGAGGAATAGATTTCAGGGATTAGAACTGATAGACAGAGTGCCTGAGGAACTATGGACGGAGGTCCGTAACATTGTTCAGGAGGCCGCAACTCAAACCATCCCAAAGAAAAAGAAATGCAAGAAAGCCAAGTGTCTGTCTGATGAGGCTTTACAAGTAGCTGAGGAAAGAAGGGAAGCGAAAAGCAAGGGAGAAAGGGGAAGATATATCCAACTGAATGCAGAGTTCCAGAGAATAGCAAGGAGAGACAAGAAGGCCTTCTTAAATGAACAATGCAAAGAAATCGAGGAAAACAACAGAATGGGAAAGACTAGAGATCTCTTCAAGAAAATTGGAGATCTCAAGGGAACGTTTTGTGCAAAGATGGGCATGATAAAGGACAAAGAAGGCAGGGACCTAACAGAAGCAGATGAGATGAAGAAGAGGTGGAAAGAATACACAGAAGAACTATAGAGGAAAGATCTGAATGTCCCTGATAGCCATGATAGTGCGGTCACTGAACTTGAGCCGGACATCCTCGAGAGTGAAGTCAAATGGGCCTTAGGAAGCATTAGTAACAACAAAGCTAGCGGAGATGACAGTATTCCAGCTGAGCTATTTAAAATCCTAAAAGATGATGCTGTTAAAGTGCTGCATTCAATATGCCAACAAATTTGGAACACTCAACAATGGCCGCAAGACTGGAAAAGGTCAGTTTACATTCCAGTTCCAAAGAAGAGCAACGCCAAAGAGTGTTCAAACTACCGCACAATTGCGCTCATTTCACATGCCAGCAAGGTGATGCTCAAAATCCTACAAGCTAGGCTTCAGCAGTATGCGAACCGAGAACTACCAGAAGTACAAGCGGGGTTTTGAAGAGGCAGAGGAACTAGAGATCAAATCGCCAACGTTCGCTGGATCATGGAGAAAGCAAGAGAATTCCAGAAAAACGTCTATTTCTGCTTCATTGACTACACTAAAGCCTTTGATTGTGTGGATCACAACAAACTGTGGCAAATTCTTAAAGTGATGGGAGTACCAGACCACCTTACCTGTCTCCTGAGAAACCTGTACGAGGGTCAAGAAGCAACAGTAAGAACCAGACATGGAACAACCGATTGGTTCAAAATTGGGAAAGGAGTACGACAAGGCTGCATATTGTCACCCTGCTTATTTAACTTATATGCAGAGTACATCATGAGAAACACCAGGTTGGATGAATCACAGGTCAGAATTAAGACTGCTGGATGAATTATCAACAACCTCCGATATGCAGACGATACCACCCTAATGGCAGAAAGCGAAGAGGATCTAAAGAGCCTCTTGTTGAGGGTGAAAGAGGAGAGTGCAAAAGCTGGTTTGAAACTCAACATTAAAAAAACGAAGATCATGGCATCTGGCCCCATCACTTCCTGGCATATGGAAGGGGAAGAAATGGAAGCAGTGACAGATTTTACTTTCTTGGGCTCCAAGATCACTGCAGACGGTGACTGTAGCCATGAAATTAAAAGACGCTTGCTCCTTGGGAGGAAAGCTATGGCAAACCTAGACAGCATAGTAAGAAGCAGAGACATCACCTTGCCGACAAAGGTCCATCTAATCAAAGCTATGGTTTTCCCAGTAGTAATGTATGGCTGTGAGAGCTGGACTATAAGGAAGGCTGAGCACCGAAGAATTGATGCTTTCGAACTGTGGTGCTGGAGAAGACTCTTATGAGTCCCCTGGACTGCAAGGAGGTCAAATCAGTCCATCCTAAAGGAAATCAACCCTGACTGCTCATTGGAAGGACAGATACTGAAGCTGAAGCTCAAATATTTTGGCCACCTAATGTAAAGAGAAAACTCTCTGGAAAAGACCCTGATGCTGGGAAAGATTGAAGGCAAAAGGAGAAGGCAACAGCAGAGGATGAGATGACTAGATAGTATCACCAATGCAATGAATATGAACTTGAGCACACTCCAGGAGAGAGTGCAGGACAGGAAGGCCTAGCGTGCTATGGTCCATGGGGTCACGAAGAGTCGGACACGACTGAACGACTGAACAACAACAAATATTTATGTAAGATAAAATTGGTGAAAAATATTTATGTAAGATAAATTGGTGAAAAATAAATTGGTGAAAAATTGGAAGATACCATTGAAGATACCATTGGACTCTTTGAGTCCAATTATGTAGCCAGCAGTTGATCCACCGTATCATTGTTTCATCTAGCCCACTTTGAGCTAGTTTGCTCATCAGGATATCATCAGGGCACTTTGTCGAAAGCTTTTCTGAAGTCGAGATATATTATGTCTGCAGCATTCCCACAGTCCACAAGGGAGGTTACCTGATCAAAAAATGCAATCAGATTCGTCTGGCGGGATTTGTTCTTGAGAAATCCATGTTGACTTCGAGTCATCACTGCATTGTTTTCAAGGTGCTTACAGATGGATTGCTTTATGATCTGCTCCAGAATTTTCCCAGGGATTGATGTCAAACTGACTGGTCTGTAGTTCCCAGGTTCTTCCTTTTTTCCCTTTTTGAATATAGGGACAACATTAGCCCTCCTCCAGTCATTGGGCACTTCACCCATCCTCCATGATTTCTCAAAGAGAATACACAGTGGTTCTGAGAGTTCTTCTGCCAGTTCCTTGATTACTCTAGGATGCAGTTCATCTGGCCCTGGAGATTTGAACTCATTCAAAGTAATTAGGTGTTCTCTACGTACTCCTTGAACTCCCTGCCAGCTGTATACCTAAATTTCCTCTTTCGCAGGCCCTGCTGGTTGTGACAGATACTTATCATCGGACGGGATCCTGTTCTTTGAGAAAGTTCTACAGTTTGTTCAAAGGTACCTTTATTCCCTCTGTGAGAAGCAATTTTTTTTTTAATCTCAGCCAGGAGAAGCACAGCCTCTACATATGTGAAAGCCCGACTTCAGCTTAAGTAACTTGCACATGCTTTGGCATGAAGAGTATTTGGGGAGATGGTATGACAGAATACATCCTTTGGGTGTATCAGCCCCCAGGTTCAGTCCCTGGCATCTATACTTAAAACCGGGGTGGGGAACTTCAGCTCCAGGGGCCAAATCCACCACTGCTGGGGTCCCCAGATAGCCATACCTCCTTCCCCTGGCCCCACCACTTTCCCACAACTACCAATGATTTAGTGGTTTCTTGGTTTCTAGGCAGTCCCCCCCCCCTTTCTAAAAGATTGAAATGCCTCTTCTAAGGCTTAGTTACTGACAGGAAGAGCCTTAAGCTAAAATAGGTGGTTATTTTGCTATTGTTGGCCCCACCCCTTTTGCCTTCAGTCCTGCCCACCACTGGAATGTGGTCCCCGAGAGCTTCTCTGAAATGGAATTCAGCTTTCATGACACAGTGTGATTTTATTTTTCCTATTTTTCTTCAAGTTGTCTTTCTAATGTCTCCTCATATCCACTTATATGTTCCTTAAATATTTAAGTTTATATCTTATACTATCGCTTTTATTAATTTCTCTTATTTCTTAAATCCACCTTTACTTGATTTTTGTCAATAAAGATTGCTTCCCTCTATAACTTCTCTTTCTACTCCTAGTAGATAACCTTGTAGACTTCAGGCACCACAGTGTACTCTTGTTCTCTTTTGCAATGTAACAAATGTGGTGTGAAAAGAAATAGTATGCAAAGTTTGACCCTAAATACAAGCCTGAATTGTAAACATCCTGAAATGTATTTTGTAACCCAAAACATTTAAGTGTCCATTGAGAACATCATGAAATGTGAAAAGACTAACTTTTAACCATTCCATGTCATGTGCATATGAAGTATTCTAGCCCAGGTCAGGAAGGGGAGGTGTGAATGGAGAATGAATGGCTTTATTGCAGGAAGGCCAAATGGGGGGTGCTCTGGTATGTGCTGAAGATTGCCAAAATATCAGTTACAGAAGATGGAAATAGGCCAATAAAAGAGGAGGACAGCACGTTATGATCACAGAATCAACCTTGAGAAATATTGGGGAGTCAGAAGGAGATGTCAATCTGTCAGTAACAATGTCAATCCTGGAATTGGGAACATGATGTATTATCAGCAAAGAACATACTGAACCCCTCTTTGATCCCATGAGTCCCAAAGAGGGAAAAAGCGTATAAAACCCCCAAGCTCTCCATTGTTCAGGAGGGGCGTGGTTGCATCTGGATCGTTTATATGTGCATATACCAACAGTACCCTCGATCCACGGGACACGTATTAAGTGCGCTGGCCAAGTACTTGATAGCGTGTGGTGAATATGTGTTGGGTAGAATTCAGGGAAAGGGTTTTACTGTCCAGGGCTTAGATAAGGCGCAGTTATCTTTGTTCTGACATACTTAACTGTTTGGGTTTGGGATATAAGACATCAGGCTTAGGCTTGGGCCTGGCTGACACTGTATCACCGTTGCCTCAGTGGGCCATTTGGGATATAAGACATCAGGCTTAGGCTTGGGCCTGGCTGACACTGTATCACCGTTGCCTCAGTGGGCCATTTGGGATATAAGACATCAGGCTTAGGCTTGGACCTGGCTGACACTGTATCACCGTTGCCTCAGTGGGCCATTTGCGGTATGGACCAATCTGGAGCTGAGCAACAAACAGCGGCTAACTGTATATTAGTCATTTAATGCACCACATTTGGGTAACTAAGTTTTGACCAAGAAGGGCGCAACTTCTTGAGGATTGTTTGTGTTAAGCTCTTACCTAGGAGGTGCGCAACCTCTTAAGCCTCAGAGAGCATGCAACTCTCTGGGGAGGTTCTATTTTTGCTTATTTCTTTTATTTCGATAAATCTCTTTTTCTTTCATCTATATTGGTTGTGTGCATGTTCTTCTCCACATCATAAGATCCAAAACCTGTCAGCCTGATCAGCTGAGTGGTCCTGGGTAAATTGAAATCCATATTTCACACTCAGGCTGAATAAGGTTCCCCACCCCAGGGTTAAAAGGATCTGGTAGCAGGCGATGGGAAACGCTTCATCTTGAGATCTGGAGAGCCACTGCCAGGCAGAGCAGGCACTTCTGGGTTAGAGTACAATCCCATGCATGTTTAGATAGAAGAAAGCATGGCTGGCTGGGTAATGCTGGGAGTTGTAGGACTTTTTTTCTGTAATATGCATAGGATTGTGCCTTTAGACAGCTAAATAGTCTGACCTGGTATAAGACAGCTCTTTATGTTCCCATTTTAGTGAAGTTACATCTTTCAGGTCAACCACAGACAGAACTAGGGATAAGGTGAAATTGATTTGGTTCACATTTTAATATCAGCTGACCTAATTTGCACTTCCCCAGCTAGTACGCAAACCAGAAAACAATTACACTTCGGTTTTTGCATGTCTGCAATTTTTGTGATGCAGTTCTCTGATTTTTAAAAATAATACATGCAAGAATGCATACATTAGGGAAAATAGCATATAAAGGGCATCTATTAGTAGGAAGTGCTTGCAAAAATGCATATATTTGGAGAAACTGCATTAAAAATGTGTGCGAATTTTCATGTGCTCAAAAGACATACAAATATTTAGCGCAGAGAGTATTACAAAACATTCACAAACTTATGTGGAAACAGGGTGGAACAAACTTGCGCTTGAAAAAATATGAATGTTATATAAAGGGAAACAGACAGATTCATCCATCCCTAAGGGGAATTTCTGACACACATGTAGCATCTTTTGAAGCATGCATAAGAAAATAATATTTAGGTTGCATTCCTAAACTTACTCTGGAGTAAGCACCACTGAATTTATATCTCAGTAACTCTGGATAGGATTTAACTCTTAATAAACAAAAGATACCACTTGATGTTAGGAGGGAAAAGGCTGTAATATTTTCAACTTCATTCTCTGTTATAAACTTTAGAATCAAATTGCCTTTTAAAAAGTAGACCGTTAAGTATTATAGTTTAGCACTTTTGCTGAAAAAATGTTCCTCTGAGACATAATTTTTGTGCCTTAGTATTGTGTCAGCATTAATACAGATTTGATGATATATTGCATTAACATTTTTGAAACTGGTGAACATCCTTGGAGGTGCTAGGTGTACCATGAGGTGATAGGATTCTCCCTCAAACACCTACATACTCCACCAATATGTGATCTTCTAGCTCTTTTAAAAGACAATTTGTTTGATTATTGGGATTACAGTAATACATTTAGGAGGAGTAGGAACATTAGCTGATCATGTGATGTGCTTAGTAAATTCATTAATCATAGATTAATAATACGAAATATTTTAGGATCACAGATGAAGGCTGCAGACCTCAAACAAATATAAAGCCAAATATGCTACCATAGATTTGTAATGTAGAGATAATTTAAGGCTCAAACTAAAATACATAATTCGTTGGACATCACTGAACTTTCCTATTAGAACCTTACATTAATGAATCAGGTCAATATTTTAAAAGATTCACTGAATTCAAAAAGTTGGCCTTCAATTTTGATATGCTTTGTGTCAAAGTACAGCATAATCCTATATGTGTTTTCTCAGAATCATGTCCTTTTGAGTCCAATGCCATGTAAGTGTGTATAGCATGTAGATTATTTTATTTCCCTGAAACATGATACTGTGGCTTGTTCATTCCTTGAAATCTCTTGACTTCTTGAACTTTCCAGTAAATTGTAAGTAACTGCTTGATGATGTTTGATGATAACACTTTGTTTGATAACACTGAAAGTACACCGAGGATGCAGAATCTGTTTTTAGCAGAAACCTGCCTCACTTGTTCATATTGAATACTATTGGGCAAAGCTTTTTGCCAGAATTATTCAAAATTGTGAAAGACCCAGCCGAGCGTTTTTGTCCCCTATACGCTGTTTAATATGTAACTACTGGAAGACGTTATCTGTAGATTTGGAGTAAATTGCTATCAGTCTGCTGATGATACTTTTCTCTTTTTCATCAAGTAGAGGTAAACAGTAAACTAATACGTTGAAGCTCAGTCCAGATAAGGCTGCAGTATTATATTGGTCAGTGGCATAGTTCCCTGGAAAAGTGGGATTCCAACTGTTCTGGATGAGAGTGTACTCCCTCTTAAGAGCCAGCTTGGAAACACTATTAGATCTGGCCCTTTGGACAGAAGTAGTATCCATACCAAAGTATCTTTTAACCAGATATCATGGCAGCTATGATGTTCTCTTCCTTGGAAAAACATGAAGGCCACCTGGTTAGATTTCTGCAATGCACTATTGTGAGTGGGTCTGGGGACAAAGGCACCTCAAAACCTCCTTGGTCCATGGACTCCATCAGAGACACAGCAGCTAGAAATATGCTTTAACTCAAAGTTTAATAAGAAAATCACTCCTAGTTACAGCACTGGTAGCCTTCCAACAGAAAGTAAAACAGTTGGGGAATCGCTCATTCATTAGTAGAATTCTCTCCACCTTCACCTATGGCAGAGACTGACGCCAGGCAGATAAATAATCCTCCCACAGTTTGTCTCCGCCAAATGCAGTGCCCACAGCTGCTAAATCTTTCTTTGCTGTTGCATCCCCAGTACCTTTCCCGGGGAAAACGCTGACTCCTCCAGTCTTGAGCGGGAAAGTCCAGTGCAGGCTTTTTGTTGCTTGCTCTTAAAGGGGCAATGGAGGAAGGGGAGTAGAGCTCTTCTCTCCCTGATAGATTAGGCCGCCCCTGAGGAGCGGCGTTTGGCATTTCCCAGGTAAAACACTGTTCCTCGCTCCTGGCTTGCGTCTCTCTCTCCTGCTGTCGGGGTCCCTGTTCGTCTCCAGGTCTCTTCACCACCTCCTCTCCCTCTATTGCTTTCTCCTACTTTTTATCCAGTGTCCGGCCACCACCACCCCATCCTCTTCCCCTCCTCCCTCTTTCAGGTGAATCTTATCACAGTGATTAGTCCTGGCCTTGAGCCTGTGCTGGCTGGCCTTGCTATTCTTTTGGACTGCTGCTGCTGCTTGCTGCTGCCCTGGCATAGCTGCCAGCCTCGGGAAGGGTGAGGGGCACCCTGGCAATGCTGTGATGGGCCTGCAGGATTCTGGGTAAGAGACGGTGAGCCCCTCTGATCCCTCACAACTATACATGGAACTTCCTTTGAAATTTGTTCAGAAACTTTAATCAGTTCAGAGTACAGTTTGTGCTTGTGTACCAGCTCTCAGCTCACAATGAGCTGTTCGTCTGAAGCAGGTGCCCTGTGTAGAACTGGGCTACAAGCCGCACACTTATTTTAATGTCAGTTTGGCCTTAACTACTTAGGCCCTGCTACCGCTGAACCATTGTCTGATACCAACACAACAGCAGCTGTCTTTACTGAACTGCTTTGCATTAATACTGTGTTAGAAATTGTTTTACCACCCTTAGTTTTTTGTTCTAGAAGTTACAGGCTGCCCTATGTCATTGTGTGCTCTGCCGCAGCACAGGCCGTGTCAGGGTGGACACTGAGCCCATAGAACCTCAGAGCAGTTCTGATTCTGAGGAGAAACAGCCATCCGTGGGAGAGGAGTGCACTCATCCCTCCCAGGCCCCGCAGCTGGCAGAGATTCCTCCTGCCGGCATTCCAGACATAGATAGCGGTCCTGGGAGTGAAGGAGCACAGGAGGAGGGCTGGCTGGACACTCGGCGCAGACGCAGGGAGCGACGAGCGATGGAGGGCATGGAAAGGACCCAAGGGAAAAAGGGAGGGACTCTCCCTAGCCCATACGTTCAGGGTCTGCAAGTGATTCTCCTTCAAATGGGGACCAACTGTTTCCAACCCAGGGGCATAGGTTACTCTGCTGTTCATAGCTTAGTCGCTGGCGATAGAGTTATTAAGTTGTAAAAGGAATAAAGCCTTGAAAAGAATCCTTTGTCTGTGTCTGGAGCTGGCTACTGGAGTAGACCGGAGGCTGGCTAGGGCCCCCTGACAGGTTGGTTTTCAGCATCCCTACATGTGGCACACAAGAATCTGGGTGATCCTAAATAGGAACAGAGGTAGCTGCTATTTACCTATGTCAGAACACTGGTCAATCTAGTCTGGTATTGTCAACAATTGTTGGCAGTGGCCAACAATTCTGCATTGTTGAACAAAGAATTGCAGAACAACCTTCTGCATGCAAAGCACGTGCTCCTCCACTGAACTACAGCCTGTATAGTATTTCCTTCAGAGACTATCCTTTGCAGGAAGGTTGAAACACTACAGTGTCTTAACTGGTACCCAGCAACACACACACACACACACACACACACACACATTCACCAGGCCACATTGGATGTGCTTCTCCATGGTGAAATCCTGTGCAGTTGCAACATGTGTGCAACAACATACCAGCACATGTCCAGGGGCAATCACAAGGGCTTGTTCTTACCTGACTGGCAACCCACTGTGCCAGAGGTTCTGACTGGGTAGGAAGGGGCCACTCAGTCCACCCATGCCCTTACTACAGCTAAATGAAACCATTAAGTGCAGTCATCTGGAGTTCTGGAGTGCGTTGTCATCAGTATGCTGATGACAGGCAGCTCTATTTCTCCTTTTCATCTTCTTCAGGTGAGGCTGTGGATGTGCTGAATCAGGGCCTGGCTGTGACAATGGACTGGATGAGGGCTAATAAACTGAAACTCTACCCAGACAAGACTGAAATGCTGTTGATGGGTGGTTCTGCTGACCAGATGGAGGGTGTTCAACCTGTTCTGGATGGTGTTGCACTACTCCTGAAGGAGCAAGTCCATAGTTTGGGGGTCCTCCTGGAACCATCTTTGTCACTTAAAGCTCAGGTGGCCTCAGTGGCATGGAGTGCCTTCTACCAACTTGGTTGGTGGCTCAGCTACTCCCCTATCTGGACAGGGACAACCTGGCTTCAGTTGTCTATGCTGTGGTAACCTCCAAGTTAGATTACTGCAATGCACTCTATGTGGGGCTGCCTTTGAAGATGGTTTGGAAGCTGCAGCTTGTGCAAAATGCAACGGCCAGATTGCTAACAGGGACCAGAAGGTCCAAACATATAAGACTGACTCTGGCCTGCTTGCACTAGCTGCCTATATGCTTCCGAGCTCAATTCAAGGTGCTGGTTTTAACGTAAAAAGCCCTACATGGCTTGGAACCGCAATACCTGACAGCACGCCTCTCCTGAAATGAACCTACCCATACACTACGTTCAGCATCTAAGGCCCTCCTCCAAGTGCCTCCTCCAAGAGAAGCTCAGAAGGCAGCAACAAGGGAGAGGGCCTTCTCAGTGGTGGCCTCCCATCTGTAGAACAAGGTCCCTGATGAGGTCTGCCTGGCACCAACATTTTTATCTTTTTGGCACCAGGTTAAGACCTATCTCTTTTCCCAGGCATTTGGCAGCACATGATGAGTTTTAATCAGTCCTGGATGTGTCTTTAGTTATGACTGATAGTTCAAATGATGTTGTTTTTAGTTATATGTTGTTTGTGTATATTGTCTGTGCGCTTTTATGTGCTCTTTTGTAAATGGCTTTTAAACTTTTTATATTGTATTTAATGTTTTAACTTCTGTAAACCGCCCAGTGAGCTTCGGCTATAGAAATGCAATAAATAAATAAATAAAAATAAAATGGGACCACCATAGCGAAGCAGCTCCCATGTAGCTCAGTGTAGATGTCAAGAGTCAATTGCTTTCCTCAGGAAATACTGGGATGGATCCTGACTAGGTGAAATCAATGTGAAAAGTTATTCAAGATTCATTCTCACTGATTTCAATGGAAACTAAGTGCAGCTAATTTAGTCTTTGTCCAGCCCACTGAAAACTGTATTTCTGTGAGGTTCTGTGAACTTCAGTCTCTAATAGAATTCTCAGTTTCCTCATCAAAGCATTTCCCAGGATTCTTATGGTGAAACCATGACAATTAAACTTTTATCAAACTGATATACATATATAATATAGATACAAACTTGGAGTTATTAAGAAAGCTGTCCTATACTTTAGGGCTGTGCACCGCTTTGGCCCAAGGCCTGAATCCTGAGGCAAAGAGGGACACTTCGGGTCACTTTGTGCCCCTTCTGAGGTGAAGCGGAAGGGTCACAAAATGACCCCAAGCAGGTCGGGGGCTAACCAAAGCACTCAGTGTGCTTCAGAGCTTCAGCCCCTGGTCCAGCCCCCCCATCCCAGCCCCCCCCCCGGGTCTCCAGGTCCTTACTTGAGCCACTGCCTTCTCTGTTGCTGTCTTCACCACCGCTGCTCTGCCACCACCTTCACTGCCGCCACTATCTTTGCTGCTGCTGCCACCCGCCACCACCGCCATCTCCTGAGGGCTGGACACGCGTTGACTGTTCTTGCAGGGAATCGCCATTTTAAAAATGGCAACTCCCTGCAAGAAGTGTCACCGCATGTCCAGCCCTCAGGAGATGGTGGCAGCGGCGGCAAAGATAACAGCAGCGGCAAAGGTGGCGACGGCAGTGTGTTAATGGAGAAGGTGACAGCTGCTGCGGAAGCAGAGGAGGAGGCAGCCCAGGTAAGGAGCTGGGGGGTTGTGCGGGCGCATCAGGGGGGTGACCTGAAGCGGGGTTTGCCATCCAAACCCCACTTCAGGTTCGGGACAGAGGCGGGTCAGGGAGCCCCTGAAACTGCCCGAGCCGGATTGGGCCCGCCTCAGAAGCTGCAAAGCAGCTTCCGAGTTGGATTGGGGGGTCCCTGCACAGCCCTACTATACATGTTTGATCAGAAGTAAGACCCATTGAGTTCAATAGGGCTTATTCCTAGGTAGGTGAGTAAAGGATTGCAGCTGAAAGATCTTTCTTACTAGGGAAAGATATCTTCTTACTAGGGAACTTAATGGATTTACTTTTGAATAGAATGTACAGGCTGAAATGAGGATTGGGCATAAGCAGCCTACAGAACTACTTTTGTATTAGGTAAACTTTATTTATTTATTTCATTTCTATACCGCCCCATAGACGAAGCTCTCTGGGCAGTTTAACAAATTTAACTGTAGCTTAAATTGTTGAAATATAAATAGTTCTATGCTTCAGTTTCAGAAAAGTACATGCCACCTTAGGTTGTCATAATGCTGTACTCTCCCCCCCCCCAAATCACTGCAATGTAAAATGCTTAAATTTAAAGTCCTTGGAGTGAGCAATCCTACGGCTGCTAGTCAGCAGCTAGACGGCCATAGGATATGTGGTTTTCTGGGAACTGACCTCAGAGCCCATGCTCAGAGCCCATGCTCTGAGGTTGGTTTCCGGAGAACTGACATTCTCCCGCTTCTGCGCTGACTCACAGGCAGCTCAGAACAGCCCTGTGTGCCATGCTATGAAGAGGAATGCAGAGCAGCCAAAACGGGGCGTTCCAGGGGGTGTTCTGGGGCAGGGAAGGTGGAAATGCCGGTACAACACATCCTGTGTGTCATCTGGCAGCCTCCTCCCCCACTTCGCCTTCCTGCAGCTAGGCAGCCAAAATCAGCTGTCTAGCTGCAAATTCACAGCAGGAAAAGCACAGAGGGAATGATCCCCTCCGTGCTTCTCCTGCCCTGCATTGGATAGGCAGTCGCCTCTGAGTTCGGAGGCAGCCCCCTATCCCCATAGGATTGCGCCCTAAGAAACATTAGTGGATTTATTTTCCACCTTTTAACACAAACGATCCCAAAGTAGTTTATATACAATAAAACAAGTTAAATATTTAATACATGTAATATAATAATTTAATAAAACTATTCAAAAGCAAAAACACCAGTAAAAGCACTCTCAGTTAAATCCTAAATGCCTGGTGAAACAAAAATGTTTTCACTAGTCACTGAAATGAGACCAAGGAAGAACATAGAAAACCTCTTAAGTGAGTGTATTCTGCAGCTCCAGAGACACTACCCAAAAGTCTCTACTCTTGGTAGAAGCTAATCTGAACTACAAGCAAGATGGCACTCATAGCCAAATCTCATCAGTAGATGAACCTTTGGGGAATAATATGGAAGAAGATGTTTTCGGAGAGAGTCAGAGGCCAGGCTGCGTAGGGCCTTAAATGATAAAAGCTAGCACTTTGAATGAAGCTCAGAAAAAACACATACCTGGTAACCAAGGCAGACGTGTCAGTAATGGTGTGATATGTTCTCGCCCACTCTCACTTGATAACAAGTGTACCAATTGAAGTTTCTGGACCACTTTCAAAGCATTTCTGGCACTGTGTACCAGTTGATGTTTCTGGACCATTTTCAAAGGCAGCCTTACAAACAGCACATTCCAATAATGCAATCTTTAGGTCACCAACACTTGTTCACATGGGAGGTCCAGATGCTCACATTAAACTCCAGTGCATGTATGAACACATTGGATTGGTATCTCTGTCTTCAGTGCATTTTGGGACTCTACTTGTTAAGAATGTAAATTATGTCACCCTTTTGTGCATTAAAACAAATGATAACACTTTGTAATATGTAAACACAAATATGGAATGGATACATGAAAATATTTTTCTTAGGACTTCACATGATTTCTCTGCATAAAGTTAACTTCATGGCTATTTCTGAATGTTGAATATGCTGTCAAAAAGAAAACAAAAACAGTAAAGGGAAGAGGAACAGTTAACTGCGGGGCTTTGTCTCTTGGCATGAACCAGCAGTCAAAAGTGCATATTTATCACAATGTATAAAAAGCATGTACTTCAGTATGAAAGATGGTAGAAGGGAAGGTTTCTGCCAAGAAAACATTGATATATGTAGCAATCCAATGGCACAGATCCCAAGGTCAAGCCACCAGATGTGGGATATATGATGAAATGAAGAACACCGAGGAAAGATGTCCAACATGAGTGCTGCATGCTCAGAGCAAAGGGGAAAAAATGAGCGATTTTTAAAAATGGAAGTGGGGAGAAAGGATAATTTTAGGAATATAAATTTTCCCGTGGAATACTTGTTCTCAGGTGGTCTGAAAGGAATACACTTGAGACAAATCTGTCTATGTCTCTGAAGAATGCCATCCATAGCCTCACAGTTCCAAGAATTACTTCTATGTCTAGAAAATCATTTCAGCTGAGTACATATTATATTAACCAACTTAAGAATTATATTAAATGTGAAAAGGAAGGAAAACCTTTGTCAAGTACCCATTCGCTTTAATCCTGATACTGCAAGGATCCAAGGATTAAACACGTTATCTCCTCTTTCTGTACTATAAAATCATTAATTTGTGAGAAAATGAGCAAAAATGCTCAAAGTTGGATTACATGTATCTGCCTGCATCTGTCTCTATCATTTTTTTTATCTGCAAGCCTCATTTTTTTCCTCTAGAATTAATCCCCTCCACTCCCTAAAAAGCATATTGTGTATCTGAAGCACTTAACATATTGAAAGAAGATGAACAGCCATGTCTTCACTGTCTTAACTCTGAACCTGTTTATTCTGGCTAATAAGATCATGTAACCAACGCCACAGACAGCAGTTTCCATGACAGAAGTTGGCTTTTGTCTTGTAGACATGAGGGGTCTCTGCAAATGAGTTTTACTCTGAACCTTGTAGATCTGGGACATTACAAGGAACCAGCCTATCCTTCCTCTTTTAGCATGCCACAACACCTACTTCTGAGAAGGAAATTAATGAGTAGAAAGACCCCAGCAAACCCCATATCTGAGCTGTCATGCAGACATGGACTAGCTTGAATATCATAATTCAATTATGTCTCTGAATGTCTCTGGAGACTTGAATATCATAATTTCCAGATATGTTATCAGTTCTGTCCTACTCTGTTCTGCATCATGTAGGGATGATTATTCTGTGGGATCTTTGGAAATCATCTTGAGAGTTTATGATGGCCAGCTTAGCATAGTCCTCCCAGATCACCATTTCCCATCAGATGACTTCTGAAACCCTCCTCATTGGTTGGTTTAAACAGCTGGTTCTATCACTCACTGTAATAGCTTCTCTGGGTGTCGTAAGATGAATTGGAACCACATGTCTGTTTGTGTGAAATTTCATGAATTAGTCCACACTGATTACATTAATGTAACAGAGCTTGGGTTTTACACAGCATGTCAGTGGAAGCCCAACCAACGTGGCCAGGAGAACACTATTAAAGTAATAAAAATACTAGCATGCCTAGCAGACAAATTTGCATGACGAAAACTAAAGGTGAAGAGCTATTTAAGCAATGCTTTGACCCTGTATTGCAGGTTTTAAAATATAATTTAAATGGCATTGGTTCCCTACTAGGCTCAGGATGAGCTCTAGGTTTTTAAGGGGCCCAGCAAAGGTCTCCATCCTACATCTGTGGGTTCTCCGTGGCAGGCTTACCTGCTGGTGGTGGCAGGCAGCAACAGTATGATCTGTGCTGGGTGGCTGTGAACCATCCATTTTAATTACAGTAATATTGCACCAGGACATTGTGGGTAATTAAAGTGGAGGGTGGCTCACGCACCCTGCTGCCCAGTATAGGGGTCCAGGGTCACTATCAGGCCCCAACAGCTGCCTCAGCATGCCAGGTGCTGACGCTAGCCTGACTAAATTTAATATCACATTTCGTCCTTTTGGTTGGGAATCTCTTTCTCAAAAACACGACAGCTGAGCAGACCTCCTTCACAGGCGTGTTATCATGAATGAGTTGTTGTTATTTAGCTTTTTCATTATATGTAAATTATAGGTAGCACTTTACATACTGAAATTCCTCTGACAATAATGTAATTATTATACCCTCGATAATTATTTAATACTGAAACATGAGTTGTCAGGCTGCTGCAATACTAGTTCAGATACGGTAAACAAGCCAAAATACTAAAACACATTTCTGCAAAAGGCTAGCAACAATTATAACAGAGTTCTCCTTCCAAAAAATTATTGACAGACCAGAGTTCTTTAAAATAGTTCTTCATTTTGCTGTAGATCTGCTATTATCCATCACTGTGTAGACATTCCTAGCCATACAAAAATGCTTATTTAGCAATTAGGTCTCTGATGAGCAGTTTGCTTGGTTTCGGAAAAACAATTCACATCCATCTTCCTTTCAGACAGTTGTGAGGGACCAAGCACTGGGACACGCGGCTGTTTTCCACTAGGCACCAAGCACAGTGTCACTTTCCAGCCAGCACTGGAACTACTGTGCTGTACGTATTGAATATGCTTTTCTGGAGTCATGTTCTATTGTTCTTGGAAGTATTAGAGAGGGTCATTTGGTTTTTTTTAGAGTCCCATGAATGAGAAGTTACTTTATTTTCCATTTACTGTGACTTAGCAAGTATTCTCCATATTTGCCCACTTGGTGTTTTCCACACTGTAAAAGATACAAAAATATTTTGTTGCATGTAAAATTTTGAAAAGCCCAGCTAACTACAATGGTTAAGGCCTTGTCATGTAGGGTTGCAAACTGACCAGGGAAAAAATGATTGGTCAGCTGTTTTGCTTTTCAAGAGCTGCTTGATTTGTAGAATGCAGAAACTGAAGCTTCTTGCTAGTTGCTGCCAATCAAACTGCTCTTAAAGACACAGCTGCATGGGCCAGTTCCAAAGTTGGCAACCCTACTGCCTAACTGAGATTCAGTTTCATGCCATAAGGCCCCTTCCTCTTGGGCACACAAACCCTGGCTTTCACCCCTCTTACCTATGATTTGCTAAAATTAGCAACTGCACAGTCCCACATATGTCTACTCATAAGTAAGCCCTATTGGATTCAGTGGGCTTTCTCCCACATAAATGAGTATAGGATTGCAGCCAATACCTAACAGGAGGACGAGGAGCCCCCATACCTGATAAGGCATTCCAAGTACTGGGCACATCTTGCAAGGAGAAGGAGCCAATGTTGCCACAGTCCAGATGGAAGCTGGATTAATAAATTTTCATGTCCTGTATTTCCTTCCTTTCCTTTATTCCCTATCCACCCACCCCCTTCTTAGTGTTAAGGGGAAGTAAAAGAGGATGTGCTGCCAGCCACAGCTAAACTGGTTGTGGGCAAACTCCCCAGCTCATTTTGGAAGTGGGTCACAAACCACAAATGTATTTTGAGAACTCTCAAAGAGCATTGAGGGAAATAGTTTGTGATTCATGTTGCATCTGGGCATTATGAACAAGGCAAATTCATTGACAAATTAAATATGAGTAATGGGTGACATTAGTATCCAAGACGCTTTGAATTAGGCCTAGCCTGGGCGGTCACAACCGGAAGGATCTTATATCATCTCAGCCTTTCCTTTAGTTCAGGAGACAGATAGCCGAGAGCTTTTTCTTTTCTTCTTTTTGCTCTGTGTTTTGTTGGAAGGTTTGGTCCAGGGGCAGATCCACTTGCAGGGCTAGGCTGACCCATGCCCCCAACACCAACGCCTCGCCTGCTTGTATTAATTTTTTCCCCAAAAATTGCTGCACCACTGCTGGCTTCCTATTACTGCAGCTGGCTGCTGTTGGTGCTGCTGTGCTGGGACCAGGAACTCCTGCTCTGGCGCACCAGCATTGCTTGCAGGACTGTGCATGTGTGCATGCTAACATGCGTACATAGAGCCTTTCCCAACAGGCACACTGCCTGGTGGCAGGGTGCACTTCCCTCACTGCCACCAGGCAATTAAAAAAAAAAAAGGAGGGCATTGGCTCAGCACAGGCTCTTAATCTGAGCCAGCCATTTGTAGAAGACCCCTTCCCTCCACATGGGAGGGGGTCTTTGTGAGATGTAGTGATCACCCATGACAGCATCGCCGGCTAACTCACTGGCTGAACCAAGCCTGCCAGTCAAAGTTAGAAAAGAGGCAGAAAAGAAGTGTGTGTGTGTGTGTGTGCGTGCGTGTGTGTGTTTGCTTGTTTGCTTGCTATTCCTCCATTTTCTTTGAGGAGCCAGCCCAGCCCAGCACAATCCTGGTATGTAAACTTGTTTAAATGGAGTGCGTGCATGCTTGTGTGTGTGTGTATATGTGTATATAATTCATTTATGAGTCTAGATTATAATTATGTTTTGAGATGAAAAATAATAAACTGGCTTTCAATTGTTTTGTGAAACTGAAAAAATAATTAGCTGGCTTCTTAAATTTTTTTTGTGAGACCAGAAAAATAATAAACTGGCTTTGAATTCATTTATGGGACTAGAAAAATAATACATTGGCTAATAGTTCATGTGTGAGTCTGGAAAATTACAAACTGCCTTATACGTAGTTCATGTGTGAGTCTGGAGAAATCACAAACTGGCTTAAATGTCATGGGTGAATCTGGAGATATCATGGGCTGGTTTATTATGCTTTTGTCAGACTGGAGAAATCACGGGCTGGCTTATAATGTTTTTGTCAGATTGGGGAAATCATGGGCTGTCTTACAATTCAGTTGTGAGACTGGAAAAAATGCACAATGTTATGTCTTTTAAAAACCCTATGCCGGATGAATGGGTGTATGGCCACTTTCATATCTTTAAAAGCTCCTTTGCACAATGTTGGCCCTGCCTCCAGTGATCCCTTAGTTCTAACTCTACTGACCTGCTTTATGTCCAAACAGCAGATTGGCCATGAGCTGCCACTGCTTTGATCATATCTGTGGTCAACTGGGGTTCTGAATTTGAAATATGTGGAGTGAGGCATCAAAATGACATAGCTCAATCTAAAATAATAGCTAGCATCTGCATTTAAGTAATGGAGGCTTCTGAATGTATCTTTGCATTCCAGGGAAGTCTGAGGATGAAGGAAGAACATGAGGTATGACTACTGGCAGACTTAATACATCAGAAACAGTTATTATTTCATGAAACAATGTTATGTTTAGTGGACAACCAGATTGGAGGAAAATTTTACTTCACCTATGCTGGGTGAAGTAAAATTATTTGAGTCAGCTCTGATACAATAGTGAAAGTTATAAGGCAGAAGGCATCACATTAGAGACCTGGGCAGCAGAGCAATCCTATACTCACAGTACTCCAGGACTGGCAATATGCTACTGCTACACCAGCAGAATGGCCACCATATCATTGCAGAGCACATTTCAGAGATGACTGCCCCACTCATACGCCTCCACAGAAATGGAGGGAGCCAACCCACACCAGCTGATCTGGAGGCATGGCCACAGTGACACCCCCACACACACACACCAACACACATGTCACACCCACAATGCCACAGTGCCCAAAACGCATGAGATCCAGTAGCACAGACAGCAAGCACACAGCTCCTGAGAGACTGCAGGCAGTCCTGCAGAAAGGGGTCTAAGACCTGAGACCACAAGTACTGCACTCTGTACACTCTAGGGATTTTAGAGAAATTTGCAACAGAATCAAATGAGTTCACATTTCTATGAATGCGACCCACAGATTCCACAGTGGACTGGCTTTTCACGAGCCACATGGGTTCCACACACTTGTAGACCTTAAAAAAAAACTTTCTGGAATTTTACATGTTTGAGTTGTAGAAAAATACATAAAATAAAAAACACTGGCCAAAAATGTGCATTTCCCCCATAGACTAAAGCATGAAAATGAGCATTGAGGGTTTTTGTGCATGGGGGGGGGGGATTTGAACATTTTCACAAGTGCAAATTTGCACAAGTGAAAATGTATGGAAGTTCAGGAAACTGGAAAAAAAATCCAGTTCCATCAATGAGTAGATGACAGAAGAAAAGGTGCCTGACAATCCACAAAACACAGATGGAACAGATTTTAGAAAAGTCGTAGATCCCTAGCACACACTCACCTCAGCCTCAGGCCCCAATCAGCCTCCTCCTGGCAACTTAATCCACAGTCACCCCTGCCCGTTCAGCTGATTGGGCAGCTCTGTTGGGCAGCATCCCAGCCAGCCTCTGCCTCCACATCCCTTTGTTCATCCTCTCCCCCCACAGGTCTCATACAACCAAGCAGCAGAACTCATTCTCTTTGCATGCCCTGAAAGCATCCCCCGTCCCCAAGCCAAAGAGAGTAGAAAGTGGAGGAGCTCAGGTAATATCAAGCTCCCTGCTTCCACCCCCACAAGTTCCATCCTGAGGCCAATTGAAGCCAGTTTGCACCAGGGTAGTGGGGGGAAGGGAGACCTAACAGAAACAACACATGTGGCTTATTGATAGTCTTTATAGAGCAACAGCAGCGATGGAGTGGATTTTGCAAAGTGAAAGACATACGTATGGGGTTGTTAACCAGTTGCTCCAGCAGGGCCCTCTGCTGGTTGGCAGTCCTGCAGAGGAGCAGCTGGAAGTGTCCTGGTCACAGGTACTAATCACAGGTGGGTCTCCCTCTGGGTCTGCACAGAACTGGGTATGGGTTGAATCCTGTACCTGATGGAGAGTGCCCTGTGGAGAGCAAAGGGAGATGCAGAACCCTATGCATGCAATGGCTGTTTGTTGGTGGGTAATAGCTCAATGGTAGAGCACATGTTTCGCATGCAGGGTTCAATCCCTGGTGTCTCTAGGTGGGGCTGGAAAAACTCCTGCCTGAAACCCAGTGTTGACAATACTAGGTTAGATGGCAGCTTCCTATGTTCCTATGAAGCACACGACAAATTCATGGAGCATAACACTCTCAATGGCTATTAGTTATGATGGCTGTATATCATCTCCAGTATTAGAGGCAGTAGGCCTATGTACACCAGTTGCTGGGGAACCTGGGTGGGAGGGTGCTGTTGCACTCATGTCCTGCTTGGCGGCTTCCCACAGATGGTTGGTCACTGAGTGAATGGAATGCTAGCTAGATAGGTCTTTGGGCTGACTCTTCTTATGTTCTTCCCTATGCATCCAGAGCACATGAACATGAGTGCTTGACCAGCAGTTGCAATGGTTGGAATGAAGTGCCTGGCCTTTGCCAACAGAGAGTTTACCTATGTGTGGGGAATGATTTGTGGTTTCCTTGTATGGGGGGTTTATATACTGGTGGTAGTGTGCTGTGATTTGGGGCTGAATTACACCATATCCTATGCTCCATCATGGTGGTATGGACAAGGTATGGCCATGGGGGCAGCTTTTAAATTTTTTCCAGTCTGCACTGAAGTCAACAGGAAGGAATTTTCCTGCACCAGGTCTGAGGGGAACAGTTAATGGGGGCATGGCTGTGGGTTGAAGGGATACAAGACCTGGCATGTCCACTGTGCTGTCCACATCCCATCTACAATTCTTCCTCTCTTTGGCCCCACCAACGGATCTCCACTGGCAGAGCAGCTCTGTCAGCAGAGTGTTCCATTGGGGTGTTCTGCCAACGTATCTGTTGTGGCAGCTTTTCTGGTGTTCTGTCAGTGAAGCACGGCTTTTGCTGAATTTCATTTACCAAATCCTAAAACCCCTCTGCTGGTGGATCTTCAGTATAGGATTGCACCATTAGAGAAGTGAAGTTTGACTGTACTGCTACCAAGCATGAGCTTGCAGAAGGAGACATTCATGATTAATCATAATGAAACCTGACTCAGTGAGTTGGCAATAGCAAATATGTGTATTATGTGTGCTTTTGTTATTTTACATGTCAGTTTACAGTATATAGTTCTCCCTTGAGTGCCCAATAATTAAAATTTCATTTTCTTTTTTACACCTAAATTACCCGAGAGGCACTGGGCAGCTGAAAATCATTTGAGAAAGTAATCAAATTTATTTTAGCTTCCCATTATTCAACATACTGGCTTGTTCCAAGACTGAAAAAGACAAGGGACCATCAGAGTAATCCTCAAAGAGTCCTGTGAAAACAATGGGCCTTGTACCAGTGCAGCACTTCTGAGTCAGATTTGATAGCTTGGTGAAATTCACAATGGGTTGGTTCGCACAATCATGGAGGAGGAAATAATCCACTGTGGCTTACTTCCCCCTCCACATGTGCCTGCTGCATGCTGGAAGGATTTGTTTCCAGGTTCTGGGTGGCTTTTACCCATGGCAATAAGCCACACTCACTGGGTTTGCATGGCACAACAAGCCATGCCGGTGAGGGTAATTATGCAAATCCTGCTGGGACATGACAGGGAAATGTGGAGGGGGAAATAAGCCACTGTGGCTTATTTCCCCCTCCATGATGGTGTGAACCCAGTCACTGTTTGGATCAATGATACATTCTTTTAACAATGCACAGGTGATGAAGCACCCACATAATGGACTTTGTTTTTCATCACCAGACCTATGTGCATATTTCAGAGCTCAGCATAATTGTAGCTTTCATCACTTTCACACTATTTCTGAAGTGCTGAGAGTATATTTGTTATGGCTGGCACTCTGAGGACTTTACACTGTAAATCTTGGAAGTCATTCATTAAAAGCCTGTTTTGCCTTTCATTAGGGCCTTCTTTCCATACTGTGCTGAGTGACAAATATAAACAAGGGCTTGAAAATTATCCTGATCTCAGATGCCTCAGATTTTGCAATCCACGTCTAGAGATTTCATCCTTATAGATCAGTGCTCAGTTTTGGAAACAACTTGGACAAAGCATAGGAATTATCTGCAGCAATGCCCACAAGTTTCCACTGGTGTGGGCAAGGCAATCCGAGATTGAGTGTCAGCATAAGAACACTGACTGCTATGGAAGTGAAAATCCCCTGCCTTGTCATGATGTAACATGGTGTATCGAGCAGGGACATTTACCTTTGCCCAGTTTGCATGATCACGATTGCTTAAACAAGCCATGGCGGCTTGTTTAAGCCATGGCACTTGTTGGCACATGCTGGACACCATTTGCCTAATTACCCACCCAGCTTGTTATGTCAACCGAACCCAGGCAGCATGGCTTGCTTGAGGGTGAAACAACCCTCAAATAACCCAACAACCGGCCATGGATTATTTGAGGGTTATTTCCCTCTCAAACATGCCTTGGTGCCCAGGTTCAGATGACATGATAAGGTGTGCCTGGGCAGGTAAATAGGCAAATGGCACCTGGCACACGTCGGCACATGCCGCAGCTTAAACACGTCTTGGTAATCATGTGAACCAGGCAACTGTCTTGCTGGGGGTAAAGCCACTTATCCCCCCCCCCCATTATCACAAGGCCTTTTAGGCATACCCACAACCAGGAACTGTGCTGCAACTCTGCATACATTTTTCTCATTGCCTTCTGTCACCTGAAGACTGTGCCAGTAAGAAGCTGCTTTAGCTGTTGTGGCACAGACTGCTGTTTATGCAATTGCAGCTTTAAAAAAAGTCTGTCAGTCCCCTGTTAACTAATGGGGGGAAATGCAAATAGAGTAGCTTTGTGACTGGCAACAACTACAGGACAAGCCTCCGTATAAATCAATATCAGCTCGAACTAGAGAGATGTCACTGAAAATAGTTCATGGGTGGTATCTGACTCCAAGGCATCTCTCACTTATGACACACTCAACTTCTCCTCAGTGTTGGAGGGGGTGCCAGGAGTCAGGAACGTCCCAGCACATGTGGTGGGATTGTGCAGAAGTCCAGCCATTCTGGCAGGCAGTGGCAATACAGATTGGCCATATCACAAATCAAAATATGCCACATATGCCAAGTCTCGCAGTATTAAATTTGTATATAGGGGAGGCCAGGGATTTAAATAGTAAGGAGCTGATTACTCACTTATCTGTAGCTGCCAGATCTGCGATAGCTAGGTTTTGGAAGGGATTCACCTTCCAGAGATTAGATTATTCTTATGCCATGGTCTGGCAAATTGCCATAATGGAAAAAATATCGCATAAATTGATATGCGGGTCAAAGTAAAAATGATTCACTTTACATGATATGGTTTTACTTTATCGCATATACGAATAGAACAGAATATCTACATTTGATTCCCTCACACTATAAAATCCTATGGCTCTTATAAGGAAGAAAATAGATGAAGAATAAACTTGAGTCTCTGATAAAATATCTAGTAGCACCAACAAGAATTACCTGTCACCTTTGTTTACCCATTAAAATATAAGTGTATGGTAAGAGGATGTAATCCTGATGGAATCAGTTTTATTTTATTTTATTTTAGTTTTGATTTTGGTTTTGTTTGTTTGTTTGTTTGTTTACAATATTTATATACACGTCAGAAGATTTTGGAGTGGTGAACAACACAGTATCATAGAATCATAGAATAGTAGGGTTGGAAGGGGCCTACAAGGCCATCGAGTCCAACCCCCTGCTCAATGCAGGAATCCAAGTCAGAGCATCCCTGACAAATGGCTGTCCAGCCTCGTCTTGAAGGCCTCCAGTGTGGGAGGGCCCACCACCTCCCCAGGTAATTGGTTCCATTGTCGTATTGCTCTAACAGTCAGGACGTTTTTCCTGATGTTCAGCTGGAATCTGGCTTGAGCCCATTATTCTGTGTCCTGCACTCTGGGATGATCAAGAAGAGATCCTGGCCTTCCTCTCTGTGACAACCTTTCAAGTACTTGAAGAGCGCTATCATATCTCCCCTCAGTCTTCTCTTCTCAAGGCTAAACATGCCCAGTTCTTTCAGTCTCTCTTCATAGGGCTTTGTTTCCAGTCCTCTGATCATCTTTGTTGCCCTCCTCTGAACCCTCTCCAGTTTGTCTGCATCTTTCTTAAAGTGTGGTGCCCAGAACTAGACACAGTACTCCAGATGAGGCCTAACCAGTGCTGAGTAGAGGGGAACTAGTACTTCCCGGGATTTGGAAGCGATGCTTCTATGAATGCAGCCCAAAATAGCATTTGCCTTTTTTGCAGCCACATCACATTGTTGGCTCATATTCAGCTTGTGATCGACAACAATTCCAAGATCCTTCTCGCTTGTAGTGTGGTTGAGCCACGTATCCCCCATCTTGTAACTGTGCATTTGGTTTCTTTTTCCTAGGTGCAGAACTTGGCATTTGTCCCTATTAAATGTCATTCTGTTGTTTTCTGCCCAGCGCTCCAGTCTATCCAGATCACTTTGAATTTTGTTTCTGTCTTCCAGGGTATTAGCTATCCCTCCCAATTTTGTGTCATCTGCAAATGCGATCAGCATTCCCTGCACCTCCTCCTCCAAGTCATTAATAAAAATGTTGAAGAGCACTGGGCCCAGGACTGAGCCCTGCGGTACCCCACTCGTTACCTCTCCCCAGTTTGAGAAGGTCCCATTGATAAGCACTCTTTGAGTCCGATTCTGTAGCCAACTGTGGATCCACCGGATCGTTGTTTCATCTAGCCCACTTTGAGCTAGTTTGCTCATCAGGATATCATGGGGCACTTTGTGGAAAGCTTTGCTGAAGTCGAGGTATATGATGTCTACAGCATTCCCACAGTCTACAAGGGAGGTTACTTGATCAAAAAATGAGATCAGATTTGTCTGGCAGGACTTGTTTTTGACAAATCCATGTTGGCTTCGAGTAATCACGGCATTGTTTTCAAGGTGCTTACAGATGGATTGCTTTATGATCTGCTCCAGAATTTTCCCAGGGATTGATGTCAGACTGACTGGTCTGTAGTTCCCAGGTTCCTCCTTTTTACCCTTTTTGAAGATAGGGACAACATTAGCCCTCCTCCAGTCATCTGGCACTTCCCCCGTCCTCCATGATTTCTCAAAGAGAATAGACAGCGGTTCTGAGAGTTCTCCTGCCAGTTCCTTTATGACTCTAGGATGCAGTTCATCTGGCCCTGGAGATTTGAACTCATTCAAAGTAATGAGGTGTTCCTTGACCATATGCCTGTCGATCTCAAGTTGCAATCCCGCCCCTTCAGCCTGTACTTCGCCTTTGCCAGGGGGGTCATAGACCTTCTTTTGGGAGAAGACTGAGCCAAAGTAGGAATTGAGCACCTCTGCCTTTTCTTTGTCATCTGTTATCGTTTTGCCATCCTTATTGAACAGCTGAACCACCATTTCTTTCCTCTGCCTTTTACTAGGCACGTAGCTGAAGAAAGCCTTTTTGTTGTTTTTAACATCCCTTGCTAACCTCAGCTCATTCTCAGCTTTAGCCTTCCTGACGCCATCCCTGCAATTCTGTGCTACCTGCCTGTACTCTTCCTTTGTTACTTGGCCTTCTTTCCACTTCCTATATGTGTCCTTCTTTGTTTTCATGTCATCTCTAAGCTTTTTGTGAAGCCACATTGGCTTCTTCTGTTGTCTTCCACCTTTTCTTCTTGTTGGAATGGTTTGTAATTGTGCCTTGAGAATTTCCTTTTTTAAAAGCTCCCACCCATCTTGGACTCCTTTTCTCGCTAGCATCGCTTGCCATGGGACCTTACTGATCATTGTTCTGAGTTTATGAAAATCAGCTTCCCTAAAATCCAGGGTACACGTTTGACTACACTCGGCTTTTGCTTCCCTTAGAACCAAGAACTCAAGTACAACATGGTCGCTTTCCCCCAGAGTTCCTGTAACTGCTACTTTATCCACTAAGTCATCTCTGTTGGTTAGGATCAAGTCAAGGATAGCCGATCCTCTAGTTCCTTCCTCTACTTTCTGTAGGAGGAAGTTATCCGCCACAATAAAAGTTATCCGCCACAGTAAAAGAATAAAACAGCAGGTTAAAATAATTAAAACATTTTTTAAAAGACAAACCCCAATAAAGTGGAATTTAACAAACCACGGTTGGTCATGCAAGGAAGGCCTCTTGAAATAACAATGTCTTCAGGAGGCGCCGGAAGGAACACAATGTTGGCACCTGCCTGACCTCTAAAGGCAGGGAATTCCACAGGAAGGGGGCCAACACACTGCAGGCTCTTTTCCTGGTGAACTCCAACCGGGCAATAGGTCCATGTGGAACCACCAGGAACATGCCCTCTGATGGCTTCAGTGATCGGGCAGGTTGGTAAAGAAGGAGGCACTCTCTCAGGTATTGTCAGGTTTGCCTCTGAGCACAGGGAGTGGCACAGTAGCTCAGATTCTTTCTCTCTTTTTTTGAATATCTTTTTATTTATTTTATTTTTATAAATGAAATAAACAATACCAAGAATACCAACATGATCAATACTACAATTTTCCAGCAATACAATATTCTTATGAGGACACAACAATAACAAAAAAGGAAAAGGAAAAGAAGTAAAGAAGTAAAGAAGTAAAGGAGTAAAGAAGTAAAGAAAAAGGAATTCTGAATCTAGCTCAGATTCTGAAGAAGAATTGCAAAATGTGGGGGAGGAAGTTTCCCAGGCTTGTCTAGAGATGGAGACAGACTCCTCAGGCTTCAAAGGCCCAGCTGGATGGAGATGGCCTCTCTTCACACACCCCTGTGAGAGACAGTGAACAGGGAGGGGTGAGGCTTGGAGAGCCTGAATTCTTAGATGCCAGGCGCAGAGCCAAGAGAGAGATGGCAGGGGCGGAGCTTAGACAGTCTGCCCAACTGGCCTGGCATGAACAGCTGCACTTAGAGACCTCATGAGAGAGAGGGAGATCCCCAGCCCACCTCTTAAGTTTTAAAATTGCCCACCATTTGAAGACTATTGGCAATAGCGAATAGGCAGTCGGAGCAGTTCCCTCAGCAGAGGAGTTACATGCTGAAAAGGGGCAGCTCCCAACAACAGCCGAGCTGCTGCATTCTGCACTAGCTCCAGCTTCTGGACCAGCCTTAAGGGCAGCCCCACATAGAGCGCATTGCAGTAATCCAGTCTTGAGGTTACTAATGCCTGTACCACCATGGTCAGGCTATCTCTGTCCAGGAGAGGCCATAGCTGGTGAACCAGCCAAAGCTGGAAAAAGGCACTCTGAGCCACAGCAGCCACTTGGGCCTCCAGTGATAATGATGGATCTAGGAGTTCCCCCAGACTACAGACCTGATCTTTCAGAGGGAGTGCAACCCCATCCAGAACAGGCAATGAGCCTATCTCCCAGACCTGGGAGCCACTCACCCACAGGGCTTCCGTCTTGCCAGGATTCAGCTTCAGTTTATTGGCCCTCATCCAGCCCATTACTGAGTCTAGGCACTGATTCGGGACTTGCACAGCCTCTCGTGATTCAGATGTCACAGGGAGATAGAGCTGCGTGTCATCAGCATACTGATGGCATCTAGCTCCAAATCCCCTAATGACTGCTCCCAGTGGCTTCATATTGATGTTGAACAACATTGGGGACAGGATGGTACCCTGTGGCACCCCATAACTCAATTGCCAAGGGGCCAAGAAATAGTCACCGAATGTTACTCTCTGAAATTGGCCCCATAGGTAGGACCAGAACCACTGTAACACAGTGCCTCCAATACCCATCCCACGGAGTTGATCCAGGAGGATACCATTGTAGATGGTATCAAAAGCCGATGAGAGATCGAGCAGAATTAAGAGGGCTGCACTCCCCCTGTCCCTCTCTCGATAAAGGTCACCCATCAGGGCGACCAAGGCTGATTTAGTCCCATAAACATGATGATGCCAAGATTGAAATGGGTCTAGATAATCAGTATCCTCCAAGAGTGCCCGCAAGTGGTTCGCCACAATCCTCTCAAATACCTTCCCTAGAAAAGGGGTATTTGCAACTGGGCGGTAGTTGTCTAATACCATTGGGTCCAGAGTGCTTCTTCAGGAGTGGCCACACTACTGCCTCCTTAAGGACAGCAGGGACCACTCCTTCCCATAGGGAAGCATTTATCACTCCCTGGACCCACCCAGTCATATCCCTCGGTTAGCTTTTATTAGCCAGGAGGGACAGGGATCAAGAGGGCATGTGGTCGGTCGCATTATTGCACACATCTTGTCCACATCATTGTTGTTGTTGTTCAGTCATTCAGTCATGTCCGACTCTTCGTGACCCCATGGACCATAGCACGTCAGGCCTTCCTGTCCTGTGCTCTCTCCCGGAGCGTGCTCAAGTCCATATTCATTGCATCAGTGATGCTATCTAGCCATCTCATCCTCTGCCGTCCCCTTCCCCTTTTGCCTTCAGTCTTTCCCAGCATCAGGGTCTTTTCCAGAGAGTTTTCTCTTCGCATTAGGTGGCCAAAATATTTGAGCTTCAGCTTCAGTATCTGTCCTTTCAATGAGCACTCAGGGTTGATTTCCTTTAGGATGGACTGATTTGACCTCCTTGCAGTCCAGGGGACTCGTAAGAGTCTTCGCCAGCACCACAGTTCGAAAGCATCGATTCTTCGGCGTTCAGCCTTCTTTATAGTCCAGCTCTCACAGCCATACGTTACTACTGGGAAAACCATAGCTTTGATTAGACAGACCTTTGTCGGCAAGGTGATGTCTCTGCTTCTTACTATGCTGTCTAGGTTTGCCATAGCTTTCCTCCCAAGGAGCAAGCGTCTTTTAATTTCATGGCTACAGTCACCATCTGCAGTGATCTTGGAGCCCAAGAAAATAAAATCTGTCACTGCTTCCATTTCTTCCCCTTCCATATGCCAGGAAGTGATGGGGCCAGATGCCATGATCTTCGTTTTTTTAATGTTGAGTTTCAAACCAGCTTTTGCACTCTCCTCTTTCACCCTCAACAAGAGGCTCTTTAGATCCTCTTCGTTTTCTGCCATTAGAGTGGTATCGTCTGCGTATCTGAGGTTGTTGATAATTCTCCTGGCAATCTTAATTCCGACCTGTGATTCATCCAACCCAGCATTTCTCATGATGTACTCTGCATATAAGTTAAATAAGCAGGGCGACAATATGCAGCCTTGTCGTACTTCTTTCCCAATTTTGAACCACTCGGTTGTAGTGTTGGCGGAGAATTTCTCCCCGAAACTTCAGGGGGCTGAGCGCCAACGTGTTCGGCCCCCCGAAGAAGTTTCGGGGAGAAATTCTCCACCCCCCCTGCACCCCGCACCCCGCCCGGGACGGGACTTACCTTTCCCGAATATCCCTCCCGGCGGCGGGTCCCGGCAACGGTTCGTCGGGTCTTCGTCAGGGGCGGGGGCGGCAGCTGATCTTTTGACTGGCTGCCGCCGCCGCCATTCCAATAAAAGTAAAAAAACAAAACAAAACGCCCCCGTGATAGGCTACGTGACGATTAACGTAGCCTATCACGGCTAGATTTGCAAAGTCAGCCGTGATAGGCTACGTAAATCATCACGTAGCCTATCACAGCTGACTTTGCAGATCTAGCCGTGATAGGCTACGTTAATCGTCACGTAGCCTATCACGGGGGCGTTTTTTTTTTTTAACTTTTTATTTCGCGGCCGGGCGAGGCGAGGTGCCTCCTCCCCGGCCTGAATTTCGGCCGGGCAAGGCGGGAAGCCTCCCCCCCGGCCTGAACTTCGGGGGGAGAGCAGCAAAGCGCCTCCCCCCCACCGCGAAAAGCTGAGAGACCAGGTAAGTGGCTTTTGTGCACTCCTACTCGGTTGTTCCATGTCCGGTTCTTACTGTTGCTTCTTGACCCTCGTACAGATTTCTCAGGAGACAGGTAAGGTGGTCTGGTACTCCCATCACTTTAAGAATTTGCCAGAGTTTGTTGTGATCCACACAATCAAAGGCTTTAGCATAGTCAATGAAGCAGAAGTAGACATTTTTCTGGAATTCTCTTGGTCTCTCCATGACCCAGCGAAAGTTGGCGATTTGATCTCTAGTTCCTCTGCCTCTTCGAAACCCAGCTTGTACTTCCGGTAGTTCTCGTTTGCATACTGCTGAAGCCTAGCTTGTAGGATTTTGAGCATCACCTTGCTGGCATGTGAAATGAGCGCAATTGTGCGGTAGTTTGAACACTCTTTGGCGTTGCCCTTCTTTGGAATTGGAATGTAAACTGACCTTTTCAAGTCTTGTGGCCACTGCTGAGTGTTCCAAATTTGTTGGCATATTGAGTGCAGCACTTTAACAGCATCATGTTTTACGATTTTAAATAGCTCAGCTGGAATACTGTCATCTCCGCGAGCTTTGTTGTTAGTAATGCTTCCTAAGGCCCACTTGACTTCACTCTCGAGGATGTCTGGCTCAAGTTCAGTGACCGCACTATCATGGCTATCAGGGACATTCAGATCTTTCCTCTATAGTTCTTCTGTGTATTCTTTCCACCTCTTTTTCATCTCATCTGCTTCTGTTAGGTCCCTGCCTTCTTTGTCCTTTATCATGCCCGTCTTTGCAAAAAACGTTCCCTGGAGATCTCCGATTTTCTTGAAGAGATCTCCAGTCTTTCCCATTCTGTTGTTTTCCTCGATTTCTTTGCATTGTTCATTTAAGAAGGCCTTCTTGTCTCTCCTTGCTATTCTCTGGAACTCTGCATTCAGTTGGGTATATCTTCCCCTTTCTCCCTTGCTTTTCGCTTCCCTTCTTTCCACAGCTACTTGTAAAGCCTCATCAGACAGCCACTTTGCTTTCTTGCATTTCTTTTTCTTTGGGATGGATTTCATTGCTGCCTCCTGAACAATGTTACGGACCTCCGTCCATAGTTCCTCAGGCACTCTGTCTATCAGGTCTAATCCCTGAAATCTATTCCTCACCTCCACTGTATATTCATAAGGGATATGATTTAGGTCATACCTGAATGGTTTAGTGGTTTTCCCGACGTTCTTCAATTTAAGTCAAAATTTTGCAAGAAGCAGCTCATGATCTGAGCCACAGTCAGCTCCAGGTCTTGTTTTTTCTGACTGTATAGAGCTTCTCCATCTTTGGCTGCAAAGGACATAATCAATCTGATTTCGATATTGACCATCTGGTGATGTCCATGTGTAGAGTCATCTCTTATGCTGTTGGAAAATAATGTTTGCTATGATCAGCGTGTTCTCTTGGCAAAACTCTATTAGCCTTTGTCCTGCTTCATTTTGTACACCAAGGCCATGCCTGCCTGTTATGCCAGTGATTTCATGACTTCCTACTTTAGCATTCCAATCCCCTGTGATGAAGAGGACATCTTTTTTTGGTTAGTTCTAGAAGGTGTTGTAGGTCTTCGTAGAACCGATCAACCTCAGCTTCTTCGGCATCAGTGGTTGGGGCATAGACTTGAATTACTGTGATGTTGAATGGTTTGCCGTGGATTCGTACTGAGATCATTCTATCGTTTTTAAGATTGTACCCCAGTACTGCTTTTCCCACCCTTTTGTTGACTATGAGTGCTACTCCATTTCTTCTAAGGGATTCTTGCCCACAGTAGTAGATAGGATGGTCACCTGAATTAAATTTGCCCATGCTTGTCCATTTTAGTTCGCTGATTCCCAAAATGTCAATGTTCAACCTTGCCATCTGATGTTTGACCACCTCCAGCTTACCTTGATTCATACATTGATCTGACATTCCAGGTTTCTAAACAATATTGTTCTTTACAGCATTGGATTTTCTTTTCAGCACCAGACACATCCACAGCTGAGTGTTCTTTCGGCTTTGGCCCAGCCACATCATTAGGCCATAACAACTGGAACTGATCCCACAAAATCGGGCAGATGGTGGTATCAGACATCTTGACTGGTATTGCACTAACAACCGTATCAAGTTCGCTGTGGAGAGAAGCGATTTTGTCCTAAAAGTGCAATGCAAAAAGGTCACAGCGGATCCTCGACGCGGCCAGGGCCCCATTTACTGGAGAAGATGTTAACAACCACCGGACCACCTGGAAGACCTCCGCTGGACGGCTACTTGAGGACACAATGGAGGCAGCAAAATAAACTTTCTTTGCTGCCCACACTGCCACGCTGTAGGCATGATTATGCACTCTAGAGCATGCTCGGTCATCTTCACTTCAAGACTTGCACCATTTGTGCTGTAGCTGATGTCCATAGGGATGGCAGAGAAATCCACCACAGACTGTAATGAGACCGAATTCTTTGCAATCCAGCCCCCCGGAATCTGGTGGAACGGACTACCCCCCCCAAAATCCCCTTGGGACGGAACCTACCTGGTGGTGGCTGGTCCGGGTCGCTATCTTCGTTCCGCAGCCATCCGCTGCCGGTCTGCGGAAGAAAATGGTGTCCGGCGTAGGGGAGGCCATTTGTGTCTCTGGTGTTGGCTGTGATTGGCTATGTAAATATTTATGTAGCCAATCACAGCCAATGGCAGGGACGCAAATGGTGCCCCCTATGCCGGACACCATTTGAGTCTGCAAACTGGCCGCAGCCAGAAGTCCGGCGGCGGCCGGAGCCAGCTGGCAGCTCCACAGACTCCCTGTGGAGTGGAGCCAGCCGGGGAGGATTCGGGGGGGGGGAACCTGATCGCCTCCCCGCGCCTGCGGACCCCCCCCTACAGACCCCAGGTAAGGGGATCCGTACATCCCTAGATGTCCAGCCTGTTTCATCGACCACAGCTCCCCAGTATTCCAGGGAGCAGAACAGGCTCCACAGTGCTGGAGAGAGCACTCAGGCACAATCAAGTCGATGGCCCTTCGCATCTCACTGTTCCACAGTGAGGCTAGGGCCTCAGCTGGATCACCAGCTCTCTCCACTGGAAAATCCCCAAGAGCATTCAGAAATCCATTGGATTCCATCAGTCTCCTGGGACAGACCATCCGAATAGGTCCCTCACCCCCGTGGGAGGAGAGTAATGCCATAAATTCAAATCTTGCCAGGAAATGGTCTGAACATGACAATGGGGTTACTTGGAGCCCCCCAATCTTCAGACTACCTATCTCACAAGTTGGAGCAAAAACCAAATCAAGGGTGTGCCCTGCTTCATGTATTGGGCCGAGGACATACTGAGACAGCCCCATGGTTGTCATGGAGGCCATGAAGTCCTGATCTGGAACTCTGGAGACAGCCTCAGCATGGAAGTCACCCAGAACCACCATCCTGGGTTCCTTCAACACCACACTTGTGACTGCCTCCACCAGCTCGGTCAGGGAGGATGCTGGGCAGCAGGGTGGGTGGTACACCAGCAGCATCCCCAATCTGTTTCTATGGCCCAGCACCAGGTGCAACCCCCCCAAAGCCTGCCCCAAGGTGCAGTGGTCTCTTGGTGATAGAGATGGAGGTTCTATGAACCACGGCAACTCCCACCCTCCCCCAGCCCTCCAACCTATGCTGGTGATGGACTGAGTACAGGTGTGCAGGTGGGCAGAGCTTTATTTTGCATTGTTAACATTACTGAAATTCAATGACAAATTTGGTGGTGGTGGTGGAGGAGGAGGAGGAGGCAGCAGTGGAAGGTTGTTTTTTGCCCTTGCATACCGATGTTTTTATTGTTATTATTTTGAACTTGAGCAATAGAAATGAGAAATCTACTTGACTGATATACTATTCAATGATTTAAAAAAAAACCTGCCAGTTTAAGACCAGAGTAAAGCTTATTTCATGTTGGCTCAAGCTCCACAAAGCCAGGAAATTAGAAGCTAAGACTGAGGCCTTAACTGACATGCCCCATGTGAAATATCACAAATTATGCTTGCTTACGACTTAGCCATGCACCTACACTTTTCCTTGGTCAGCAAAGATGCCCATGTTGCCCTGGTCCTATGTTTCCTTATGAACCATATGAGCCTTACTGTTTTGCTATAGAAATTCTCCTGTGAGTTGACCCATGCCTGGACGTTGCTTGTGAGCACATACAATTTCTGACATTGCACAACATCATTACTGAACACAGGGCAAGTCAGTTAAGGCATCAGCCTTAGCTTCTAATTTCCTGGCTTTGTGGAACTTGAGCCAACATGAGATTGCCTTAACTTGTCTTAAACTAGCAGGTTTTTAAAATCATTGAATTTCCCTGGTTTTTAAAAAGGAAATTTATGTTTACAGTATTCTGAAAGAAAACAACAACAACTAAAACCAAAAACCTAACAAGTCATTAACTGAGTAGATGTGTACAAAATGGGTATTCTTAAAATGTACGGGTAAAGGTAAGAATTGGTTGCAAGGCATTTACAACCATGTCTTGATAACCTTCATACCATGCATGTATGGTATGCCCAAATGTGTATGCAGTTTCCACATGCCAACAGCCCTCAGGAAAGTGTAGTACTGCCATGTGGATGTGTGTTTTGGTGGACACATAGAAGTGTTGAGGTGTCAACTTACCTCATTTGTAACAAGGACTACCCTATATAACCATTTTTGGGGTGATGTCCTTGTGGAGGTGGTAATGTTTAAACTGGCCCTCAGCTGCTGACATATTCTCAAACGTACTTGTCAAAGTAGCCTTTGTGGAACTTTCATCTTTCTCTCCTGTAGTGTACTTGTTCTTGGTGATTGTATAACCAAGTACACTGGCAGTTTAAGGCATAAAGTAGTGTGGCTTCCCAGTGAGTGGAAGTAAAAAAAAAAGAAAAAAAGAATTCAGTCTATAGCACAAGATTGAGCTGGTGAGAGAAGACCATATCCAAACCAAAAGTATCTAGACCCTTGGAGGCCTTTGGAGAAGAGATTATCCTCATTACATTTATTTCCTGGACCCAACAATTTCCTCTACACTACATTGAGATGTGCGAGATGACCCCCATAAACCTGGCAAAGAGTTACAAGGGCGCTGCCAAAGTGTAACTGGAAGGAACAAAGTAGGACATGTAATTACTGTTGCCTTCAAATCACAGAACCAGATTTCTTAACAGTTGCCGGTATAAAAACACATTTCAAAGAAAGCACAATATATTCCCAAGACCTAATTTAGCATGATTTTTCACAAGATCAACTAACACAGATTAGCTAACCCAAATCATAATCTTAACTATATTTTTGCCCTTACAAACAGAATGGTTACAGATGTGGTGAAAGGGTGAACTGTTTTTTACTCTTCCTAATCACATAAATATGAAAAACAAATGACTGTAATATATGTGAGTGAAACAACCTTCAGTATTCAGAATAAAGGGCACTGCATAAGCATGGGATAGTGAGAACACTCAGACATGCACTGAAAGAATGATGTGGTTAGAGTTGCATGGATTGCTGTTGAGATTTGACCTTAAAGTGTAGTATGTGAGCAATCCTGACTTCCTAGGGTACACAATTACATGGACAAATGTAAAATGTGAATTTAACAATTAGCTGGCAACAATTACCATGATCACACCAGGTCTTTTCCCAAATAATATGATCCAAGAATTGCATTGGACATGTCCATGACTGTTGAATTAACCCATTGTTTGTCTGTACAAATCCATTCTCTGGCATAATTAAACAAACAAATGTGAACTGTCCATGGGTGATAGAGATGGTAAGCAATATTTATGCTACAGAAGTTTAAATGAAATAAAAAAATAAGATTACAATGCTGTCCTAAATGAACAAACTGATTGAAGTTACAAGAACATTTTTTTTTAACAAAATGAAACTTGTATTAATTTACTTGTATTGAACAGAGAGTGGATTTATGGGATGCTACTAAATCTATAATATTTTCACCATTACAGTTTATGTAGCATAGCATGATCTTCCCTGTAATTGTGGCAGCTGCTAGAAAGGTTAGTTTTGGGGTGGGTGGCTTCAGCCTAACAAATGGATGTTATGATGGGAGGCTCTTGGAAATAATACTGCAGTAGTAATGCCAATGTGCATTCTCAGAGGAAAATATTTTTTCAACATGAAGGCATTTCCATGGTTTAAATTATTAGAATCTGGTAGATGAGCCAAGTTATGGTTTGGCACATACACAGATTTATTGGGATAATAACAATTTATCGAGATGGTAATAAATGTTGCATTAGACTAAGGAAAATAGTTTATCTTGGGAGTGAGGTGTAAAAATAAATCATCTCAAGCATATCAGTAGCATTTTTGCCAAGAGGCTTTATAAGTGATTAGGTTGTAAGAATTTTTTAAAAATTTACTGCTAGTACAATAGACTGTCAAAAGATCATAATTTTCCAATAGTAAATATTTCCTTTACACTGAGATCTTGGACATTTTAAAGATGTGTTTGCTCTCAGGCACTCCACCTTTTTCATTTGACAATCCTCATTAAAAACAAGATTGGAAAGCACAAATGTTTAGATAGCAAGTTCTTATTTTGTTCAATCAGCAAGTGTATTTAATCATCCTATATATACTAACAGCGAACTCATTCTCTGTGTGTGAATCCTTATGTAGCCAAAACAGCACCATCCATACCCAAGAGGGATGTAGCAGCAGGCCTGGGGAAAGCCCAAGGGTTGCAGAAGTACAAAAAAAATTTTTAGGGAGGGTGGGCTAGTGGAGGACCAGAACACAACCAATGAGGACTGAGCATGCTCAGTGACCACACAATGCTAAGTTACGGTTGTGGGAGGGGAAGCAGAAAACTGTGAGAGGGAATAGAATGCAGCATCCTGCAAAAGGGCATGGCTAGCTGACTGGCTGGAACCCTGAACAGGAGCATTCCAAACTGCAACATTTTGTTGCAGATCCTACTTGTTTCTATGGGTGTCTCTGCGCAAGTGATTTATTGCATGCCCATGATTAGTCACTCGTGGAATTTTGTGGGTACTTTACATGATGTTTTCAACCTCCAGGATGCCTCACGCACATTTTCCCTTTTATCACACTTTCAAAAAGATCAGAGATAAACTAGTAATGAAAGTTAATGGCGCCAAATCAGCAGAGTGTAAGGCCAGCTTAGCACCATGAACTTGCCGAGGAAAGACCTTCCTCAGTTCAAACCATATGTCTCTCAGTCACTGATTGGAGGTAGAAGAAAGTAAGATGCCCCCCTGTAACGAAGGGAGACAAATCTGATCCCCCACCCCACCAAGCTCAGAATCAACGTCCTCTGTTGATTCAGAGCACCCCATTAAGTTCACTGGGGCTTACTCCCAAGTAAGTGTGCCAAGGGCTGCAAACTTACAGCATGATCTTAAGTGTACTTAGAAGTGAGTCCCATTGACTTCAATGGGGCTTACTCCCAAGTAAGTATGCCTAGGGCTGCGTGGAAACAGCACAGTTTAAGTGATGAAAGCAAGACTTACCACCCCACCTCCCTGGTCCTTTGCACACATGCCAGGGAGGGAGGAGGTGCTTCCTCTATTCAAACCATGTGTCTGCTGTGTAAAGAAGCCCATCCTAATCCCACAATGAAAGCGAAAGCAGAAAGACCTGGAAAGGATACAGGGTTTCTTGCTTAATGCAGAGACACCCTATGTTAATTTCAGAGAGTCAAAAACACTCAAAGCATGAGTTTTCTTGCTTTGTATTAATGGCTTTTATGCTGTTTGGAACATGTCATGCATAGCATCATTGGAACATTACTGGAACATGTCATGCATGCATAACATCGTTTATGAATGGTACACATGTGTAGGAATTGCAACTTTCCCATAAAATATGTATGTGAGCACTATCCTAGAAAGGATCAGAAACTTCTCATGCATCTTGAAAGCAAACGCTGCAGTTTATATATGGGCACGCCATTCATAAATGACGCTGCATATTTTTAGATATTGCTCAGGAATCAGTTACTGGTTAAAGCAGGGGTGCAGAACTGTTTTGCGGTGGAGACAGCAGATTGGCGATAGCAGTGGGGATTGCCTTTGAGGCGATTCCCCCAGGGGATGAGGCTTGCAGCCTAAGTGCCCCCCCCCCCCGGAAGAACCTCAAGAGGCAGTGTGGGTCCAATTGGGGGGTGCTCCGCAGGCTGGAGGTTCTACACCCCTGGGCTAAGGTAACATCTGGCTGTGGCCTTGTAGCTACTTTAAAATATGCTAGATGGTTTTTCTAACCTGCTGGAGAGCTGCAGCCTCTGGCCTTACAGATAGGCAACTCTTACGATGCCCCTCCTCTCCCCAGATTTGTAAGTAGCTACAGGAGCATGGTCAATCTCCTGATTATGTACCTGGAGGCTATGAACAACTGTCTCTCCACATAGTTGGAGCTGCCACACTGTAAATATTTAAGCAATCAGCCAGCAGCATCTATTGTCTGTAGTACTGTGCACTGTTATACTGTACTGCTGACTTCCTTTGTAAGCCACTCTCAGAGTCATTTTTGGAATCAAGAGTAGGGTACACACACACACACACACACACACACACACACACGGTAGTGGCCACAGACAGGGAAGGGTAGTAGAGCAGGCACAGCCATGTTAGCCCCTAGCAACCAGTGCTGGTTTGTCATCAGGTATGGAAACAACAACCTCTATGACGTATACTGCACTACATTATTTCCTACATACCTCTCCTATGAAGTATAAAAACTGAGCATCATTAACTGTTCTGCCTTAACTGTGCACATAGGAATTCTGTTGCTGTATCCTTCAAACAGCCACTTCTATGAAATGGAATCCCAGCATCAAGAGGTTTATGTGTGAAAATCGGTCTCACTGCCAAAGGGAAATTCCTCGGAGGATTTTGTGTGCTTTACAGAGCTCTAGTTTAGGTTGTAAAGTGACCTGTGCTAAATCAACAATTTTGATTAGATAACCTGTCTCCCATTCAATTCACATCTTGCTGCTCCAAACTAATTAAAATAATTTAAAGAGCCAAATATTGTGTGTGAAGTTGGGTTGGAATCTCAGAATTACTGTCACCCAGTTGAACACTGTATGTCTTGAAGCTTGAGTCTGAGCAGTACAGGGCAATACAGAGCATATCAGATAGGATGAATTTACACAACTATCTTGTTTTATATTGAAGGCTCACATTTGGCAAAACTTCAGAGGCTAGTCACAAACCTTTTGTACATTACATTTTCATGCATTTTTAGCACTGGTTTACATATTGCAGCTGTGAAAAGAAGGTTGTGCTAAATTGTTCCATATGGTGGCTGTCATCATGTGGTAAGCCATTTTTTAGCATCATTTATCCATGTGGATCAGATTATTTTCTGCATGCCACCATAGACCTATTTGCAGTGGCATGGATACAGCTGAGGACCAAGCTAAATGTGATGTAAATTGCATGATTGCAATCAATGTGTTTCATTTTTTAAAAAATTAAAGAGCAGCTGAGCCCCTGTCCTGATCAGGATCAGGACCATGGACAGGGGGTGGTTAACCATTTTTGCCCACGTCATGGTACCCATGAACATCATCTCTCCCCCCCGCCCTCACCTGCAAAGCTGCTGGGAGGGAAACTTCCATTGGTGGACATATTTATATTCCAATTCCCTCATATACACAGTGTCATGAATAACAGAACATTTGAACTTATGAAAGTAGTCGAAACCAATTTTAATGCCTTTCAATCAGATCTTTCTACCACTAAAGCAAAAACTGTAATCTGTTTCCCTATCCCATAGATAAAAATAGCATTCTTGGCCACATAAACTATTTAAATAGCCAAATCCCAGCCACACATAGTGTATGAACACTGCAGTATGGATATTGTTTTCCAGATGGTTCCCGGTATATATTTTTCTCAGAATCAGCTTCCTTCCCCCCCCCCTTGTTCTTGTCACCTACCCACTGTATAAGACATCTACAACATCTGTGTTTGATGAAAGCTATATAAATGGCAACAGTACTGTATCATTCCTGCATATGTGTAAAACCTGAAACATATGACAAGCAGTTATCAAAATATAGGGGAACTCTGATCGCATTTACTTATGATTTCCCAATTTCCCAGTGACATCAATGAGAGCATGGCTACATTAGCATTTTTGACAGGAAAAAGTCACTAGGTAGTGACTTCTCCCTTTCATTCTCTGTCTCTCTCTCATGGTTTAGATTCTATGCACCGGTGCCCCCACATGGTCAGATATTTAAGCGCACATTAGAGGATCTTATTTCTGAAAGTAGTACAAGGCATACTTAAAACTTAACATGAAAGCTTAATCGTGTGAGAACAACAAGGCAATGTCACCACTTCGTTTTTTTTGTTATGTCTACAAAAATGTATATACATTGATCCTAAGATTTCTGCATAGGTAGAGTTACATTCAGTTCTGGGGCCTTAATATATTTCTATTCCCAAAAGTTGAATGCATGCAAATAACTCTCTTTCATCTTGCATCCTGATGCCGAACACATTTATTTAACATATTTAAGTTTACATCCTTGTTATCTCTCTCCAAGTATTCATAGACATCTGCTGTTTTCCAGTGGAACGGGAAGAGGCAAACAATGTTGGCAGAGTAGGAATGGGACCTCCTGGGTCCTGAGACTGCATGATGGCGGCAAGACCCAGAAGCCTCTAGGAAGCTGATACTGCCAGTTCCTTCCTGCTTTCTCCCAGACTCCACAAGGACAGCTTGATAAGTTGGAGAATCTTGGTGAGCTGTGGAATCTACTGGCATGTGATGACTGCCCCCCACCCCCAGGCAGTGATAGGCACAGGAGGCAGGCTGCATTACTAAATGCCTGTCTTTCCCAGCTCCTGTGCAAATGGGCTGGTGTGTGTCTTTCAAAAGGATGAATGTTATGAAAATGCTTACAAGAATTCAGATGTAATTTCTGCCAGGCATTGATTAATTTGATCAACATGAGTTGGCTAGAATCTGGGAGCTGCTTTGCATGAGAAGTGGCCAAAAATAAGAGAGGTGTGTGTGTCTGAGCATTTACTGCTTTTGATGTTTGCGGTTCTAATTATGGAAAACTCATTAGTGTGTGCTTTACCTCTCAAGATGTTTAACTTCTCAATGTACATAGGACTCATCCACCTAGCCATGGGGAGAGATGCATAAGCCTCCCTTCACAAGTTACTTGGAAACATACAAAGAGGATATGCAAATCACACATCTGCTTTGCACCACTCCTCATTCACCCTGAATATGGAATAAGATACTAATGTGTGTTGACATGTTATCAAGTGTAGTGGTGACACTAGACTAGCCAGCCAGCACAGTGTGGGAATTCCTAATAATCTATAGTAAAGTGTGCACCGTTGAGGACTGAACAAAGCTGATTAAAGTGCAGTGAGCCAAATTCTAATCCCTGTGAAGACATCAATACAATTTCATTAATTGTCAGGATTGATTCTGAGCATATGGAGATAGTTAGCAGTTCAGATGCAGAAGGGGAACAGCCAGAACCAGGGGAGGCATCTTCCCCAGCCAGTTCAGATATGGTTGGGCATGCTTCTCAGGATGCTAGCACCCAGATGGCTGGGCCTGAAGCCCCCTCCCTCCTCCGTGAGTATCCAGGAAGAGGAGGAGGAGCAGCAGGGGGAGAGTGCGGGGCGTGACCTGAAGAATGCTAGACTGTGGTGCAGAGCGAAGCGGGAAAAGTTAGAGGCGGAGCTCAGATAGTCGACCCGGTTGGCGATGCATGAGGGTAGATGTAGGGGAACATCACTGGAAGGGAGGGGTTTCCCTCCCTAAGTTATTCTAGCCAGCAAGTCCCTGTCCAAACTGCTGGCAACATCGTAGCTCCCATTTGGATTCCCTGCTGTCATTCTTTTGTAGCCTGAGAGTCTTCAGGAATTTGCATCTATAATAAACCTGTTGATAGTGAATTAAAAGTGTGAGACTGAAGCCTCCTTTCTTGTGTGTGTGCATGAGGAAGGTGGGGGCCGAGGGAACATGTCATTAATTTATTGGGACCATCATGATATAAGTATGGCAACAAACCACATGGACTACTGACGTGGTGTATTGGCAGTTGATCTTGTGGTATGAAAACATCTGTCTGTTTCTGTGAAGCACAGAACATGGAAGCTACAAAGTAAATAGTACATTCTCTATATGTGGGCCCTGTCAATGCTGGCATTCATTTAGACCCTCTCCTAACCCAACAGTGAATTGTAATTTAGAAATGTGTGGAAGACGACACTTGGCAGAGGACAAGAGTGCATCGCTGCTATTTTCTACAGTTCACTGGAAAAATACATAAAATATGTGTTTGACCAAAGATAAAATTACCAAAAACATAAGCAGACATTGTTGTCACGGGCAACGTTTTTCATTCATGGGGATGAAAAGCACATGGAACAAAAGATACAAAAAATTAAAAGTGAGCACAAAACCAGCAAGAGCGCTATGACCCAAGTGGTATTCCATTCAATAAATCAAACAAATTGCCAGACAGACAAATCTCTCCCTTTCAGGGTCCTTCAATGAAACGAAGTTGGTTTTTGAAAGAAAGCAGTTTCTGTTACTTCCCATCCAGCTGGCAACAAAGCCAACTGTAAGTGGTATGCAAACAGAAAGCTCAAATGTACCGGTTCCAGCCAGAGTCCACCACTGCCAATGTTATGCCTCTCATTTCACTCAGTGATTCTCTGGCGTTTATGGGTTTAGAAATATATCCCGCATACATCTTCTTTTTCATATGCCCAGATATTTGGGAGGCCTCCCTTGGATGCCTATCTGCCATACAATTAGAGAGCATGATCTGGCCAGAGCAAAGGCAAGCAGTTTTTAATCCCACTGGTTTCAATGGGAGAGATTTTGGAGTGTGCTGTCTTATTGAAATACATGGGAAATGCAGTGCTTAACTTTGGCCTGATTGTGCTCTATATAATGCATATCATGGCCATTAGTAAAATGCTGCATTGCATTTTATGAGTTTATGAGTTTGGGGATCCTCCATTTTTCCGACTTGCTTCTTTTATCATACTAGGCATAGGCCCTTCTTTTATGTAGAGAATCACAAACGGAAGAAATCCAGTGTGCCTATTCTCTGCCCTTCACAGGGAAACATGCAAATGTGTTAAACAGTAATTGTCCTTTCAATTTCAGTACAGGAGGCTTCAAGTTTGATTGCAAACTGCTGTGATCTCACATTACAAATAATATGGGCTAATGGATAGGCTATATCAAAAAGTAACCCAAAGCCAAATTTTGTCATGCTAGAGCAAACATGTAACTGTCCTGTTCTTGTTCCTTCTTTGGTATCTCCAAGTAAGTCTAACACCTGTACCTCTATTTCAGTGCCGTAGACTTATGGGACACATTACAACAAAGCTAGAATGGAGCCTGATTGCATACTTCTTTAATAACAGAATCATCACCTGATCCTAGTAATTTATAAATAAACCATTTTGATAAACATTGGATTGAGTCCAGCTGGTGTCCCTCTGGGGATGGAAGGCTCTTTGATCCAGAAGAGGCTTCTGCCAGTGAAATGGGAGGGAGGCTATTCCTCTCCCCTTGCCCCCACACCTTGCAGCCCCTTTGCACCATATCCCACACTATTCCCTCTGGAACAGATTTTGTAGCTTGTGGGAGGTTGCAGGGAGAGGGAATTGCCAAAAACTGCCTTTCTCCCCATCCCTTTCATGGAAGCCCCAGCTGAATCAAATACCCTCCTGTCAGCAGAGGGTCACCAATTGGACACTACCTGTGAGGAGCATCCGATGGTTACTAAGAGGAAATGAAGTTTTAATTTGATTTCTTTTCTATAGTATGAAAAATGGTAAGGGCAAACAATGGAAAGGAAAAACAGATGTTCTGCCCAACAAGAGTGTGTCAAAAGTAGATCTCCAGATTTTTGGACTTCAACTCCCAGCATTCCTGACCATTGGGCATGCTAGCAGGGGCTTCTGGGGGTTGAAGTCCTAAATATCTGGAGATCTACCTTCTTTCCACCCCTGTTCTATATCATCATCATCATCATCATCATCATCATTTCTAGACTGCCCCATAGCTGAAGCTATCTGAGCAGTTTACAAAGATTAAAAACATTAAAGATACAATATGCAAAATTTAGAAACATAAAAAATTCAACAGACAGTATACACAGAGACAACATATATCTAAAAACAACTTTGAACAACCAGCCAAACCATAAAATGAATCCAGGATCAATTAAAACTCATCGCATGCTGTCAAATGCCTGGGAAAAGAGAAAAGTCTTAACCTGGTCCCAAAAAGATAGCACTGTTGGCACCAGGAAGGCCTTGTCAGGGAGATTGTTCCATAATTGGGGGCCACCACTGAGAAGGCCCTCTCCCTAGTTGCTGTTTTCTGAGCCTCCCTTCGGGTAGGTACCCTGAGGAGGACCTTAGATGTTGAGCGTAGTGTAGGGGTTCGTTCATGCCAGGAGAGGCATTCCATCAGGTATTGTGGTCCTGAGTCATGTAAGGCTTTATAGGTTAAAATCAGCACCTTGAATCGGGCTCGGAAATGTACAGGTAGCCAATGCAATCAGGCCAGGGTCAGTCTTATGTGTTCAAACTTTCTGGTCCCTATTATCAATCTGGCTGCTGCATTTTGCATGAGCTGGAGCTTCCAAACCATCTTCAGAGGCAGCCCCACATACAGTGCATTTCAGTAAACTAACTTGGAGGTTACCAGAGCATAGACAAGTGAAGCCAGGTTATGCCTGTCCAGGTAGGGGCATAGCTGGGCCACCAACCGAAGCTGATAGAAGGCACTCCATGCCATTGAAGCCACCTGTGCCTCAAGTGACAAAGATGGTTCCAGGAGGACCCCCAAGCTACCAACCTGCTCCTTCAGGGGGAGTGCAATCCCATCCAGAACAGGTTGAGAACCACTCACTAACAGCATCTCAGGCTTGTCTGGATTGAGTGTCAGTTTATTAGCCGTCATCCAATCCATTGTCGCAGCCAGGTACTGATCTAGCACATCCACAGCCTCACCTGATGAAGATGAGAAGTAGAAGTAGAGCAGCATGTCATCAGCATACTGATGACAGCACAGTCCAAAATTCAGGATAACCCCACTCAATAATTTCATGTAGATGTTGAACAGCATGGGGGATAAAACTAACCCCTGCAGAACCCTGTACTGGAGAATCCATGGGGCCAAGCAATGTTCCCCAAGCACCACCTTCTAGAGCTGACCCTCCAAGTAGGAGCGAAGCCACTGCAGTGCAGTACCTCCCACTCCCAACTCAGTCATCCCAGAAGAATACCATGGTCAATGGTATCAAAAGCTGCTGAGAGATCAAACAGAATCAACAAGGTCACACTTCCCCTGTCTTTCTCCTGACATAGGTCATCATACAGGGCAACCAAGGCTGTTTCTATGCCAAAACCTGGCCTGGACCCTGACTGAAATAGATCCAAATAATTAGCCTCATCCAAGAGCGTCTAGAGCTGGCTCACAACCACCCACTCAAGGACCTTGCCCAGGAATGGAACCTTTGCCACCAGCCTGTAATTATTAAGATATTCCAGGTCCAGGGAGTAGTCTCACTACCACCTCTTTCAGATTACTGATCTGTTTGGCTAGCTTAGCCTTCCTTGACATGGATAAGGAATGATAGGAGTTGCAGTCCAACACATCTGGAGGGCACCAGGTTGGAGACGGCTGAGCTTTCTCTTAGCAATTGTTAATTATTTTTAATACAAGTACTTCCAAGTGACATCATAGAAAAGGCATTTCTCCTTGCCTCTTCTGAGACAGTGCACATGTGACAGTGCACAGTGTCACATGTGTGCATCATCTAAACACAAAGAGTTTTATCTTCAGAACTATTGTTTTTCTTCTTATACAGATGTATTCCACTGAAATCAGTTAATTAAATATAACTCATCTATCGATTTTCCTTAATTGCGCAACATCCCTAATACACTCTGACTTGGTTTGCACGACATGACAAGCCAAGTGCGCCCCTGCCGTAGCTTGTATATTCAAAATGGTGACCAGTAAGCATCTCCGAGCCCCATGGGTTAATTAACCCATGGTGGCTTATCATGATGTACAAACCAGCCTGCAGAGAGACAGAGGGAGGAGGGGGGGAAACCTAAGAATGGCTATTTAACAAGATCAAAAAGTAAAATTAGATCCCAGTGGAAGCACATAGCTATTGAGAGCATAATATTACCCATGAAAGATTAAATTAAATTTCAGGTTCAGGTAACTTCTCCGTTTTAATGGAGTTAGAAGAATACTGTAAAATACTATAGGTTGTTGTTGTTGTTGTTGTTGTTGTAATTCTGTTTTATGAAGTTACCACTTACATATTGTTCTTATCCTTTCAACCAGAAAATCTCTCTTGTTCTTTTTTATTGTTTTGTTTGGACACCTAAATTAGATCCCTTGAAGGAAAAGGTAACTGGTGGGTCAGGTGTTAGAAAGAGCACTTCCTGTAAACAGTTCCTAGAGGTAAAACAACCACCCTGATTGCATTTGCTTCCACCCAGTTAAGGTGTAGTACAAATTAAACATTCCTTTGTAAGCATGCCCAGAATGCTAGATTAACTGCAAAGGGCCTGACCTTTAGAGATGGTTGGTAGCTGAGCACTTTCATTGAAGTCACTGGAAATAAAGCCTGCATCTCATTGCCACACAATCACTCTGCACCTGGCAGGATAACAAGGCACAGCAAAAAGTCAACATGTGTTTTCTAGGTTATCAATGCCTCATTAACACCCATGAGAAGGCAGTAGTAGTTCAGGTTTATTAGAGCTTTTGTATGTTTCAATATGCACCTCACAACCAAAGCCAATTTCATGCATTCCAGGGATGTGATTGTTGTGTTTGCTGTATACAGTGAAACTAATGTGAGGAGTTAAACTCGTGACTCAAGCAAAAAGAAGTCACTGCTGGCTCCAACTAGTGGAGTGTTTCTTGTGCTTATTAGCTAATCCCTTGTTTCAGAAGCAGGGAAGTCAAGTTTAAATCTTAACTGTTCGTATACCCTCTCTTTAAAGCAAAGATTCAAAATCCAGTTGCTAGGTTACCCTGAAGATTTATATGGGCTGCTTTAGGACATCTGCTAAAATCATAACAATCTTAGCTTCTTGTTCATGTCTTTTGTAGATATATTGTCCTTGCAGTTGCCAATATAACCTTGCAACTGTACTTCTAGTGAGTGATTAAAAGACAGATTATCTGCTGTAGCTGCAGTCTCCTGTGGGTGTGCCCCTGAGGTAAAAGTGCAACTCACTAAACACACTCCTCTAGCCAAGAGGTCAGAGAAATGCTTGGAGCCTAGGGAAGAGAGACCCTCATAATCCAGCAGTAAAAACAGAGCATTTCTGTGTAGAATAGCTCTCCCTAACCAATAAGAATGCTGTTTGTTTCTCTCCCTTTCTGGATTACCTCAATAAGGGGGTAAAAGAAATCCCATATTCACCAGTGACCAACCCTGGAGGTTCCTGGACTAGAAGCAGACACCAGTCCAACAGCAGCAGAGCCAAGTAGGAGCAAGGGGCATCCACTGCAGGCACACCTCTCCCTCTGTTTGCACCTTCTCCTGTGCCCAGCACCAGAGTAAAGACTGGTGTACCTGGAATAGACTAAGATGTACCAGTATGGGATCCCTAGTCTTTGGGCTCCCTTCTGAAGGCTCTTAAAGTTCAAATATGCATGCTTTCTTTGACTTGTACATCCACTTTGCTACTGAAAATTTATCATGGAATCATTTCACATGCAAAAATCAAGCCTGGACTTGGGGGCGGGGAGCCATATAGTTGCTAACTGGAGAAAAAAAAACTCAGCATGATAGTAATTGGGTGACAGATTAATAATCAGCTTTTCTGAATTATTGAAGAGCAGTTGTTACTCACATTTGTCTCCTTCCATGTGTAACAGTAGGATACACTGAAAGTTCATGATGTTTGAAATGTCTCTGTGTTTTTAATCTACGTCCATATCAAAACTAGTACCCCTTTTTGCACTTGCCAACTGTAAGACTAAAACCCCGGTTGTTGGCAACAACAAAAGAAAGTGCTGGTGCTGCCTCTGACTTCGGCAATGATTTCCATGAATATAATTTCCTACATCTATGCTACCTGTCATATACGACTCATTAAAGTGACTGACATCGCATAACACAGTACATGATATCTTCTCCCTTCATGAATTAAACCACATAGAATCAACAGCAACAAAAAAGGGCAACTGAACGTATGGAATGTCATAATGTGAGATGTTAAGATGTCACTGAATGCAATGAACACAGTTAACAAAAACTGAGGACCAAACTACATGCTGTGTTATTTTCTTTTTAAAGCATGCTTAAGCTGGCCGCTTTCAAAAGCAGTCATAGGGTCCCGATCGGGAACCTGCACCCATTCTGGATTGGGGCCCCACTGCATTTTCCTGCTGAAAATCCCCACCACCACCCCATTGCTAATTACCCCTGATGGTGTTGTTCATTGCAAACAGCACTTTCCACAAGGGCAAACAGCAGCCAGGAGATGGAGAATTCTGGCAGGAAACCACCATATGCTCCCAATCCAGACTGGGAGCATATTCCTGATCAAAGGTCCACAGCTATTTTTTGTACAAAATAAAGATGGCTAGTTTAAGAAAGGACACTCAGCTGTGGATGTGTCTGGTGGTGAAAAGAAAATCCGATGCTGTAAAGAACAATATTGTTTAGGAACCTGGAATGTCAGATCAATGAATCAAGGTAAGTTGGAGGTGGTCAAATATCAGATGGCAAGATTGAACATCGACATCTTGGGAATCAGCTAACTAAAATGGACAGGCATGGGCGAATTTAATTCAGGTGACCATCATATCTACTACTGTGGGCAAGAATTCCTTAGAAGAAATGGAGTAGCACTCATAGTCAACAAAAGGGTGGGAAAAGCAGTACTGGGGTACAATCTTAAAAACGATAGAATGATCTCAGTACGAATCCACGGCAAACCATTCAACATCACAGTAATTCAAGTCTATGCCCCAACCACTGAGGCCGAAGAAGCTGAGGTTGATCGGTTCTATGAAGACCTACAACACCTTCTAGAACTAACACCAAAAAAAGATGTCCTCTTCATCATAGGGGATTGGAATGCTAAAGTAGGAAGTCAAGAAATCACCGGCATAACAGGCAGGCATGGCCTTGGTGTACAAAATGAAGCAGGACAAAAGCTAATACAGTTTTGCCAAGAGAACATGCTGATCATAGCAAACACTCTTTTCCAACAGCATAAGAGGCGACTCTACACATGGACATCACCAGATGGTCAATATCGAAATCAGATGGATTATGTCCTTTGCAGTCAAAGATGGAGAAGCTCTATACAGTCAGTCAAAACAAGACCTGGAGCTGACTGTGGCTCAGATCATGAGCTGCTTCTTGCAAAATTTCGGCTTAAATTGAAGAACGTAGGGAAAACCACTAAACCATTCAGGTATGACCTAAATCATATCCCTTATGAATATACAGTGGAGGTGAGGAATAGATTTCAGGGATTAGACCTGATAGACAGAGTGCCTGAGGAACTATGGATGGAGGTCCGTAACATTGTTCAGGAGGCAGCAACGAAATCCATCCCAAAGAAAAAGAAGTGCAAGAAAGCAAAGTGGCTGTCTGATGAGGCTTTACAAGTAGCTGAGGAAAGAAAGGAAGCGAAAAGCAAGGGAGAAAGGGGAAGATATATCCAACTGAATGCAGAGTTCCAGAGAATAGCAGAGAGAGACAAGAAGGCCTTCTTAAATGAACAATGCAAAGAAATCGAGGAAAACAACAGAATGGGAAAGACTGGAGATCTCTTCAAGAAAATTGGAGATCTCAAGGGAACATTTTGTGCAAAGACGGGCATGATAAAGGACAAAGAAGGCAGGGACCTAACAGAAGCAGATGAGATGAAGTAGAGGTGGAAAGAATACACAGAAGAACTATACAGGAAAGATCTGAATGTCCCTGATAGCCATGATAGTGCGGTCACTGAACTTGAGCCAGACATCCTCGAGAGTGAAGTCAAGTGGGCCTTAGGAAGCATTACTAACAACAAAGCTAGCGGAGATGACAGTATTCCAGCTGAGCTATTTAAAATCCTAAAACATGATGCTGTTAAAGTGCTGCATTCAATATGCCAACAAATTTGGAACACTCAACAATGGCCGCAAGACTGGAAAAGGTCAGTTTACATTCCAATTCCAAAGAAGGGCAACGCCAAAGAGTGTTCAAACTACCGCACAATTGCGCTCATTTCACATGCCAGCAAGGTGATGCTCAAAATCCTACAAGCTAGGCTTCGGCAGTATGCGAACCGAGAACTACCGGAAGTACAAGCGGGGTTTCGAAGAGGCAGAGGAACTAGAGATCAAATCGCCAACTTTCGCTGGATCATGGAGAAAGCAAGAGAATTCCAGAAAAACGTCTATTTCTGCTTCATTGTTACGCTAAAGCCTTTAATTGTGTGGATCACAACAAACTCTGGCAAATTCTTAAAGTGATGGGAGTACCAGACCACCTTACCTGTCTCCTGAGAAACCTGTACGAGGATCAAGAAGCAACAGTAAGAACCAGACATGGAACAACCGAGTGGTTCAAAATTGGGAAAGGAGTACGACAAGGCTGCATATTGTCACCCTGCTTATTTAACTTATATGCAGAGTACATCATGAGAAATGCCGGGTTGGATGAATCACAGGTCGGAATTAAGATTGCTGGGGGAATTATCAACAACCTCCGATATGCAGACGATACCACCCTAATGGCAGAAAGCGAAGAGGATCTAAAGAGCCTCTTGTTGAGGGTGAAAGAGGAGAGTGCAAAAGCTGGTTTGAAACTCAACATTAAAAAAACTAAGATCATGGCATCTGGCCCCATCACTTCCTGGCATATAGAAGGGGAAGAAATGGAAGCAGTGACAGATTTTACTTTCTTGGGCTCCAAGATCACCACAGATGGTGACTGTAGCCATGAAATTACAAGACGCTTGCTCCTTGGGAGGAAAGCTATGGCAAACCTAGACAGCATAGTAAGAAGCAGAGACATCACCTTGCCGACAAAGGTTCATCTAATCAAAGCTATGGTTTTCCCATTAGTAATGTATGGCTGTGAGAGCTGGACTATAAGGAAGACTGAGCGCTGAAGAATCAATGCTTTCGAACTGTGGTGCTGGAGAAGACTCTTACGAATGCCCTGGACTGCAAGGAGGTCAAATCAGTCCATCCTAAAGGAAATCAACCCTGACTGCTCATTGGAAGGACAGATACTGAAGCTGTAGCTCAAATATTTTGGCCACCTAATGCGAAGAGAAAACTCTCTGGAAAAGACCCTGATGCTGGGAAAGACTGAAGGCAAAAGGAGAAGGGGACGGCAGAGGATGAGATGGCTAGATAATATCACCGATGCAATGAATATGAACTTGAGCACACTCTGGGAGAGAGCGCAGGACAGGAAGGCCTAGCGTGCTATTGTCCATGGGGTCACGAAGAGTCGGACACGACTGAACGACTGAACAACAACAACAAGTTTAAGCATGCTTTTTAAAAGCATGAATAATACTATGGACCTAAATCCAAAACATGTATGCAGCCCTAGCTTAAACCCACAGAACACAAAGCTGAATGATGAGACCCTTGGGGGCCAGTTTTAGCCTTGTGAAATTTGTATTTTGCACTTTGATCTTAAATATTTGCACCAGTGCTATCTTAATGCTGTGTCAGAATAATATCTGTTTAATACAAGGCAGTGCTATAGTTATTGACATTGCATTGGCAGTTTGTATAGCCTGTCTTAATAATTTATTTAGAGATGGAGCAGGACATAGGATCAGGTTAGCACACATACACACCCCTCCCCTACCCACAAAAAACACTACCCTCAGATATCACTGGAAGAGTAAGTTTAGTAATTCTATATTCAATTATTATTTGCTGAAGATACACACACACACACACACACACACACGTTCTTTTCTATTTTATATGGAGAAATGTGGTAAAAGGGTATGTCAGATTGACAGTAATACTGACAAGTTAAACTTAATCTAAACTCTAGAACTATTGTTAAAATAAAAAAATCAGCACAGACTATTGACCTCCTCCCAAATACTCTGTCTGCTCTCTCTCTCTCTCTCTCTCTCTCTCTATATATATATATATATATATATGTCAGAAACCTCAAGAGAAATACCAGAAAGAAACCAAGAATTCGTAATCCTGTCCTCAAGTATTGTGAAGTGTAATGGTACTGCTGGAACATGATTAAGACAAAAATAGAAGTTACATAAACAACACACTGTGACCTCTTTTTAACTAGATTAGATTTTACTAGAATACTATGCCTCAGCAAAGGGTACATCAAGCCAAAAAGAAAATGACTGAACTGTAATTTTTATGGAAAATGTGTGGTTTAGAGAAGATAACTAGAGATAGATGAAAAGCTGGATTGTGCACTGAAGAGAGTTAAACATGTCTAGATTAATTCATAGCTGGGATTTAAGTACGGGTCTGTCTTACAAAGTGTGTAAAAATAATTCTGTGTGTTCTACTGAGAGTTTGTGGACAGGCTGATACTGAGAGAAAGTAAAAACAATGGGCATAGTCCACTAGGACCTGTGCAAGTAGCTTTGGCATAAACAGCTTTTGTACAGGAAAGATTTCCAGTAGACTTAAATTAAGCTTTTTTCTACTTCCTTGTTGCCCAGGAGCCAATGGAGAACATCTCATTTTCACTTTTTTGGAAGCTTTCCTAAGGGCAAGCCTGGTACTAAGAAATAGAATCATAGAATAGTAGGGTTGGAAGGGGCCTATAAGACCTTCGAGTCCAACCACCCGCTCAGTGCAGGAATCCAAGTCAAAGCATCCCTGACAGATGGCTGTCCAGCTTCATCTTGAATGCCTCCAGTGTGGGAGAGTCCACCACCTCCTGAGGTAATTGGTTCCATTGTCGTATTGCTCTGTCAGGAAGCTTTTCCTGATGTTCAGCCGGAATCTGGCTTCCTGTAACTTGAGCCCATGATTCCGTGTCCTGCATTCTAGGATGATCGAGAAGAGATCCTGGCCTTCCTCTCTGTGACAGCCTTTCAAGTACTTGAAGAGCGCTATCATATCTCCCCTCAGTCTTCTCTTCTCAAGGCTAAACATGCCCAGTTCTTTCAGTCTCTCCTCATAGGGCTTTGTTTCCAGTCCCCTGATCATCTTCGTTGCCCTCCTATGAACCTTCTCCAGTTTGCATCCTTCTTAAAGTGTGATGCCCAGAACTAGACACAGTACTCCAGATGAGGCCTAACCAGTGCTGAACAGAGGGAAACTAGTACTTCACAGGATTTGCAAGCTATACTTCTATTAGTGCAGCCCAAAATAGCATTTGCCTTTTTTTCAGTCACATTGTTGGCTCATATTCAGCTTGTGATCTACAACAATTCCAAGTTCCTTCTCGCTTGTAGTATTGTTGAGCCAAGAATCCCCCATTTTGTAACTGTGCATTTGGTTTCTTTTTCCTAGGTGCAGAACTTGGCATTTGTCCCTATTAAATGTCATTCTGTTGTTTCCTGCCCAGTGCTCCAGCCTATCCAGATCACTTTGAATTTTGTTTCTGTCTTCCAGGGTATTAGCTATCCTGCCCAATGTTGTGTCATCTGCAAATATGATCAGCATTCCCTGCACCTCCTCCTCCAAGTCATTAATAAAAATGTTGAAGAGCACTGGGCCCAGGACTGAGCCCTGCAGTACCCCGCTCATTATCTCTCCACAGTCTGAGAAGATCCCATTGATAAACACTCTTTCAGTCTGATTCTGTAGCCAAGTGTGGATCCACCTGAGAGTTGTTTCATCTAGCCCACTTTTAGCTAGTTTGCAAATCAGGATATCATGGGGCACTTTGTTGAAAGCTTTGCTGAAGTCAACGTATATTATGTCCACAGCATTCCCACAGTCCACAAGAGAGGTTACCTGATCAAAAAATGAGATCAGGTTAGGCTCTCTTCATACCTGGCATTTTATCCCACTACAAACCGGTAGGGATGTATGAAAGTCACTTACCATTTCGTGGATCTGCTTTGCGGTGGAGGGGAGGCGCTCTGTCCCTCCCCCCGGAATCCTCGACGGGGGGGGGGAGGCATTCTGTCCCTCCCCCTGAAGTCCTGCCTGGCCAGCTCCGCTCTGCGGGGATTCCGCGGAGCCGCCGGCCGGCTCTACCCGCAGCCAGACATCCGGCCACTGGGCAGCAGGGACGCAAATGGCGGTGGCCATAGCTGCCGCCGTTTGCATACCTGTACTTAACCGTGATAGGCTACGTAAATATTTACGTAGCCTATCACGGCAAAGTAAAAAGAAACGCGTACATAAATGGTGGCGGCTATGGCGGCCGCCATTTGCATTCGCTATTTTTTGCCGTTCTAGCCTACGTAAATATTTACGTAGGCTAGAACAGCGAAAAATAGCAAACGCAAATGGCGGCCACCGTAGCCGCCGCCATTTGCGTGTGCTGTGCCCGGCCGCGGCTGGCCAGGAGACCAGCCACCGCTGCACCTGCCGCTGCCGCCACCCCACCGCACCCACAGCACCTGCCGCCACCGCACCCACTGCCGCACCCACCGCTGCGCCGCCGGAGCCGCCGCCGCCGCATCCACCCCAGGTAAGTGCCGTCCCGGGGGATTCGGCGGGGGGGGGCAGGGGACAGGAGGCCGTTCCGCCATGGATTCCGGCAGGTCGGATTCTACAGAAACTGGCCTCACTGGAATCTGTGGCAGAATTCTCCGCCATCCCTATAAACAGGTCCTTTTGATTCCAGAACTTTCCTGGAATTTACACTGGCCCTGTATGCAGGCATCTCTCATAGTGCATCCCTCCACATTGTATCTTTTCATGGCTGGGCTGAGCTGCGCAGAACAATCAGGACAGAAGGGGGCTGCTGGCTCCTTACCCCCTACCCTTCCCTGATCATTGATTCCTGTAACATGATTGATGGCTCTGCCCCATCCCTCCACAGCAAGAGGGGAGTTGGAAGCAGTTCTAGCAGGCTGGATAGGGGGCTACGGGAGCTGGTCCCCTCCTTCCTCCAAGGGAAAGAGCGTCTTCTCAGTGGCTTACTGAGGTTGCTGGTGCTGCTATTCCCTCTCTGCCAAATATGTCAGTGTGTGATGGAATGAAATGCAGTATGTTGCTTTCACTACTGAATTTGAAGGGTATACCGATTTCTGGGTTCCCAACTACAGAAGTAAGATATCCACAAACGGACTTGTATTCAGTCAATGCACCAAGACATCCCTAGTAGCCCCCCCCCTCCAGGTGACCGCTTCATGGGGGACACCTTCTTCATTAGATCCAGCTTGCTACCCTCCCCATGCTGTTGTTGCTCTTCCCTCTTATTCTGGCTTCTGAATGACCCTGCAAGGTGGGCTAGGAGAAGAGATAGTGCCTGGCTACATGGGAGGGAGTACTATGGAAAACCAGTTCAGCATTACTGCCTTATCTAAAACAACTCCACACTCAAAAAGGAAACTATTAAAATGACCGCTCCAAGCTCTGCATAATGAATTTATTCAGGGGAGGAGAAAACGCACTTTTAATACCCATTGAAATCCTAACTGTGAAGCTTTTCTCCTACAGGGCTGAGAAGGGAGACCCTCCCATCCACCCTGGGAGGATAAAAGCCCATCAGTCTAGTGAGCAAAAGGGAGAAGAAGCAGTCAGTGAAGTCAATGAGAGGGGGAGGTTCAAAGAAAATGCACTGAAGGGAATTGGAGTAGGGATGTTAGAGAAATCCACCGTGGATTCAAATGAGCCTGGATTCTTTGGAATCCGGCCTCCGGAATCCATGCAGGATCGGTCCCACTTACCTCCACTCCAGGAGGATTCCGCGTGGAATGGCTCCAGCTGCTTGCTCCTGGACCGGTCCCGTTTGCCTCCGTGCCGATCACCTTTTTTTTTTTTAATGGCGATCGGCAGTATGTGCCCATAAATTTATACACAAACTAGAGCTGTGAATCTTGCATATAAGTCTGTGTGTCCATAGACTTATATGCAAGATTCACAGCTATATTTTGTGTATAAGTCTATGGGCACATCCTGCCGATCACCATTAAAAAACAAAAATGGCGATTGGCACGGAGGAGAATGGGATGGGTCCAGCAGGTAAGCGGCCCTCAAGCTGGGCAGCTCCACAGAATCCTTGTGGAGCACAGCCGCTCCAGAGGATTCTGGGGGGGGGGAAATGGATCGCCTCCCCGGCCCCAGGCAGATTCCCCACCGGAATGGATGGTGGGGATTCCGTACATCCCTAGATTGGAGACCTTAAGACTGCTACTCTAAGACTTACAGTGCACTCCTAAGCATACCTACTCAGAAGCAAGCCACACAGATTTCAATGGCACTTACTCCCAGGAAAGGAAAGCCTTACAGCCAATGAGTTTACTCAGAAGTAAGCATTGCTGTGTTCAAGGGGATCTCGGAGCCCATAGTGGAATGGGAGAGAGGCAGAAATGGTAATGGTCAGTGACCTGCCCCCACTTCCCACCAGTTTGTTGTCATGACAAAGTTATTCAACACTGCACAGCAACACCCCCTAGCACATGCCCACACAAAGCGGGACAAAACGCTAAAGGGGAATTACACAGGGCAGAAATGGTGATTTCAATCACAAGCACAGAAAATGCTGGGTTTCCCTGTTCTCAGATAACACAGGAAGAAGGAAGGAAAGTTGTGAGATTGCAGCAGGAGAGCAGTGGCATCACCTAAAGCTCCTGAGAAAACCAGTGATTAAAGAAGAATGATCCTGCTAAAAAACTAGGGCTGTACGAAACCCTGCTTACCTGGCTCCACCGGGTTCTGCAGGTGGGGGGAGGCGATCCATTCCTCCCCCTGGAATCCTCGACGGGGGGGAGTCAATCCGTTCCTCCCCTCCGGAATCCTGCCTGGCCGGCTCCGCTCCGCGGCCAGGCTGCGGAGCTGCCGGCCAGGCCAACCCACAGCAGGGCCTCCAGCCACTGCTAGAATGGTGCGGACGCAAATGGTGTCCTGAGTAGGGGACGCCATTTGCGTCCCTATGGTAGCCTGTGATAGGCTACGTAAATATTTACGTAGCCTATCATGGCTAAAGCAGGGATGCAAATGGCGTCCCCTATGTCATTTGCATTCCCGTTTTAGCCGTGATAGGCTACGTAAATATATACGTAGCCTATCACGGGGCCGGCGTAGGGACACAAATGGTGGCCGGTACGATGGGTGCCATTTGTGGCCGCAGCAGCCCAGCAGCAGCTGGAGCCGCCGCCGCCACCGGCGGAGCCAAAGCCGCAGCCGGAGCCACAGCCAGGTAGGCTCTGTTTTGCAGGGCTTTCGTGGGGTGGAGGGGCGGGGGGCTCCGTTCCACCACAGATTCCGGGGGGGGGGCGAATTCACTGGAATTCAGCTCCCTGGGATCCATGGCGGAATTCTCTAACATCCCTATAAAAAACTCAAGTGCGAAGGGACAAATTCTTGACAAATCCATGCTGGCTTCGAGTAATCAATGCATTGTTTTCAAAGTGCTTACAGACTGATTGCTTTATAAACTGCTTCAGAATTTTCCCAGGGATTGATGTCAGACTGACTGGTCTGCAGTTTCCAGGTTCCTCCTTTTACCTTTTTTGAAGATAGGGACAACATTAGCCCTCCTCCAGTCATCTGGTACTTTACCCGTCCTCCATGATTTCTCAAAGATAATAGACATTGGTTCTGAGAGTTCTTCTGCAAGTTCCTTTATTACTCTAGGATGTGGTATCCTTCAGCAGCTGCTGAGGCCTCAACAGCCCCTTATGGTCCACCACAGAAAACCTACCATTTAACCAGCATCCCTGAGCATTGGGTGGCTTGATCAGAGGGAACCACCATCTAAACTTGCCACAGTGCTCCAATACACTGCCATGTAATGGCAATACACTGCCATTCCAGGAAATTCAGGTGGAACTGTGGTTGCCACCACCATCAGGGAAGTCTGTGGTCCCAGGAGAGCCTGCTGATATAGACCAAGACCCACCAGAAGACACTTTGCTGAGGGCCCCCTCAACCTCGGAACCAGCCCTGTCTAAAGGCAGCCAGTGAAATCACCTTGTCAGCTATAGCTGTGATCCAGAGAACTATGTCAAATACCACGAGCACATTCAGGATTTGTGGAAGGAACGTCACACATATATCACAGCTTCCCTAGCAGGAAAATGACCTGTATGGGTATTCCCCTCATCATCTTAATGCTTAGTGTCATTGCAAATGTTAGCCTTGGGCTGTACATAAATCAACATATGTTAACACTGCCTTTATGTACTGAAATTGCCAATGAAAAATGAATGGCTGTTCTATATTTATTTTAGACCAAGTGCATTTGAACACCATGAAACTAAACACAAATGGCTCTGCATACACAGAGAGGGAAAAAAAATTGGACAATTCTGGGTATTTATGAATTTAAGAAGAGTTTTATAGGCAAATAAATAAATAAATAAATAAATAAATAAATAAATAAATATGATACAGTCAGAATGCAAATAGTAAGGTAATTTGAAGAAGGAACTGGGTGCTATGAAGAATGATTAGGAACATGAACCTCAAAATACTCTGACTTGCAGATTTAAGTGCTGGAAGTTGTCTGTTAATGTCCACTGAAATAATCAAGTCCTCTGTCAAAACTCAGGGAATGCATTTCTGCACACTCATGAAAGATCTTACACCTTAGATATATGACATGGAGATAACTCAACTTAGGGCACAATCCTATTGGGAGAATCGGCTGCCTCCAAACTCAGAGGTAGCCAACTGTCCAATGCAGGGTGGGCGGCGCACGGAGGGGATCCTCTCATCTACACTCCAGCTGTCCTGGATTTGTGGCTAGACAGCTGATTTTGGCTGTCTAGGTGGGGACTTCAGAGAGGGAGGTGGGGAGGCTACACGGTACATAAGAAGCATCATAATGACGCTTCCATGGTCTCCTCCCCTCCCTGCCCCCAGGAATGCCCCCTTGTCTCCCACTCTGCACTGCATTTACAAGTGCAGAGAAAAGGAAGAACCATGCCACCTATGAGGTACCAGGGGAGAAAGCAGAGAGCATGGTTTCTGGGAACTCCAAAATCCTATGGCCATCTAGACACTGTTTACTGGTCATAGGATTGCTCTCCCTGAGTGTGCAAGGTATGTGCTAATTACTGAAGTGGTAGAAATGTTCCTCATACTTTGATTATAAATTTCAGTGCTATGGCTGGGTACATATTCAAACCATGCTACCAGCTGTTACACACAGTGAGAAACAGGCATATGCACTTTCAGTCCAAAATCTGATTATACATAGTTTACATATTTCCTCAAGGATAAGAACATAAGAGCTACGCTGGATCAGACCAAGCATCCATCTAGTCCAGTGTTCTGTTCACAAAGTGGCCAACCAGCTGTTGACCAGAGACCCACAAGCAGGGCATGAGCACAACAGCAACCTCCCAACCATGTTCCCCAGCAACTGGTGTACATAGGCTCACTGCCTCTGATACTGGAGGTAGCACATAGCCATCAAGACTAGTAGCCATTGATAGCCTTTTCCTCCAGGAATTTATCTAACCCCCTTATAAAGCCATCCAAACTGGTAGCCATCACTACATACTGTGGTAGCTAGAGATGTTAGAGAATTCCGCCACGGATTCTTTAGAATCCAGCCCCCCAGAGTCCATGGCAGAATGGAGCAATCCCCCGCGCCACCCTGGGATGGAGCCTACCTTTGTTGGCCATCCACTGCCCCGTGAATGGCTGCCATCTGCTGCCCCGTGAATGCGGTCACCATTTCCATTCTACTTTAGCCGTGATAGGCTACATAAGTATTTACGTAGCCTATCACGGCTAACGCAGGGAGGCAAATGGCGTAGCAGCTGCCATTTGCGTTCCTGCCTTTTGCCATGATAGGCTACATAAATATATATGTAGCCTATCACAGCTACCGCAGGGAGGCAAATGGCGGCCACAACGGCAGCCGCCATTTGCGGCCACAGCCCAGCAGCGGACGGAAGTCTGGCTGCGGGTGGCCCCGACCAGTGGCTCTGCAGGCTCCCTACGGAGCAGAGCTGGCTGGGGAGGATTCCGGGGGGGGAGGGACGGATCGCCTCCCCCCCCAGTGGACAGTCCCAGCGGAACAGGGTAAGTAATCCGTACACCCCTAGTGGTAGCGAATTCCATAGTTTAACTATGTGCTGTGTGAAGAATTACTTCTTTTTATCTGTCCCAAATCTTTCACCAATCAGCTTCATAGGATGATCCCGGGTTCTAGTATTTTGAGAGAGGGAGAAAAATGTTTCCCTATCCACATTCTCCACACCATGCATTATTTTGTAGACCTCTATGATGTCTCGCCTTATCCTCCTTTTTTCCAAGCTAAACAATCCCAGCTGTTGTAACCTTCTCTCACAGAGGAGATGCTCCAGCCCCTTGATCATTTTAGTTGTCCTTTTCTGCACTTGTTTGCACTTTTCTGCACAAGGATGGACAATCAGTAGAAAACGCTCCAAGATGAACCTCCTTCTTGTCAGTCTGTCTGTCACCCATGGTGCCATTTCAGTGGGGATGAAAATTCACAAGATATAGCTAAGTCCAAAGGTATTCTTTTGGGATGCATTCAAGATTAAATTGTGTGTGGAAAACTGTATATTTTTAGAGTATTCATTGTGATAATGTTTTAAAAAATATTTTAATGCCTCATCATAAATTTGGCAATGCTATCAGCATGAGACAAACAGGCACACACTTAAAACACACACACACACACACACACACACAATATGTAGCTTTGGCAAGCATATCCAGTATATACATCTGTTTGATTTATGACAGCCATTCAATGTGTAGAACCTGTGAGTTGGCAAGAGATATAAGTGTACCTGGGAAATAATCACATGAGCTCTGAAACACAAGAGGTAACTGCTCCCTCTCTAAATGGTGCCTCTGCCACCATCCCAGTTTTGTTATTGCACATTGAAATGCTGCCCTTCTCCTCCTATGGTAATCCAGGTTTGCATTCCCATAGTGTTCAATTCTCACCTTGTTAACTTGGTTATCCTCTAGCGTTATTCAGCTCATATGTATGCATACTTAGCACTATTTCAGCCCACTTGCCAGTGGAGGCTGGTGGCTCCAATTTCGGTAGGACTGTGAAAAATTTGGTGGGATTCTGGGTTTCAATCAGAACCAGCCAGAACTCTAGAGGTGTCAAGATTCCCTTAGCTCGCACTTTACTTCAACACCCAAACATACACAGATGAGAGGCTTCAGTCTATAGCTTTTAATCCATTACTTCACAGGGTCATTCAGATGCAAATTCTCAGAGACTCTCCATCTACAAAGGAATGCCTTCAGGGGATTCAAATGGAATTTATGAGAGTTGCCCACCATTTGAAGAGGGAGGTGGTCTAGCTAGCCTAACTTAAGCGGGGGAGGTCCGTCTCTTCTCATGAGGCCTCTAAGCACAGCTTTTCATGCAAAGCCAATCAGGTAGACCATCTACGTTCCGCCCCTGCCTTCTCTCTCTTTGCTCTGCATCTGCGTCTAGCATCTATTAGGTCATCTTCCCCAAACCCTGCCTCCTCCTGTTCACTGCTTCTCATGGGGGGAGGGGGACAAACAGCCATCTGGATGTTTGTAACCTGAGAAGCAGGCCACCAGCTTCCATTGGCACTTACCATTCACCCAATAGAAAATAGGATGTTAGAAATCTCTGTACAGTGTTCAGAGCGAGGAGCTTAATTCTGTGCTTTGCTATGTGAAGGTAGAAGAGTGCAGGACCAAACACTATTATGTTGCAAAAAGGACCTCATTAACTTGCTCCAGCAATGGTTTAGCTCCCATGTCAGAAGGAGTAAGAGAACAAAGAGATAGCAATATCATGAATCCTAACTAACCCTAGAATTATGCGTGCACACACACACACACACACACACCCCTACATAGGAAGGAAGAGAGCTGTAGATGCACCCTTTATTATTAGGTTGCTGAGCAATGAGGAAAAAAACCTGATATAAGAAATAAAAGTGTCTCAGCCATATAACGGGCTAGGTTTTTGAAATACAGTGAGGAAATATGCACCAACTTTGTTCCCAAGACAGCAGTAAGAAAAACAGACATATTTATAAAACCTTGGGAAAAAATGCAGATGCCAACTTCCCTCTGAATGTCTGGCAAGGTCTCTAGCCAACAATGTCACTAAAGTTTCAGACAGTGCAACTATGGAAATTGTGCAAATGTCCCAAACTCAATTCATTCTGATATTTGTCAGACTACGAAAGTCTACAGAGCACAGACCGTTGACAAGGTTTTGGCCAAGAGAAATCTGACAAATCATTATTACACATTTATTACACATATTCAGAAATGCCATCCGTAAATGATTGTGAAATGCATTAAGATGGAGACCAATGTTTAACTTGTGCCTTGAGCGTAACATTAAGAACACTATATACAGGACATTACTGTATATTAGACATGTTGGCATATGCAAATATTAACTGGTATAAAAGATGCCTAGTCTTAGCAGTGGCCTAGGTAAATGCCATCTGTGATTAATCACTACCAATTCTTATTCAAAATGTTCTTGATAATCACTGTGCTTATATATATAAAGGGAGTGCTGTGTGATAAGAATGCTCATTCATATAGAACCTTTTATAGATGAGATTTAGCCCCAGTTCTACTCAAAAGTACAGAATATGTCTATCTTTAAATATTCCATAAACTATTAATCAATTTGCCTAATATGGTAACATCTATTTGATCATCTGCTTCTAGGAGTCTGTTTTATGAAAGTAATCAGTTCAAAACAAATGGTCTGGATTGCTCACACACAAAAAGGACAGCTGCACAAGTTGTTATGTCCTGATACGTTGCGAGAAAATCAGCCTCTTTACTGAGAGATTTCCGGTGCTTTTTGGAAGACCGTCCAAGACAGTGTTCTACAGCTGTTTTTGGTCCTCCCTTGTGTGCCCTGGAGAGCCCATCCCAAATATTATCCATACAATTATGGGACTAGGGTTTACATAATGCTCCAGTGTTCAAGTTGTATGGTGAGGGAGAACACAGACAACCAAAGTTCATATAGTGGGCTTCTGTATTTATTATGGGCTGTGCATTTTCCCCAAACTACATTAGAAGGAAATCTCAAATGTTGCAAATGAAGCATTTCCTTAAACGACTGGGATATTACTGACCAAATGTAAGCACTTTACTTCTCTGCATTGGTTTGCCTACCTCTAATGTATCATGCACAGTCTTCCTGTTTGGAGTTATGTGAGAAGTGTAAAGTTGGCATTTATTTAATACATCTTTAATGAAATATAATTACTTGAGCATGCTGGACATGATTCAGCCAAAGCAGAGCACTTTTCAGTCCCATTGGTTTCAACATGAAAAATATAAGCATGTGCTTAACGTTCATGTTAGCTCAACAGGGCTTAAAGTATATCGCTTTGCCTGGTCTGCCCCTATTGCACTGAATAAAAATAACGTATTTGGGGCACAATCCCTTGGGAAGTTTCCTGTGCAAGCTCCTTTGAAATGAATGGGAATTATCAACACTACCCCTGTACATTCCAATGGAACCTTCACAGAACAATGTACTGACAGATTGTGGCTTTTACATATATTAAAGGCACATAGAAACATTAATGTATAAATGCCATGGCTATAGAAATGCCATCAGCTTTGCATCATCAGCTCTGAGTTCTTTGCCAAACTCAGGGTGCAGTCCTATTGCGATGATCATAAGCCTTCGAATTCGGCTTGCGGTCATTCTATGCAGGGCAGCAGGAGTGGTGGAGGCGATCTTTGCCTCCTCATCCTCCCACCCTGCATTTTCCCTAGATGGGCTTTTTTGCCTATCTAGCAAAAGCATCTTGGAGGGGGAGGGAAGGAGGCCGGAGAGGGCTCAGGGTAGCTCATATCCTGGCCTCTTCAGTCTCCTTCCCTCCCCACCCAGCACCTTTTCCCCCTCTCTGAGGTTACGTTACCAAGCTCAGAGAGGCAGCTGGCATAGCTCTTTACGTGCTGGCTGCAAGTGGGGGGGAGGGGGATCGGAACTCCAGTGCCCAGCCTCGACATCGGAGTGCTGCCTCCGATCTCGGCTCTGGAAATCTGAACTATTCTATGGCCCCTCACGTGCTGTCTAGGGGCCATTGGATCATTCCCTTAAGATGCTACTGTTCCTTTACAATAGTGACTAAAATAATGAAACACTTCCCACCCACCCCAACATACATGTATTTAAAAATCTGGGAAAAGGCCATGAAATTCTGCAAAGGTACTGAAGTTCATCTGCTTATGACTTCATTTCCTCACTTTTTCCTCACTTGCAACCAAAAGTACAACTTTTGCTCCATTTCATTTCTTTTATTTATATAAGGGTTTACATCCACCCTTCTAGTGCTTCCACGCCATTCAGGGGTGCATGCTACCATTAAAATCAATTATAAAGTATAATAATATCCCATACAAATAACATAAATAAATAAATAAATAAATAAATAAATAAATAAATAAATAAAGCGCAGGACAGGAAGGCCTGGCGTGCTATGGTCCATGGGGTCACGAAGAGTCGGACATGACTGAACGACTGAACAACAATACAAATAACTATATGATAAAACATAGACAGGTTCAGCAGAAAAAAACAAAGACATTGGGTAAGAAATTATCTACCCAGTAAAACAAAACCTTGCTGCAGTAATTATTATTTCTTTCACCGTTTGGCTTCACAGGGCAAATTTCATAATTTGGTTACAACCACAGAGAAGGCCCTTTCTCTTGTCCCCATCAACTGGGCCTCCATCATAGCTGAGACATGGAGAAAGATCTCTCCACCAGATCCTAGGTTGTGGGGAGGCTGGTATGGGCAGAGGTGGTCCCTAAGATATCCTGGACCTAAGCCATTTAGGGCTTTAAAGGTAATCACCAACACTTTGATGTGAGCCCAGAAACTAACAGGTAACCAGTGCAACTGTTGCAGGGCAGGTGTAATACAACCCAGTGACTGAATGCCCATTAAAATCCTTGTTGCTACATTCTGACATTTCCAAAGAGTCTTCAAAGGCAGCCTGACATAGAGCACATTGTAATATTCCAATCTAGATATAACAAAGGCATGTGTCACCATGACCATATATTTACACACACACACAAATCCATATATTTACTAGGGGCAGAGTATTTTGTTAGGAAATATTGGCAGTTGATAATTCTTTAACGTAAAGAGAATCAAGTGCTTGGAGACCTCAAAGATAGGGAACAGAGTTGCAATGTAGCTACTGCTTTTCTTAGAAGACTGGTTTTTGTAACCTGTACAAAATCAGGTTGTGAGAAAGCAGACCAGTGTGGTCTGATCCAGCATGGCTCTTCTTATGTTCTTATGTCCTGCACTGAAAATGGCAAAACTCCCACAGATTTATATAGAAATCAATTGCACTTTTGCACCCCCTGTGAGATTGATAATTTCATTCCAGTAGTAATAAAATATTTTGTGACATTAATTTCCATGTTGAATATTTGTAATGTTCGACTTTATCAGTTCTTATGAGGTCAGATTTGCATAATGGAAATAATAGAATATAGGCTTATTTTAACTTAAAGTGTAGCATTCCATGATATTCAGAGATGCAAGATATTGTACACCATTATTACTTGGGATCTGTACTACTGAGTATCCATGTTAGCAATACACCGATTAACAATGAACAATCTCAAAGCCAAAACAGGGGATATAGAAAAATAATTTTCACTACAATTAATAACATTATTTATATTGCAGGGTCTGTCTTCTAATGTCCTGTTGTGTTATAGTTCATGGCACAATCCCTTTGGTTCTGTCAAGAAGAATGTAATTAAGATAGAGTTAAAGACAAAGCCTTGAGGACAGGTCCCCAAAATACCATTGGAGTAAATTGCTCAGAGCACTGTCCCATGGATTCTGGGAAAAGATTGCCAATATAACCTAGGAATTCTTAGAAGAATTAGTGACATGTTTCTTTGGCTGCACCCCAAACCCTAACTGACATACATAATATCAAAACAAGGTATGTGGGTGGGATAGTCCTATCATCACATATCTTTTTATAGAAGTCTGGTATCTTGTTACTCTCCACCTCAACAGCTGGTTTCTATCAAAGAAGATATCTTCTTGGGAGAAAAAAAAAGCATAAATTCAGCTACACACACACACACACACACACACACACCACATATAATTTCTGTATTAGAATGATGAATAAAGATGCCTTTTGAAAAGTGATTACATAACTTAAAATTTGAGTTTGTGGATGGCAATTTTTGTTTCTTTTCCCTTTCTTTTCATCATTGTGTTCTTTTATGCTAATGTCAGAAGTGCTTTGTGCATATTGTGTGTTTGTCTCTTCACGGAATCAAGGGCTTTTTAAGAGGATTTTTTTTCCAGTCCTCCCTTCTTCCCCTGTAATAGTTTTTGACAAAACATTATGGGTGCAGTCAATGTGTAACTGACGCACATACAAGTTCTGCATCTGAAACAGATGTGAAAAAGCCTTTTATATTTGTATGACATTACTAGATATGCCTCCAAAATGTAAATATCACTATATAAATCTCTATGTAACTCTTTGACAAATTCCACTGTACTTTGGGGTGTGGGGGAATAATGCTAGTAGATCATGTTGCTTTCTTACTTTTAAAGTGCTATTTTCATTACAGCTTCATGGCCAGTCATCTGTGCTGATCGTTATAGATGGATGTGCAGGCCCCAGGAGTGATGTGAGGAAACAGCTTGTCCCTAAGGCTAGTCCTACAGGGTCCAGACTCAAGTGTTGGGTCAGCAGAAATACCGATTGGTTCTTTGAATGGGCAGATTTTCCCCATTATGTTCCTTTACAGTTTCTCTGGTTTCCTCTGTTCAGTGTTCCACTCCCTCTGAATTCTTGTTTAACTAGGAGAATTTCTAAAATAAAGTCTAGAATTGGAGCTTGCACAGTTTACCACAGCCTTCTGCTCCTTCTGTTGATTTGCATCTTAGAATCATAGAATCATAGAATAGTAGGGTTGGAAGGGGCCTACAAGGCCATCGAGTCCAACCCCCTGCTCAGTGCAGGAATCCAAGTCACAGCATCATCTTTTCCTCTCTCTACATTCTCAATGCACCAGGAGATGAATGTCCAGGATAAAACACTGCCCTCCACCCCAAACAAGATCAGGTAATTCAGAACTCCAATATCCAAAGAGAAATGTAGATGTGGAGGACTTTGGAAGCATCTCTAATGGTGCCTAGATACTAACATTGTTTCATATCTTCTGCAGGCTGCTTCAGATATTTAATTCATATGCAAGATGTTTTATGTGCAGAACTAAAAATGAAAGGTGTGAATGTGATAAATACGTTTTTGCAAGTATATGTTTCATATGGTATTCTGTGAAGGGTCAGGGATAAGCCACAAACGTCCTATAGATCAGGGGAGAGAATCCCAAATTGGGGAAGGGAGCAGATGACCCTCCCTCCCCTCCCCACATCAAGCCCTTCATGGGCCTAATGGCTCTGTGGGATGGATTAGATCCATGAGCTAGAGTTTGCCCTCTCTTGCTATAGAATGTACACCTAGTAATGTGTGAAATAGCCCTTAGTGAAGGGGTGGTGAACCATGTAAGCTGAATCTCTGGCTATTTGGCAGTACAGAAATGAAATGAAATGAAATGAAATGAAATGAAGTGTCATGGGATGAAATGTTGGGTGCCACATGCAAGCACTGACCAAGAGCATTGACCAAACTGGGTGGGCCACCGTTGCATGCACCTCCCCCCCCTTTTCACCCCTTCCCATTCAAACACATATACACCATCCTCATACATGCACTACACACACACACACACACACACACACATCCTAGCTTTACCTCCTCAGCTGATCCATGCAAATCAGCTGTATGGGGGGGGGGGTTCCCTGCCCAGCACTGAGAGAAGCTCCCTTTCTGTGTGCTGAGTCGGGGAAAATACCTTCCCATTGGTGGAATGGATTTCCCCTTCCCTTCCTGCAGCCCTCCATTTGCCTCCCCCACATCTGTTCCTGATGAAGGACCCTCTGGAGTAGATCTGCAGTTTGTGCAAGGAGCTGTAGGACGGGAGGAGAGGATGGAGAAGTCCCACTGTGTGAGCAGAAGTCCTATTGTGTGACCAGACTTCTGCTCTCATGATGATTGGATCCAACCTCTATATTCTGTCACTGTACTGTGCATTCCCCTTCATGGATCACTGCCTTGTTGTGGCGAAGGGGCTTGCGTAACTCAGTGAAGCCATAAGCTATGCCGTGCAGGGCCACCCAAGACGGACAGGTCATGGCAGAGAGTTCTGACAAAATGTGGTCCACTGGAGAAGGAAATGGCAACCCACTCCAGTATTCTTGCCAAGAAAACCCCATGGAACGTATCACAAGGCTAAAAGATATGACGCCGGAAGATGAGCCCCTCAGGTCGGAAGGTGTCCAATATGCTACTGGGGAAGAGCAGAGGGTATTTCCAAGTAGCGCCAGAAAGAGTGAAGCGGCTGGGCCAAAGCCGAAAGGACACTCAGCTGTGGATGTGTCTGGTGGTGAAAAGAAAATCCGATGCTGTAAAGAACAATATTGTTTAGGAACCTGGAATGTCAGATCAATGAATCAAGGTAAGCTGGAGGTGGTCAAACATGAGGTGGCAAGATTGAACATCGACATCTTGGGAATCAGCGAACTAAAATGGACAGGCATGGGCGAATTTAATTCAGGTGACCATCATATCTACTATTGTGGGCAAGAATCCCTTAGAAGAAATGGAGTAGCACTCATAGTCAACAAAAGGGTGGGAAAAGCAGTACTGGGGTACAATCTTAAAAATGATAGAATGATCTCAGTACGAATCCAAGGCAAACCATTCAACATCACAGTAATTCAAGTCTATGCCCCAACCACTGAGGCCGAAGAAGCTGAGGTTGATCGGTTCTATGAAGACGTACAACACCTTCTAGAACTAACACCAAAAAAAGATGTCCTCTTCATCATAGGGGATTGGAATGCTAAAGTAGGAAGTCAAGAAATCACCGGCATAACAGGAAGGCATGGCCTTGGTGTACAAAATGAAGCAGGACAAAAGCTAATAGAGTTTTGCCAAGAGAACATGCTGATCATAGCAAACACTCTTTTCCAACAGCACAAGAGGCGACTCTACACATGGACGTCACCAGATGGTCAATATCGAAATCAGATTGATTATGTCCTTTGCAGCCAAAGATGGAGAAGCTCCATACAGTCAGTAAAAACAAGACCTGGAGCTGACTGTGGCTCAGATCATGAGCTGCTTCTTGCAAAATTTCGGCTTAAATTGAAGAACGTCGGGAAAACCACTAAACCGTTCAGGTATGACCTAAATCATATCCCTGATGAATATACAGTGGAGGTGAGGAATAGATTTCAGGGATTAGACCTGATAGACAGAGTGCCTGAGGAACTATGGACGGAGGTCCGTAACATTGTTCAGGAGGCAGCAACGAAATCCATCCCAAAGAAAAAGAAATGCAAGAAAGCCAAGTGGCTGTCTGATGAGGCTTTACAAGTAGCTGAGGAAAGAAGGGAAGCGAAAAGCAAGGGAGAAAGGGGAAGATATACCCAACTGAATGCAGAGTTCCAGAGAATAGCAAGGAGAGACAAGAAGGCCTTCTTAAATGAACAATGCAAAGAAATCGAGGAAAACAACAGAATGGGAAAGACTAGAGATCTCTTCAAGAAAATTGGAGATCTCAAGGGAACGTTTTGTGCAAAGACGGGCATGATAAAGGACAAAGAAGGCAGGGACCTAACAGAAGCAGATGAGATGAAGAAGAGGTGGAAAGAATACACAGAAGAACTATACAGGAAAGATCTGAATGTCCCTGATAGCCATAATAGTGCTGTCACTGAACTTGAGCCGGACATCCTAGAGAGTGAAGTCAAGTGGGCCTTAGGAAGCATTAGTAACAACAAAGCTAGCGGAGATGACAGTATTCCAGCCGAGCTATTTAAAATCCTAAAACATGATGCTGTTAAAGTGCTGCATTCAATATGCCAACAAATCTGGAACACTCAACAGTGGCCACAAGACTGGAAAAGGTCAGTTTACATTCCAATTCCAAAGAAGGGCAACGCCAAAGAGTGTTCAAACTACCGCACCATTGCGCTCATTTCACATGCCAGCAAGGTGATGCTCAAAATCCTACAAGCTAGGCTTCAGCAGTATGCGAACCGAGAACTACCGGAAGTACAAGCTGGGTTTAGAAGAGGCAGAGGAACTAGAGATCAAATCGCCAACATTCGCTGCATCATGGAGAAAGCAAGAGAATTCCAGAAAAACGTCTATTTCTGCTTCATTGACTACGCTAAAGCCTTTGATTGTGTGGATCACAACAAACTGTGGCAAATTCTTAAAGTGATGGGAGTACCAGACCACCTTACCTATCTCCTGAGAAACCTGTACGATGGTCAAGAAGCAACAGTAAGAACCAGACATGGAACAACCGATTGGTTCAAAATTGGGAAAGGAGTACGACAAGGCTGCATATTGTCACCCTGCTTATTTAACTTATATGCAGAGTACATCATGAGAAATGCCGGGTTGGATGAATCAGAGGTCGGAATTAAGATTGCTGGGAGAATTATCAACAACCTCCGATATGCAGACGATACCACCCTAATGGCAGAAAGCGAAGAGGATCTCAAGAGCCTCTTGTTGAGGGTGAAAGAGGAGAGTGCAAAAGCTGGTTTGAAACTCAACATTAAAAAAACTAAGATCATGGCATCTGGCCCCATCACTTCCTGGCATATAGAAGGGGAAGAAATGGAAGCAGTGACAGATTTTACTTTCTTGGGCTCCAAGATCACCGCAGACGGTGACTGTAGCCATGAAATTAAAAGACGCTTGCTCCTTGGGAGGAAAGCTATGGCCAACCTAGACAGCACAGTAAGAAGCAGAGACATCACCTTGCCGACAAAGGTCCGTCTAATCAAAGTTATGGTTTTCCCAGTAGTAATGTATGGCTGTGAGAGCTGGACTATAAGGAAGGCTGAGCGCCGAAGAATTGATGCTTTCGAACTGTGGTGCTGGAGAAGACTCTTACGAGTCCCCTGGACTGCAAGGAGGTCAAATCAGTCCATCCTAAAGGAAATCAACCCTGAGTGCTCATTGGAAGGACAGATACTGAAGCTGAAGCTCCAATATTTTGGCCACCTAATGCGAAGAGAAAACTCCCTGGAAAAGACCCTGATGCTGGGAAAGATTGAAGGCAAAAGGAGAAGGGGACGGCAGAGGATGAGATGGCTAGATAGCATCACCGATGCAATGAATATGAACTTGAGCACGCTCCGGGAGAGAGCGCAGGACAGGAAGGCCTGGCGTGCTATGGTCCATGGGGTCACGAAGAGTCGGACACGACTGAACGACTGAACAACAACTGTGCATTCATGGTACCTCTGCTTGCCCTCTTCTCTGTGTAAGAAAGGTGTCTTACCTTTCATTTCTGCAACGTTCTCTTTCACATGGCATTTAAATTAGGTTAAATGGTTAAAATCAAATATGAGAATTACTCGCCATAAACAGAACACAAACTGAGAAATTGTGACATGAAACATTGCCTTCATTATTCTGGGTTAAGGTCAGTAGTTCAAACGATATGCACATTGCAGGCAGCTTTTAAAGGGAAATTTAAGAAGTGTTGATATATATACACATTGTATGTAATCGGTTCTCTTATATACCCAACTATCCAGTGCCCCTTCAGAATGTGATTGACTTGTAGTAAATGAGTAGCGATTTATATCACAGTTTCATTAAAAATGCATCAAACTGGCAGAAGAAACCATTATGATTATTACCTTCCGCTGCAGCGCTAAAAATGATATGGGGAGGAAGGGTGGAGGGGACAGAAGGAATGGGAAGGTCCGTGCCAGAGTAAGATGATGTTCTGTTGTTGATAGCTCACTTATTTAAAACTGGAACATGTTAAGTCTCTGCAGCACAATTTAGAACATGATGGTAGGTAAATTCCACTTTTTTATTGTTTTCTTTTTTTGCAAAGCCAGGACAAATACAGCGAAGTTCTCAACTGTTAGCATTTTTAAAAAATGTTGTTGTGTGTCATTTTTAAAGACAGACCAATGTTAAAAGGGTGATTCTTGGGGGAGCTTCTTGGCCCAACCCTGCTCCTGGCACCCAAGGTGGAAGCAACGGTGAGGAGTGCCTGTTACCAACTTCGGTGATACTCCAGCTGCTACACCCAGTCCTGGAATATATGGACCTGGTAACGGTGGTGCACGTGCTGGTAACTTCTAGGCTTGATTTCTGTAATGCACTATACTTAGGGCTGCCTGTATATTTAGTTCGGAAACTTCAACTGGTACAAAATATGGCAGCCGGGTTGGTCTCTGGGACATCCCATGGAGACCATATTACACCGGTTTTAAAATATTTACACTGGCTGCCAATTTGTTTCCGAGCAAGATATAAAGTGCTGGTTCTTACCTTTAAAGCCGTACAAGGTACCTTAGGGAGCGCCTTCTCCCCTATGTCCCAGTCCGCTACCTAAGGTCATCTGAGGGCTATCTGCTGCAGCTGCCTAATGTGAGATTGGCAGCCACACGCAAGAGGACCTTTTCCTTTGCTGCCCCTCAGTTGTGGAATGACCTGCCGGTTGAAATGCACCTGGTGACCTCCTTGAAGGTTTTTAAGCAGGCATTAAAGATGCTGTTATTCTGGCAGGCCTTCCCCTTTTAGAAATCTTGTTCCTTTTGCTGACTTTTGTATATTGTTTTTAAGCTGTGTTGTTTTAAGCTGTGTTGTTTTATTGTTAGATTTTAAAAAAATAGTCCAAAGCTGTTTTTAGATATATGTTGTTTGCAGATATTATCCATATGCTTTTATGTAAATGGTTTTTAAACTTTGTATACTATAGTTTAATGTTTTAACTTTTGTAAACCACCCAGAGAGCTTTGGCTATGGGCCGGTATATAAATGTAAATACTACTACTACTACTACTACTAGCTCTTCAAGATACCTGGGAGATATTTTTCCCTCATATTCCATGACAGTAGGCAATTAAACAGAAGATTTCTTTATTTGAACTACTTATATACTGCTTGATATTATAAGGTCTCTAAGCGGTTTTCATAAGAAATACATAAAATACAATATAAAAGCCAACATAAAAACAATATAAAATAATAAATACATTAAAAACAATACAGAAATATAAAATAGAGCCATGCAATTACATATCAAGGAAAGCCTGAGTAAACTGGTGCATCTTCAAGAGACATCTAAAATTTACCACAGTTTCTACCTCTTGGACCACACATGGGAGGGCACAGATGCCACTACCAAGAAGGCCTGCTTACGTGCATGTGGCATGGATACCACTACCAAGAAGGCCCTGCTTACGTGCTGTGACTTGATGACATACTGTTGGTCATGGGATGACCAACAGGGCCTCTTCAATTTGGTGTATGGTGAGTGTGCATTGACCTAGTAATCCCTATGATATTTACATATGGGGCACCCTCTGAAGAAGACATCCTCTGCCAACTGTTGAGTAAACAAGGCTTGTATACTTAGTACAATGTTCCCCATATTGCAGAAGGGACACTGTAGCCAGGAACAGTCAAGTGCTCTGCACAGCTTGGGGTGCTTGAGGGGAGAGGTGGAGGATGTCAAGGCTACTGCTTTGGAGCATGGGCTCTCTTTCACTGGAGAGTCCCTTCTACACCTGTGTGGGGTACCTTGCCTTTGCAATCCAATTTGCAATCCAATTTGCAGCAGTGGAACTGAGGTTAAAATCAGCAGAGAGTATATTACAAAACATTTGTAAAAAATGCAAATAAAACAAAGTCAATGATTCAATAAATAGCATACATTCAATATTACAGTGAGAAGATACAAGCAGACTTATTACATATCAAATACAAAAGCAAGATTAAAATTAACAGGGGAAAACCAAACCAACCCTCTTTGCTAGAGCTAGTCTTGCTCTGTTCCAAGGGTCCGCAACAGCCTGGTTTAAACACAGTTCAGGATATTGGAAGTGGGATCTTCTCATCAGACTAGGTGGTTCACAGCTGGTTTCTTCATTTTTCCTCGAAGGCACCACCAGAGGGGAAAAGCTGGGGAATGGCAATGATGTTAAGTCCTCTGTTTCTGGCCTCCCAAGCTGCAAGTGCTATACATCCTGGTATATGGGCTGTATTACCTTGCTCTGGCTTACATATTCCTGGTAGTGTTTTGAGAATGGCTTCTGACATTGGCGGAATCCTATCCTCAATATGGCCAGGGGAGGAGGGCAGAAGGGGGAAGAAAAGTTAGGGCAATTATCTTGCACTTTTCATTGGTTTCAGTAGGAATTATTTTGCTTAAGCCATCTTTTTTGTTGGCATATCAACAACAGCAGGCCTTATCTCTGAGCAAGCAAACCTCTGCTTCTCAGTGCCCCAGCCTCTACCCAGTTTCCCCCTTCTGTTGGCAGCATCCCACTGACATAGCTGTTATCCTGATGTTGCATACTGTCAACTCAATTGTACTGTTGTAACAGTGTATGCCCATGATATAGAAGTTATGCCAATGTAGAAACCCAGTTCTTCCTGCAATATAGTCTGCTGCTTGGCACAGTAATTAAATAATTTAATTCTTTAGGTTTTAAAGATATCCAAAATATTAGTAGTATCCTATTGTGCCCATGCACTTGTGGAAATGACCACTCATGCAGTGGGGTTTTTGCACTTCTAAAACAACCCGCAATTAGCATAAATATTCCTTTCTGGAATTAGGCTGGTCAGCAGACCTCACTGAAGGGAGTTCCGCTGACCTATCCAGATCAGGAAATTAGCATTTCCACTCATTTCCGGGCTCATTCTTAGAAGCAGTGGTGTAGTGGAGGCAGGACTCGCAGGGACACAGCCCCAGCACTTCTTCATTAGCAGGGATTCTGATGTCCTCTGCCACCCCCTCAGAATTCCCTGTTCCCTCTGAGCTTAGCTACGATCCTCACTGTAGCTGTGGGGGGAATGAATTTTCCAAGCAACAATATATTGTTCCATGTTGGAATGCAAAGTCTTTGGGATGACTTGGTCTGGAATGGGCAATTAAGACGTTTCCGCTTTACCAAAGATGTGCTCCTGTTGGAGATGAAAACTCCTAGAACTGGTTTGTTGATATGGATCGACGCAGCTGCCTGAAATTTTTGGACTGCCCTTGGAGACTGTCACAATGAGCTCCTGCATTTCCAAATTTACCACTACACCACTCTGTGTGTGTGTGTGTGTGTGTGTGTGTGTGTAGTTCAATCCAGCTGGCTGTGTGGACATTTCTGTTGGAGGGGGGAGGGGGAGATATAATGAAGGAGCTTAGGGAAGGCTAATGGTTAATGTTGAGCACTAAGGGAGTGTGCAAGGGGGCTGTTTAAATGAGAAGGGATCTGTCCATGAGGGCTGAGTTGAAAGGGTGAAGCTTCCATAGAGTATCGTATTTTGAAAACCTAAAATGTTTGTCTTTGAGGGAAGGAAAAAAGATTTTAACACCCCTGCATTTTTTCTCAGACGTCCAATTGAAATACCACTGCCTTACTCTCAGCTGCACTGTTTTTGGATCCCAGTTGAAGGCGGTATATCTTACAAGGTTGTATAATCTTAGAAGGGGCGTGGCTGTGAGGGGGCGTGGCTGTGACTGTCACGAAGGGACCCTGCACTTCTGGATTTGCCACTAAACTACTGCTTAGAAGCAAGAAACACCATTGTGCAGGCAGTTGCTCCTGCAAGTGCAACGGAACCAGAAGAGGCAGGATAGTGCCCTAAATCCCCAGTCTGTTTGAAAACAGTTCTCATTTATAATCTACACCTTAAATGACTGTTTGAGTATTTGTTTCAGGCTGCTAAATGAAGTATAAATGCCACATTCCTTTAGCAGGCCAGAAACTTGCTTTAAATGCCTATTTTCATAGAGGAGGTTCAAAAATGAAGCTGAAAGAGGGCAATTGATTCCCAGATTATAGGAATTCAAAGAACAACATTAATAAGCCCATTGTTCCAAGCTTTGATGGCCTGCACTCAGCAACTGGTGAATGAAGATCTTGCTCAAAGCCCCGAATGGTGGGCTTATTAATGTTATTCTACGAGTGTATTTAATTTACTTTAGCCTTTTTCATTTGTGGTTAACACAAAAGAAAGCAGAGTCCTGATCAAAAAGTTTTCTTTTCACTGTGGTATCGCTTTCTTATAATTTGACAAGTGAGATAATTTAGACACACTGACTTTTAATGAGCTGCTGAAGATAAATGAATGTGAACAAAATAACAATTCAGATTCTTACAGTTGCTGAATAAAATGCCCAACACTCGCTTTGTATAGCTTAAGCAGGCATACTCTATGAGTGAGCCAGTTCATGGCATGGTTTTATTAGTGCATTGTTTCTTTCCAAATAAACAATAATTAATATAAATTACGAAAAATACATTATCTACTTTTGCCAAAAACAATATTCAAATAATGAAAATATGCACTGGCTTGACAAAGTAGCCCATCATAAAAAGAATTATGATCATCTGCTAGTCCTATTGACTTTACATCTGTTTTTAGAAAATCATTTTGTAAAGAATCCTGCTTGTCCTTATCTGCACTCATGAGAGTACCTAAACGAGTGAAGACCTGACATACATTTTTTATGTATTTGTGGGAATGCTCTAAATGTATGAGGGCTTTTCATTTGACAGCTCTTTATTTCATTTCATTTCATTTCCAGAGCCTTCATGCTAGACAAAAGCAGTCAATCAAAATTGTTTCATGTGTATTTACCAATGAAGGTGTGAGTGGGTGGGCAGGGGTGGTGGCAGATTAACAAGGCCAGAGTAGTACCCAAGAGTAATGTACTACAGGACAGACCCAGAAGAGAAAGTAACAGAACACCACTCACCACAAACAAAATTCCCAGCTAAAAACACGCCATCATGTTATCAGTTATCTACAGCCCATCCTGGACAATTACACTTGCCTTTCACAGGCCTTGGTTGGTTTACAGACCACCCCTAATCTAAAAAGGATACTCAACAGCAATGGAGACAGAAACACAGGGACCCTACAAAAATTCCAGATGACAACTCTATCCCAATATCTACTTAGGGCTTCTCCACATGGGGCTTTTATCCTGCAATTTGAGATTGGTCACACATGAAAGTTTGCAGGTCCTTTACATGATGTCATCAATCTCCAGCACCTCTCTTGTACTTTCCAAGCATTCCTGTGGCTTAATTTGAAACAGATATAATGTAGTAACAAACAGATCCATTTTCTATTTCTCTGTGAAAAGAGGAAATCCAGCAATAAGAGATCACCATCTAGTGGCTGTATAAATGAACTTGGGGATAAAGGGGGGAAAGGGAGTGGGGGAGGGAAGTGCATGTAAAGGGTGATCTTAATCATGGAAAGAATCCAGAGGCTGAAGTCCCAGTAAAATCATGGGACAAAAAGCCTCTGTGTGGAAAAGCCCTTAGACAACATCTTATCCATGTCTACTCAGAAATAAGCTCAATTGAGTTCAGAGGGGCTTACTCCCAGGTACATGTTTAAGAGTGCAACCTCACATGACTTAATGGCGTAAGTCACAACATCAAAAGTTAATTCACCTGTGATATATGCTATCACATGGCAGCAATACCCTTGCACCTTCAACACTGGACAACAGATCCATCTCTGCATGAAAGAATAAATGGACATAAATCTGACATAAAAAATGGCAATACTCAAAAACCAGTGTGATAACATTTAGTCTCCCAGAACACTCTACAACTGTCCTGAAAGTTTCTATTCTTTGCCAAAGGAATTTCAAAGGGTGACACCAGCATGAAAACTAACGCTGGGTCAAACTATTGAGCCCAGACATTTTTCAGCATTTGGGTGGTGAGTGGAGAGTGAAAGCAGCCCCCAAAGAGTGTAACAATCTTTGTTGGGGGAAACAAATTCTTCCAGTTTGGGGGGATGGGTTACGATTTCAAATGAGGTGGCTGGGTGTTTTTTTTTGTGCTTTCCTAAAGAATGCACCCAAAACCCTTTGCCACCACTTAAAGCGGGAGCAAAACAGCCTGGTAGCATCTCTTCTACTTTCAAAATGCCCCAATGGGAATGACGGTAAGTCATGATGTAGTGTCATTCCCAGTGGCATGATTGAAAGGGGGGGGGAGATGCCACATTGGCCAATGGGTGCAGCTATCTTATTTTTTCAATTATGCCCCTGGAAATGATGCTACATCATGATTTATCCTCATTCCCATGGGGAATTTTGAAAATAGAAGGTAACATTCTTCAGCTGCTTAAGGAGCTCTGCCACCACTTTAAGAGGTGTCAAAGCTTTTTTGGTATTTGAAGAAGAAGAAGAAGAAAAAAAAAAAAAAAACATCAGCCACCTCATTTGGGACTCTCCCCCCCCCCAATAAAGAAGAAAAAGAAGAAGAATCCATGTAAAGACTTGATTGCATTAAATTAATTTGTTAAATATTTCTGTGTGACCTAGGCTAAGTCACTGACTCATTAATTCTGGTTTTCTTTTGGTTGTTCAGTCCCATTGCTTCTCTCTCATGGCTTTCTTCACATGGAGCTTTTATCCTGCAATTGAAATTGCTCATTCAGAGAAGCTTGCAGGGTCTTTACATGACGCCGTGAATCTCCAGGGCAACTCCTGCACTAAATGCCCTTTGTTCCATTTTTAAATCAATCACAGATAATGAGCTATCAAATTACCCCATTGTGTTCTGCCTGAGTTCCCTCTGTGAAAAGAGGAAAAGTGACAAGAAGAGGAGCGAGATCAAGGAAAGAGAATGGAAGACTCAAGATACGGGGAGAAGGAGGGAGAAGGGAAGCGGGTGAAAAAGGGAGTCATGATCCTGCATTTAAAATGGAAGTAGAAAGCCCCATTTTAAATGCAGGATTTTAGGCTGGTGTAGAGATGCCCCATGTCTGAGTCCCTAGTTTCAAGCTGTCTTTTCATTCAGGCCTCTCTGATCCTGTATGGGCAAGGGGGAGGGGCCTGCAGACTAGAGACTCCCATGACAAGGCTCCCTGGCTCCAGTCTTCTCAGTATGGAGAGAGCTGAATTATGGAGTTTCGCTATTGGGTCCCTCTTCTCAGGGAATTATCAAAGCTTTCAGCTGAGGTTGCCAGAAGTTATAAGGCAATTTTCAGCCAATCACATAAACCCAGTGAACCTTGAGTAGGGCTGGCCCCTTGGATATCATTTCCCTCGCATTGGCTGACTTTCCTCTATTAGGGCAGGGCCATATAGGAACCAGCTGCCATATTGGGAAGAAAAGGCACACTTCTAAAGAGCAGATTCCCCCTCCCTTTGCAAGAGACATTGTTCCTCTGACAGGCCCAGTTGGTGTAAAAAGGTAGGCCTGGCCAGTAGGCTTGTATGTTCAAATGTGTGTCCCTTCCCTCCAAGGAGATTCAGGAGGCAGACGTGTAATTCCCTCAACCCCCTTTTATCCTCACAAAAACCTTGTGGTTCAGGCGTGAGATAATGAGTGGCCTAAGGCTCCCTTGCCCCTGGAATTCTTTCTCCACAGGAAGCTCCTTCTGGGTTGGATCCAATAGGACCCTTGCATGGGTACCTCAGGCCTGCCAGCAGCAGCACACACATGGTCCCTGCCACTGGTGGCTGCAATGTAGCGCTTCTAGGAACAAGTGCCTAAATGAGTGGAAACGCTCATTTCTGGAAGGGACATGACCTGCCCCATCCAGAAATGAGCATTTCCACTCGTTTTGGCACTTGCTCCAAGAAACGCTACATCGTGGCCACCAGTGGCAGGGGCCCCAGGCGCACCACTGCTGGCAGCTCTGGGGCACCCGCACAAAGATCCTATTGGATCCAACACTCTGTGTTGATCCATTCCTCTCCACCTCTGCGTTCACACCTGCCAACTGAGGATAACACTTCATGCCTCTGATGAAGGGGACTCTAGTCCATGATAGCTTATGCTATAATAAATTCATTTGTCCTTAAGCTGCCACAAGACCCTTAGTGGTTTTTGTTGCAACAGACTACCACAGCTACAATTCTAGAAGATTTTTTCTCCCAGTATCTATCTGCGAGTATTCAGACTTACAGTTTATTTTGTATCACCCCATACGCATGTCTATGATGTGGCTTATTGTCTTTGGTTGAAGAGAAGGCCTGGTGTCTTGTTACCTCTAACTCATACCTGAGACAGCTGACTGACTTTACCACATGGTATTAAATAATAACCACAACAGAGAAAAAAATATGTATGCGCTACACATGCAATCCAGAGAACTATGCCGTTTCCAAGTCTAAAAATAGACATTATCTGAGGCAGTAATATTCTGTGTTTTTAAGGCTGCAATCCTATGCAGGTTTAGACAGAAAAAAGTCCTCTCATGGATGGCTGGGGCATGCTGGGAGTTGTAGGCCTTTTCTCTGTCTAAACTTGCACAGGATTGCGCCCTAAATTGTAGTTCCTATTCCAGTACCAGATGAAATATGTAGTAATGTATGCAGAGATTTCATTTAGATTTGTTTTTTGGGATGAAAAGTTCTGATTAACACCACCTGAAAAAAGTGACCACCCCATTTACTACCGGCATCCAAATTGGTAGTTGTCAGAAGTAGAAGATTAATGTCACTCCGTTTCCTGTATATTGCAAAGAGAAAGTACATTCTTTGCATTCTTGTATATGTATTTTATTTTGTATATTTAAAAAATAACAGTACACATCACACATTGCTAAGGCACAGGGCTTTCATGATATAGGTTCACATACTCTACAGTTTTGCTTGAGCATATTCTTTTAAAATTTACTGGGCAATTAAAAAAATTGCAAGATGGTGATCAAGATGAATAATGAGATTTTTCATTCACTAGTGCCAATGAGAGGGAAAATATTTAAAAGGATGAATGGAAGGAAAAAACAGAAAATCTGTTTCCCCCACACCTTCTGCTCTGGTTGGCACAAGTTGACAGGATTTAGGAAGTGCTGATTTCTCCACCGTGGAATCTATTCACGATCAATTTAGGATTGTTTTGTTAATCTATTGGATTAGTCTAAAAGTGTTGGTAGGATTATATTGTGTAATTAGTGAATTAAGTGATTTGTTTTAATGTTTCATATAAGTGTTTTTATGTATTTATAAAATTAAATAATGAATAAAAACTTTTAAAAATAAACTAAATGCTGGACAATTTAGACTTTTTCACAAGATGATGGTTGTATAATTAGTGACTGCATACAATTGGCCTGTAAGATTCAAATATTTTGCACAACAAAAGTATTAAATATCTCTCCTTCTCTCTGTGTTCCATTCCATCTCAAAGGTTCTACTAGGCAACAACAACAACATATTTAAGATAAATGATAGAATGTGAATCATTATAACATGTAGATTTCCACATCACTTTTCTGGATAATTGTTAATTAGTTATCCAATTGCCACAAGCAATTTGAATGTGTTCCATTGAAACAATAATTTCCTTAGACAGATATGGCATTTTTCCAGCACTGGAAGACTATATTTTGTTGTTGTTGTTGTTCAGTTGTTCAGTTGTGTCCAACTCTTTGTGACCTCATGGACCATAGCACGCCAGGCCTTCCTGTCCTGCGCTCTCTCCCGGAGTGTGCTCAAGTCCATATTCATTGCATCGGTGATGCTATCTAGCCATCTCATCCTCTGCCGTCCCCTTCTCCTTTTGCCTTCAATCTTTCCCAGCATCAGGGTCTTTTCCAGTGGGTAAAATTCTGTCCTTTCCTTAAATAGCACATTAATTGCTATTGTGATTGTTGTGTGGTGGTTACACAAGCATCATGAGCATCTGTGGGATACTGCTTATGATGCGGATAAGGATACATGATGTGGCTCTCCCCATTGCCTAGTGAACTTTTATTATTCCTTCAAAGGCTGAATTGGTAAAGATTGCAAGGAAGCAGATTTCGACTATACATTTGGATAAACTTCCTAACAGTAAGAACTGTTTGACAATGAAACAGGCTGCCTTGGTAGGTGACGGGCTGTCCTTGGCTGGAGATATTTAAGTAGATGCTGGATGGTCAACTGTCAAGGATGTTATAGTTGCAAGATTCCTGCATTGAACTGGAGGTTGGAGTAAATTACAGCCAAGGTCCTTCCAACACTAAAATTCTATGATTCTATCATCTTCCACACTATTAACTGCACTGAACTGGAAAATTGTTTTTAAATGGGAATGTCAGTGACGATCCAACATGTGCCAAATTACAATGGGGTTACACAGTCACATCATCTGGATAAAATTAAAATTATCTACATGTGTCATTCAGCACATCACATGCTAGCTGCCTTGTACTACTTATGAATGATGCTCAGAGTTGGTATCCTCACTCAATTTGTTAGGGGTAAAGAAAAAAAAGGCAAAGAAAACGTCCATGAAATTCCTGTGAGTACGGTGCTGAGTTCTTGCATATACCTTAGTTACGAGGTGGCCAAGGTGTGTACTATCTTCCATTGTACAATCTTCCGTCTGGGGGGTCTGCAGCCTCCCCAGATTCCCATGCTCCATTTAAATCCCAGGGGAGGACATCAAGAGGTAACTCCTCCCAACTGGCCCTTTTTCTGATCAGAAAGTACAGGAAGCCAGGAAAGCAGCAGAGTGATGAAGAGGTGTGTAAAATAAAGGGGTGGAGGGACACAGCACATTTGGCTACCTTGCAACAATAAACTGAATAAAAATACACCCCCACTCCCCACCGCCAAATGCAAAAGAAATTCCTAAGTGGCATGAGAGGCAGAAAAATGGAAGCCTCTTTCACGGGGAAGAAAACCTTCAGGAAATTGGAGGACAGATTTCAGCACAGCACTAGTTGGGAAAAGGAATTTACCAAAGAAAAATTTCTATAGCAACGGCTGAGAATGCCTTTCTATGTGCCCTTGTCATTCCATTAACTGCAGCAATAAGCTCTGGGATTAGATGGTTAACTACCCATTGCTTGTTCACCATGTTGAAAATCTTTCAGTAATACATGCTACAAAGTATTATAATAAATGTTATTAATCCATGACATTAATCAATGGGCTGTCATGTTGTATAGCATATAAGATATATTTTGCTTGGCTTTGTAAAATGAAATTAAATCTGTGCCTCAAAAACACTACTTTGAGGCATGCCAGTCATATCTGCACAGTGGCCTCATAATTCTAACACATTGCCAAGTGACTTCTCCTGTTTTGAAATCACAGCAAATTGGCAGTCACAACTGTACATTATACATTAATGTGAACTATACTTTCTGGAGACTTTCATTCTGTAGTTTTGTTCAGACAGAACTTTTGTTACCATGGTAGAAATGTTAGAAAACCAATCCTTCATTTTCTTTGGGAGTTACTACATTTATATGCCGTCTCTCAGAGCAGGCACTGGCCTTCCGAGAAGCTTTTGAGTAGCAGGAGCTCACAGCGTTCCTTCCAAGAACTGCTGTGCACTTCCTGTGTTAGCCTCACTTTGGCCAAAATGATTGCCCCTAAGGATGACCTCACTAACTCTGCTCTGTTGTCTAGTCAACAGCAAGAAGATATTGCACTCAGGAGAATGCATTTCACAATACTGCTTAGTTTAGTGAATAAAACTATAAATACACACACAATTCAGATATGTCAGTAGTTAAGACAACTGTTTGTATCCCCTAGCATTCTCAATGAAAATTTAGCGGACATAATGAATTGTGACACTTTTACAGCTGTGGGGTGATTCTGTGCAAGCTAAAAGCTTTTATAGGCCAGTTCCATGACAAGCCCAGAGGAGCTGCTCTGTACCTTCACTACACAAACCACACAGGAGGACTAAGAGCTAGGCTAGTGTAGTGGCTATGATTGTAAGGCAGGAGCCAGAACATCCTCAGTTCACATTTTGCCTCAGCCATGAACTCAGTAGGAAGACTTAGAGAGACTGTCATCTCTCAGGCTCATCTCCATTTGCAATATGCAGGTGGTGATAATACTGGCCTACCTTATCAGGTTTTTGTTTATGAAGTATCTTGAACACTATAAAGTACTATATTATTATTTCAGCACAGTATACCAGCACAGACTGGAGGGATGAGGAAGGGGAGTGGCTGTAGTACATATAGGTTCCATCACCCTCTTCAAGAGGCCCTGCCACTCCAGTGCTGGATTTGAAGGTTTGCATCTGGCTTTGGGCCAGAGACACAGAATAGGAATCCAGCTCGTGTACGACCTACTGCATTGCCGAGCAACTTCCTTATCCAAGCTGGTGAAAGTAGTCTCTGGGGTGTTGCTGAAGAATCCCAGGACAGAGGTCCTTGAGGACTTCAACGTCCATTCTGGGGCTGCCTTGTCAGGACTCCATGGCTGCCATGACAACCATGAGGCTGTTTCAATACATCATACAACCCTAACCCTAACGGTCAATTTGGTCTTTGTGCCAGGATGTGAAGGGGTTGGTCTGTCTTCACAGCATTATAGGGATGAATCAGCCAAATTCGAGCTCACCAAAGTTCTCCAAATTCCATCTCAAAATTCATTCCAATTCAGGTCTGTAACAGATTGCGAGCATTGGTTTTTGTGAGCGGAGATAGGTTAAAGAAGACGCAGACAACAAGCTTGGGTTAAAAATTGGGCCACATTTATTGAAATAGCTGCAAAGGGGTAACTAGGATGGGCATCTAACTGTGTCAGCGGCTAGCTGGCACTTCTTGGGCGAAAACACACCCAGCCTGAGGGATGGCAGTGATCTCTCCATCCCTCGGGACTGCCCCTTCTGGGGGAGGTAGACCTTCCGATGTCACCCCCAACCCGGTGCCGCACAACACCTGGGTGAGTGAGTAGGGTTGGTCTCCCAGGCAACCCTTATCCCCCCGCCGAGCCGCACAACCCGTTCGGGGGGCTTCAGGCATCACCTGTCACCATAAGGTCCCTCTGCATGCACACCATCCCTACTTTCCTGTTTTTGCCCGTCCTAGCCGCCAACTGGAATGTGACCGATGATAAGGACCATATTCCCTTACAGGACACTCTTGACCCACAAAAACAGCGTGTCGTAGGCAAAAAAGACACACAGTAATAGGCCAATCGAACTGTGAGCCAAAAAATTCCTACATGGCTCCCAAAAGGGCAACCGGTAAGAAACCCACACTGCTTAGGGGAGAGTGGGAGGGAGCTGCGTTGAGCCAGAGAGCTGAGATTGGGAGGGGGAGCTGAGCTTTAAGGCAGCTCAGCCTGCCCCTCCCAGCATGGTGGTGCCACTGGGGTGCACCAATCAGAGGCCCTTATGTCTTGTCACCCCACCCACCCACAATGCCCCCCCCTTTCAGCCAGACAAGCTGGCGCCGGGGTGAGGGCATTTGCGAGCGGAGATGGGTCAAAGAAGACGCAGACAACAAGCTTGGGTTAAAAATTGGGCCACATTTATTGAAATAGCTGCAAAGGGGTAACTAGGATGGGCATCTAACTGTGTCAGCGGCTAGCTGGCACTTCTTGGGCGAAAGCACACCCAGCCTGAGGGGTGGCGGTGATCTCGACATCCCTCGGGACTGCCCCTTCTGGGGGAGGTAGACCTTCCGGTGTCACCCCCAACCCGGTGCTGCACAACACCTGGGTGAGTGAGTAGGGTTGGTCTCCCAGGCAACCCTTATCCCCCTGCCGAGCCGCACAACCCGTTCGGGGGGCCTCAGGCATCACCTGTCACCATAAGGTGCCTCTGCATGCACACCATCCCTACTTTCCTGTTTTTGCCCGTCCTAGCCGCCACAGGAGTCACAAGCCTAGAGCTTGTGAAACTCCCCCCACCTGCGCAGAAGAACTTCCCGCAGGCTCCTTTGCAGATCAGAAAGAAATCTGTTATACACTACATGAGACAGGCGGACACTGTCCATCCTGCAACGCTCCCTCCATGTCCACAGAATTCCCTGGCGGGTGGTGCATCCATCACCTCATTCGCATAAGCCATAAGCCATTTCTCTGTGCACTTTCCGACGTGCCCTGCCACTGGCAACGTCATTCCATTCCTTCCCATTGATCCATGGGAGCAGTGAGGGCTGCAATAGGCTACTTCCGGCTAGGTATGCCGGACCACCTGCATCTCAACCAAGGCCTGTTCGATCAGGTCCTCGCCTGGCTTACAGTCAAAGTCCTTCCTCTCAATGTGCAGCACCTGGACCTGCGGAGGAAGACTGACGAACTTTGGTGGAACAGAGTGAGGAGGGGACTCCCACCGCATGCCTCGTCTGGGAAGCCACTGGATCTTAATGTGACAGTATGACAGACGCTGAAGTCTGAAATCGATGTACAAGCCCTTCGTGCAGCTCCAGACGTCATAACATGCCCATGTAAGGGCTCCTGTTCCGGCGTACGAAAAGTCTGCTGGTCTAGGGCATAAACACATTGGGGCAAGCAAAGGGAGAGTTATGTCAGGAATAAGCAGACGACTCACTAACGCAGGCCGGAGCGCTGTGAAGCCCCTTTTTAAACTGCCATAATGTGCCTGAGAGAGAAACGTCCAGCAACTATCAAGGAGAGTGCTACAATGCAGCGATTGTGGGTTCTAAACTGCGTAATTACCTAGGCCTAGCGGGGTAGAACTAATGTAGAAACTGCCCAAATTGCCCTTATGTCAACAGTAAGCCGTTGGATTGATACAACGGAGGCCCTTCCTCAGACCCACGGCATTCCATAGAACCCTAAGGTCCCGACGGGGCACTACCCACTGACTTGCGTTTGGCCATGGGCCCCTGCCGTGCCTTTGCTATACCGATCAATTTTGATCACCAAATGCATAAGTGGGTTACATTTGGCCAGCCATGCACCTTGAACTGTATCAAGGCCCTCCGGGACAAGTCATACTTGGGAGCCCAGACCCACCCTGAATTCCTAATGGGGGGGGGGTTGACGAAGGCCATTAAGGCTGCTGCGTGGACAGGGAAATGTCTTTCTGGAAAGCGCAAATGGAGTGCCATTATCCCAGGAACCCAAAAGGGGTATCTGGGGAGAGAGGGTGACTAAATTTACTAGAAGCAGGCAACATCTATGCCCAATCCTATATCGCCTGCCGCACCCAAAATCTGATTTAGAGTCAGAACATCCCACCATTGTGGGCCGGAAAGCTAAGTGGCCAGGATGCGACTTATAGACCCATATAGTCTGTTGTTTCTAAGGAGGCGCAAAATTGCAGCTGATGATCTATAGGTAAGGTCATGATCCTAGCACTGAAGCTTTGCCTAATGCGTGGCACACCCTACCTGCTCTGTCGCAGGTGGCTCCTGTGCGGAGAACCGTTTAATGCAGGATGGCATGCCTGGCTTCAGTCTCCCGGTCTCTGCAAGGATGTGATCTGGGAATGGAGCACCCGCGGAGCTAAAGCCCAGAAGTCCCTTACTTAATTTCATGACAAAGCGTCGACCATTGGGTTTGTCTAACCCAGCACATGGGAGACTCAGAATCAAATGTTGTAACACCGACACTGGAGTGCGGGCACATTGACACATGACATGACCCTCCGATTTCAGGAGGACGGAGAATGAATCAGGTGGTCACGTTGTCATACCAAAGGGGGGGGGTTACTGACTTGACTATAAGGTCATTGAAGGTGTGCTCGGAGACTGCGGCCACCACTCTACAGGCCACTACCCTCAGCACAATCGTACCTGCCCTAAGAGCCCGAAACCACCTTGAGCGGCGGCGGAACCAAATGAATCCGCAGTCTGGCTTTGAGGAGTGGCTCACGCCTCCGCAAGGAAGTGCCTTTAAAGCCCTACCAAGTAGAAGCCTATGGATATTTGCACGCAGCAGAAGTAACCCTAGTTCGATGGTGTGGAAGCCGCCGGCCCTACATTGCCCAGACCGGGCCGGCGCGAGAAGGCACGTACAGGGGCAGCTACCCGAACTGTGAAAAGAAGATGCCCTACAATATCTCGCATGGTCCCCCCAAAGGAAAACCATAGGAAGATGTATAACTGCTTGAAGCTGTGCTCAAAGGACCTGAAAGTTGTCCTGAGGGAGGCTAGAATAACGCCTAAGGGTATCAGATTGGCTTACCAAATGTTGATGTGGGCAACAGGCCCTGAGCCTTTGTGAGCTATGGGACACCGAGGTAACAGGAAAGGGAAGCAATGCTCGCGTTAGGTCAGAACATTGACCACCGTCTTCGGACTCCATGTAGAGTATGCCCACCAGGGACCCATGGACAGGATCCTAAACCAAGACAACTGCCCCGTCGACTAGGTGTGTCGCACTGAACACATAAGAACAGGAATCTCTTGTTAACAGGCAGGCCCCCAGGGAAGAGAGGTTACGAATCAGGATAAACTCCCTAGATGATTTCATGGGCACCATTTCCAGAATGGAGATCCATAGAGTAGATAACAGGGTGTGGAAAAAAGGGGGGGCTATAATCCTTTTGCCAGTACTGCCACGTTAACCTGTCAGTAACCTGTCAACGCCTGGCTAGGAGCAATGTTGCTTACGAGGTAAGGATGGCGTGTGTTGACCTAGAAAAGGGGGTGAGGTCCTAGAACCTAGCATAAAAACGTGTTCCAAGTTAAAACGTGTTCCCACCGTTGGGGTAGCGACTTAAAGTCGGAGTAGTGGCACCAACCTAACCGGGCATGGGCCCATGAGAGCTTCCTACTGCCTCGGCCTTTCCAAGCGGGGGGGACCCTACCATCCCCAGGCATTGGACAAGGGGAGGACGAGTACTGACTGCTACTTGGGAGCACTCATGACGAAAAGAGCACGGGTTCTGGGAGTATGCACCCTTGGGGCTGTATTCCCAGCACAGACAGCGGTGCTGAAGCAGCGGATCCGCCATAGGCGAAAGGCCATTGCAGGAGACAGCCTGGTGATTGTGGCTATTGCCAGATCTGTCACAGAAAGGCCGGGAAGGAGTCAAAAGAGGCGCGAAAGGTCCTGGTCCAACAGGTTCCTGTGCAGAGAAGGGTCAATGGCGGCCCCCCTGTGAAAGGCCTCAACATAATCCAGTCACACACATCCTCAGGTGAAAGCCATTAGGAGGATGAGTAGCCCTGGTGGCATCCCAACTTGCCAGGTTAGTGTAGGGATCTGATATGCCACCTACGTGGATGCCCAAGCGGGCGGGGGCAGGGCGAGGGATTGTAAGTTAATCCAGCAGAACCCTGTAATATGCTGAGTTGAGTGGCTGGGGCTACCGTGGGGTGTGACTTACTGAGTTGCTGGTGACATTGGGAGGGCCAGTCGCCCCAGGGAGGTAAGCTAAGGTGGCAACCCCACGGCCTTGCAGGTCGCCCGTCTGGACAAGTGGGGCAAGGTGCAGTCATCTCACCCATATCCAAGGCAGCCGCATCCGGGTCCCTGGGAGCAAGGAAGACGATGCCACCTGCAGTGCTCCAACGGAGATGCCCCAGGAGGGCGGACCGCCCCAGCTGTGGTGTGTCGCCTGGGCGAAACCGCAAGGAAGGAGATGGAGGCTTCAGCAGCATCCAGATGACCTGCACCCATTGTGACTGTGCTCTGATCCTTGACTGGAAACTTAGATGTTAATGCTTGGGCACTCGGGAAAGAGGAGGTTGCAGAAGGGAGGAGCTCAACCGTGGGCAGTGAGCCATCCAGAAGAGCTAATGAAGAAGAAGTGGAGGCTTCAAGAGCATCTGGACGAGCTGAAAGAAAAAGTAGTAGCGAGCGTTGGGTCTGCTGTCATGTTCATTTGGGCTGGACAGCCGAGGGCTTCTAAGGCCTGACCAGGGGAGGGGGAGAGATCCACGAGGAACTCTCATCGGTTTCTAAACGAGCAAGAGTTGATGCCAGTACCGGGTCTGCCTCCTCATTAGACTCATAATCGGGCCTTGGCAGTGATTTCTTGGGAAGGGGAGGCAGGGGCCCTACCCTACCCTTTCTTTCTACCTTGGCCTTTCCTGGGGGGGGAAATGAATAAGGTGGGTTAGGCTTGGCATGATGTTGGGAAATTCTGACCAAGGCTGACCCTGCTTAACTTCCCAGATCAGACAATGGCTGGCTAGCCCTCTGCTGGTTGACAGAAAGAAGCAATGGCCAGGATGCCAGACCAAGTCCAACACTCCAACCAGCACCCCTATAAGTAAATGCAGCAGGAGGCTACACACTGGGCATCGAGGGCAACAGACAACACCACACAGGCCTCGAGAACTGCAGACCCAAGATAAGCTAAGGCGGAGAGTCCTGGGATGGGAGTGGGGAGCGCCTCTAGATAGGAGGGCCATACTCCGTGGCCGATAATGACTAAAGATGTGAGTGGTGCGAAGGGAGGGGGCGATTGTCGCCCATTGCAAAAAATGGTGCCCATAAGGCGCAGGAAGGGCCCATGGCCGCGGGAGCTGGGCCTGAACACGGGCATTGCCTTATTCCCTTTTCTTTCTCTTTCCTTTTTTTTTTTTTCCTTCCCTTCCCTCCCCCCCTTCTTCCCCCATTGTTTAATTTGTTGTTGTTGTTATTATTACTACTGTTATTATTATTATTATTAGGTTTTGTTTTGTTTGGTGTGTGTGTGTGTTTGCTTGTCATGGGGGGGGGTGAACGCACCGCCACCGCGAGCGCTCTGCTCTCCCAGGGCAGCACAAGAGCCGGCAATCAGGAGGGGGCAGGCGAGAAAGGCCGGCGCTCCCGGCGGCGCGGCAATCCACATCCCGGGGGGGGTGCAGAGGCACGCCCACCCCGAGCGAGGCAATTCCAGGGCCCGCGGGCGCGCCGCAACCACCAAAGGTGCAACGGAGGGGGGGTGCACCACCGCCGAAAGCACTGGCGCCCCCCCCGCAGGGGAGCGAGACACAGGTGCCGCCCCCTGATGCCCGCCGCCGGCGCTGACAGAGGTGTACCCGCCGGTGAGGCAAGACACACGAGGAGGGAGCGGCGCCCGAGTCCGTGCACCCCGCCGCGAGCGGCGGCACCCCAGGGGCGCGGCGGCGTTTGCATGCCGCGACGCCGGGGAGGAGGCAGACGCGCCACCGCTGCCGGCACCGATGCCCCCGCAGGGGAGCGGGACACAGGTGCTGCACCCGGGAGCGACAACAACCCCGTGGGCGCAGCCTGAGGAGGAGAAAGACGAGGGAGGGCGGGTGCACCGTAGCCACAGCCGCAAGAGGCGGCGCCCCCGTATGGGAGCAGGACAATGGGTGCCGCTCCCAGGCGCACGCCGCAGGCGCAACCGCCGGACCACCTGCCGACCCAATAAGAGCCGGCCGAGGAGGGGCGGCGCCCAGGCACGAGCGCCTCAGCCGCGCGCGCCAGCAAACACAGGGCCGGGTAGGCATGCTGAGTAAAGGCGGGAAGAAGGAAGGGGGGGCAGGCCACCGCCGCAAGCGCCGGGGCCCACGGGACCCGCAACCGCCTGCAGCGACAGGCGCTGCGCCTCCAGCGCCCAAATGCCAGCACTTCCCGCCAACAGGGCAGGCGGTGGGCCCAAGGAAACTGCGCCGGAGCGTGAGCACCCCGCCGCAAGCACCGGCAACACTGGAGTCAAGGCAAGCGTCGACATGGAGCGGTTTAGGCGCGCTGATTGCACGTGGAGTCCAATGTAGGTATGTAGGCTGCCATTCGCGTTCCTTATTTAGTCGCTGTAGTCTACGTAAATGTTTACGTAGACTACGGCGAAAATAAGGGCAACGCAAATAGTGTTGCCCTTATTTTCGCCGTAGTCTACGTAAATCTTTACGTAGACTACAGCGACCAAATAAGGAACGGGAATGGCGGCTCCCTATGGGGGCCGCCATTATCCATACGCGCTTTTTTTTTTTTTTTAAAGTCACCCGTGATAGGCTACGTGACGATTGACGTAGCCTATCATGGCTGACTTTGCAAATCTAGCCGTGATAGGCTACGTTAATCGTCACATAGCCTATCGGGGGCGTTTTTGTTTTTTTTTTCCTTTTATTGGAATGGTGGCGGCGGCGGCCGGTCGAAAGACTGGCTGTCGCTCCCGCCCCGCTCGAACACCCGCCGAACCGCCGGCCGGACCCGCCACCAGGAGGGACATTCGGCGAAGGTAAGTCCCGTCCCGGGGGGGGGGTGCGGGGCGGGGGGGGGGTTTGGAGGATTTCTCCCCGAAACTTGTTCGGGGGGCCGAACACGTTGGCGCTCGGCCCCCCGAAGTTTCGGGGAGAAATTCACCATCCGTAGTCCAATGACGACAAAGCCGATCTCCAGCAGGCAGGTGTCCTTCATTCGTTTTCAGGCGGAGCTGTAACTCTCTCTAGCTGCGTTGAGCCAGAGAGCTGAGATTGGGAGGGGGAGCTGAGCTTTAAGGCAGCTCAGCCTGCCCCTCCCAGCATGGTGGTGCCACTGGGGTGCACCAATCAGAGGCCCTTACGTCTTGTCACCCCACCCGCCCACAATGGCCCCCCCCCTTTCAGCCAGACAAGCTGGCGCCGGGGTGAGGGCATTTTTCCCCACGAAAATCTGTGTATTTTTTTGTGTGAATTTTTCCAAATGTATGCATCAATTGTGCGCATCTTTGAAATGTATGCATTCATCTTCCACTGAATAAAGCATATTTGTGCACATTTTTCAAAAGTATGCATTTTTTCATGCACTTTTTTCAAATGTATGCATGATTTCGAATGCATTGTTTTTGGTCTGCGAATCACATTGCAAGCTCAGAAATATACAGACTTTGACTGCAGATGAGTCCATGTTCAAAAATCCTGATAAAAAACCAAACTGAAATTACTTTCTCATACATTGCTACCCCATTCTCATGGTCAGACCACTCCCTGGTAAGGTTTGAATTGACACCTGATGTCCTCCTCTGCAAAACTGGGGGAACTATTAAGATGGTCTACCCCTGGAGACTTTTGGAATCTGAGTGATTCCTGAATGCTCTGGGGATTTTCCAGATGACAAAGCTGGTGATCCTGTGGAGGCCCTAGTCTCGCTATGGAATGATGGGATGAGATGGGCCATCAATATGATCACCCATAAATGCCCTCTCCATCACTGTGAAGCCTGGGTAGCCCCGTGACTGTCAATGGAGCAATGGGCAGTGAAGCAAGCCAGACAATGGCTAGAGCATAGGTGGTGGAAAACTCTGCACAAGGATGATTGAAGACTGGCTAGAGCACACAACCGTGCCTACCATGTGACAGTGAAGGCAACAAAGAAGGCTTTCCTTACTACCTCCATTGCATCCTCGAATAGCTGCCCAGCAGAATTGTTGTGTGTGATTTGGGGTCTTTTAATATCTACCTTAGTAAATGGAATGTTGGAGCCCACAGACTCCTGCTGTCATCATTTGCAATGCATTTTGGGGGCAAATTCTTTCTGCATGCTGACATGGATGCCACAGTTGATGCAAGCCCAAATGAAGTGTCTAATGCTCCATCTATTCCACTTCTTTGGGACTGTTTTTACCTTTTGAGACCGGCCGATATATGCACAAGATGCTTGACACTGAGCGCCCAACTACTTGTATTCTTGACCCATGCCCTTCATGGCTAATTCAAACTAGCTGAAGGGAACCCCCAGCCAATCAAAACTGAATTTACTTGAACTAGGCTCCATCTAAAAATATTACAAGTGATCATCTGTCTCTCCCCCTTCACAATATCACCAAGCAACTACTACTAAAACAGGCCTTCCAACACATTAACAACACGAGGCCTAAGGCCTACACAGATACATTATAGCCTCTCAGAGCCCACACAGAGTATTTATAGAACATTACACTACATAAACAATTATATATATGGCATTTCTTCACAATAAGCCAAACCCTTCCCTCCCATATACTGAAAACTTTGCAGAATTTCTCCTCTCCCCTTCTATTTTCTGTGTTGGTTTCTCCCAAATTGCAGTGAGGAAGAAAACAGACTTTTATCTAAAAGTTCTATTTCTTTTATTACTTTCTTCGTAATATGTTCCTATAACATGCTATAAGGCTTTTTGGGCCAAAAATAATGCATAATTCATAAATACAAATTAGTGGAAATAAAATATGACAAGCTGAGTTAGGAGTTAGGGTATTACTGTGCAGTCATAGTGACTCACTTCTTCTCAGTTTTAATCTCTGAGGTTATGTGCACCAGACTATGAGGCATAGTATTGCTTCACTTCCTGACCCCTGGCAGTAATTGCACTTCATGAGTAGTGTGTCCAGTGTGATGCAGGCTTCCTTTAACTCTTACTCTACTTTGCAGTTTGACTTCCTGTTTCCTGTTTGATACTCATTTTAGTAAAATGAAGTGTTGAGCTCTTGTGAGTTACAGACATAACAGCCATTAATGTTCAGAATTGTAATAACACCATGCACACAATGACTCAGTTTGCATTTCTTCAACAAACCATGGTTAACAAACCATGTGTTATTGCAAATGAAGCAGGAGTGAGTGAGCATGCTGGTTTCCAGCCATCCACCTGTTTCCACTGATATCTGAACCCTGAACTTTGGTTTGGTGGGGGATGAACAACCCAGAGTTCGAACCCATGCGTTTGGACAGCCTGATAAACAACACAGGGACAGGCCAACCCTGGCTTGTTTAGCTCCACTCAACAGTAGCAGCTGTGGGTGGGCAGCTGGGAACCAACATGCTTGCTCACTCCCACTGTATTTTCAACAACCCATGGTTTGTTAACCATGGGTGTGGACTGGTCCATTGAATTTCTTCTGGTCAAGTCTCCTTTTTCTCATGTGTTGCAGTAGCTTTTCAGGAAAAGGAAGAGGATTATCAAGAAGAAAACTCATCTCATTTCACATTTGAATAGGCAGCATTTGCGTAGGCAATTCTACCAAGTCATACCACCACCTAACCTCTTCACAGAAATTATCACAGCTTCATGCTGTGACTGAGAGATTGTCAGAAATGATGGAAATTTATGCGAAAGCATTCACAATATGGTAGTGCTACACTGCTACCCAATTCTTTTGATAAACTGAGAAGTATCCATTTTTTGGCCTTTCCAAAAGTTCTTCTACTGCCTTACAAGGAAGCAGGTTATTCATGAGACATATTCAGGGAGAAACAAAGAAACAAACAACAGTCACAGAGGAAAGTATTAATGAAATTGGAGAGTTGGCAGAGGTTAAAGGCTGTCAGAAGTAACTATCTATATCTGTTTGCCCTGCTGCGGAAAAAAACTTTGTTTTCAAAAGCATCAGTTATTTCAATTTTGTCTTGCCCAGATGCCCTTGCAAAAAGACTACATTAATCACATTATTTTGCTTTATGCTGCCAAACTGAAATACTGCTGGGATTTCAGCTCTCACTAATACAGTTGTACTTCAACAAATACTCATTACCATAGTGGCAATAACTAATACGCTGGAAGGTGAGACCTTTGCACTTGTGAACAGCTAACTAATCCGACAGTTCAACAGTGTGATATTATTAATGCTTCACTGACATCATGGGAGTAGTCGAGCATATGAAGGATGCAGACACATTTGGCAACAATTTCTGGGAAAATGCCTGATAAGCCTTTAATTGCAGTCAAGATTTGAGAATCTAATTTTGAATTACAATTGCTCTGCAACAAGGTTGAAATCTGTTGCTTGTTAACTGAAAATGCAACTATATACCATGAAAGCGCAACCAACTTTTAACTTTTAGGGGCTTATTTCTTTAAAAGCGTGAACAATGTAGCATGTCAATGGCAAATTATTTTAGCCTCCACATGTTTCCTTTGTAGTCTGATCTCATTTTATTGAGCAGTCCTGCAAGGTGATTTAAATCCCTGTACTCCAGAAAGTAGAATGTATTTTACCGGAACAATAAATCCTATCCAATTTCCTTGATCTTTTCAAAATTTATGACATGCAAATATGTATAAAGAGAAATATAAATGCAATTAACACTTCAGATCGCTTGTGTTTGGAAACACTGTTGCAGTAATGGTATAATTCGTGGTTTGTGGCACTTCATGATTCTTGTGTTAGGTCATGAGTGGGCAACATGTGGCCTCTGGCACTCCCAGTGTCCCCTGCCACCTCTCACTGCCCACTACACCCCCACAAAAAGTTTTAAAATTCTTTTTTACAAAAAAGAAAAAAGAGGGTCCAAAGCACTACAGAGTGCTAAAAAGGTCAAATCTACCTTGTTTGCAAGCTAAATTTGATACTTCTAGGGCTCCCTAGCAGCTATGGAGCCCTAAATGGGTTAAATTTAGCTTGTAAACAAGGTAGGTTTGACCTTTTTGGTGCTCCAGTCCATACTCCCTTCTCCGTGAGCCCCTGCCAAAGGAAGTGAGGCAGGTGGCTACTAGGAGGAGGGCGTTTTCTGCTGTGGCACCCCGGCTGTGGAATGAGCTCCCTAGTGAGGTTCGCCTGGCACCTACATTGTATTTTTTCTGGCCCCAGGTGAAGACCTTTTTATTTTCCCAGGCATTTTAGCATTTTAGCCCTTTAGACTAGGGATGGCGGAGAATTTCTCCCCGAAACTTCGGGGGGCCGAGCACCAACGTGTTCGGCCCCCTGAACAAGTTTCGGGGAGAAATTCTCCGCACCCCCTCCGCCCCCCGCACCCCGCCCGGGACGGGACTTACCTTTGGCGAATGTCCCTCCCGGCGGCGGGTCCGGCCGGCGGTTCGTCGGGTCTTCGTCCGGGGCGGGAGCGGCAGCCGGTCTTTCGACTGGCTGCCACCACCGCCATTCCAATAAAAGGGGGAAAAAAAACGCCCCCGTGATAGGCTACGTGACGATTAATGTAGCCTATCACAGCTAGATTTGCAAAGTCAGACGTGATAGGCTACGTAAATCATCACGTAGCCTATCATGGGTGACTTAAAAAAAAAAAAAGCGCTTACGGATAATGGCGGCCCCCATAGGGAGCCACCATTCACGTTCCTTATTTGGTCGCTGTAGTCTACGTAAATCTTTATGTAGACTACGGCGAAAATAAGGGCAACGCTATAACACCAGATAAAGTTCTGTCGTTCTGATTAACTACACATTCATTGCCTCATTCAGAAGATGATTCATAATACTGGTGTCTAAGCAAGGTATCTTTTCTTCATATTCCATTTTGAAAGCACTCTTAGAGGCCCAACTGACTTGAAAGAAGCAAGTTAGCACTACTTGGATGCCACTGTAATCATCCTGTCCACCTTCTCCAGGTTCCTGGCTGCCAGGATGGCCCATCAACAGATCACTTCATTTGGGTATACCACGTGCAGGTAGATCCCTGGATATTTGCCAATTACCTGCCAACTAATAGAAGTAGTTGATTTACTCTATTGTACAAAGACCTTCAACACAGAGCTCACTGAGATGCTCATGACACAGCTGGTATGATACTTCAGTATTTCCAGCAATGGCACTCTGAGGTATTTCTCAAAGTCAGGACCTGTATAATGGGACAATGTTGTTTCCCTGTCTTTTTCCACAGTAGATTGTTATCTTCACCATCCACCTTCATGGATTTCTGAAATAAGGAAGATGGTTTCCAACTCCCAAAGGACCTCATGCAATGATGGTACCTCATCTCTTGCTTTGTGGTACTTATCCACACAGTCCAGGCAGTAAGTGAGGCCATAATTGACTGCAGAGAATTCTTTTGGGGACAATGTAGTGGAATCATGGCTTCTTAAGAAATGGATGTCTACAGGGGAAGCTCGGAAGGCAGCAACAAGGGAGAGGGCCTTCTCAGTGGTGGCCCTCCATCTGTGGAACGAGCTCCCCAATGAGGTCTGCCTGGCACCGACATTGTTATCTTTTCAGTGCCAGGTTAAGACCTATCTCTCTTCCCAGACATTTGGCAGCACATGATGAGTTTTGAATTGATCAGTCCTGGATGTGTCTTTAGTTATGACTGGCGGTTCAGAGTTGTTTTTAGTTATATGTTGTTTCTGCATATTGTCTGTGCGCTTTCACGTAAATGGCTTTTAAACTTTGTATATTGTATTTTAGTGGTTTCACTTCTGTAAACCACCCAGAGAAACTCGGCAATGGGGCAGTATAGAACTGTTTAATAATAGTAATAATAATAATAATAATAATAATAATAATAATAATAATACAGAGCCACCAGGCATGCACCAACAACACATACTCATTCTTCTCTTCCCAGTGTCAGCCTCCAGGTTCAGGACACTGAAATAGGTCTGCCCACAAGCTTGGCCTTCTTCTGGCCAACCTCAAGCCAGGCTCTCCTTGCCCCACTCCCACATGGCTTCACCAAGGACAGCCAGTGTGGTGTAGTGGTTAGAGTGTTGGACTGGGAGTTGGGAGATCCGGGTTCTAATCCCCACTCAGCCATGGATGCTCACTGGCTGACTTCGTTGTTGTGAGGCTAAAATGGAGAGGAGGAGGATTATGTACACCGCCTTGGGTTCCTTAGGGAGGATAAAAGGCGGGATATAAATGTAACAAATAAATAAATAAATAAATAAATAAAGTATGAAGAGAGTTTGCTTCACCAAAATAAGCCTTGGAACAATATTGTTCCCTGGCTCTCTCCTGGCCATATTGTCTTGTTTATTTTCACATACAAAGCGTTTACTATCTTGGTATGTGACATGTTTGAAAGCCGTATGCGAGAATGTTCTTGTACAGCTTGAAGGTTAATAGCATTAGCCTGCTCCTTGACTATAGGAAGCTGTCAATCTAACTTGAACTGACAGATGTGCTTTTACAGCTGGAGCTCTATTGAGAATCTTTATATTTTTGTCCCACTGGGAGCAAAATAATGCATCAAACAGAAAGGTATTTCACTAGATAACTTTCAGCACAAACTTATGGAAACCTGGAAAGTCTACTTACCTCAGAAGGCACAGGAGACCTGGGATGCTTATCCCCACAATTAACCAGTGAAAAGGCTATGTTATTTTCAAAAATCTTGAGAAGGTGTGTTTTGAGAATTATGAAAAGCAGCCTGATGCAGGAACTGTAATCCTTGAGATATCTGTGTAGAAAAAATCCATAGGCAAAAAGTGTTTTCCCTAGTTTTTCTATGGGGAAATAAATGTTTACCACCCTTTTGCTAGCAGGAGCTTCGGCTGTCAACCAAAAGCTGCTGTTTGACCCTTCTCCCTTGGGTTAATCCTCCTTGCATTCAAACACTTCTTCCACAGAGAAGGCTAAAGGAAAGCTCAGGTTGCCTACAAATCTCATATTCATAATTATAGCTACTGATTTAATAAGAAATGTGGGGGGAAATACTATAAAAACATCCTACATGGAATTGCTTTGCTCTCTAAACAATGGTGGTGCTTTAAAAAACAACAACCTAAAATGACTATTGGAATAATGAAAAAAAAAACACCTCTGTTTTTGTTTACCAAACAACACCCTCCTTTGCATGGCTACTCAGAAGTAAGTCTCTAATTTCACCAGAGCTTACTCGTATGTAAGTGTGTCTAGGATTGTACTCTTAAATGTCTAGAGCTCCAGTCAACAACTTTTTTTTTTTTAAACAAGGATCACATTTTGAGAGTCAGTGTGGTACACTCATTAAAGTATTGGAGGGATCCTAGTACTAAAAATCAGAAGGCACTATTCAACTATTCCGACTTTTCTTTTTTTAATGAGTTTTGCACTTCAAGAAAAAAGACAGAAAAACTGGTGGGAAAACACAGGAGGGGGTAATATTCTATAAATGGGGCAGCAGCAGGACAATAAAAGTCTCATCTGGAAGACTGGGGAAATGTGGTTCAAATTCCCACGCATTTGTGAAGGTAGCTTAACCTTCTTCACAGGTTTATTGTAAGGATAAAATAGAGGGTGGATAGAGAATTACATATGCCACTTGAGCTTCCTGGAGGAAAGGAAGAGAGGAGGAGGAGGATGAAGGAGGAGGAGGAGGAGGAAGAAGAAGAAAGAAAAAGAAAGAAAGAAAGAAAGAAAGAAAGAAAGAAGAATTGAGCAAAGGCTGAAGGGCTGGTCACATTGGCTCCACCCACTGACTAATTCCTGCACAATTCCTGGGAGTCCCCTTCACATATGCATTGCATGAAGGAGAATCATGCATAGAACAGTGCTATGGGGCTATTATTCCAGTCCCATCCCAAAGGCCAAGTGGCAGTGTCTCTGCCCCCAACATCTATTCGTTAGGCATGGCCCTCTTCAAGGGAAAGCCTACATGAGTAGACCTCTATGCATAGGCTTTCCATGTGTTCTTGAAAGCCTATGAATGTAGAGGTCTGGGCGCATAGGTATCGCTTGTAGATGCCCATCCTGAATGCATGGACAATGGGTGGGGCAACACAACCTTGGGGACAGGAACAGAGGCATTGCCCCACAGCCCTGTGCTTTGAGTTCTTTGAGATGCATGCATGGAGGTAGCTGAAGCCTCTCAAGCCTGTGTGTGCAGTTAGAGGTGTTTAGGCAGAGTTCTGCACTTCAGCTGCTCAATCCCATTTGCCAGTTTCTTGACTTGTACATAGGTGTCAGCAGCAGAGATGCATAAGAGAAGTACTCTGCCAAAGATTCTGTCGCTGTTCAAACTGCGAACACAGCGCTTTACCTATGAAACAGGTTGCCAGCTCCTATTCTACAGGGTTCACGGAAGCTTAATATTAGCCCTAAATAACTGACTGTGAGGTTGTAATGATAAACCACTTATGTGGAAGTCCTGCTGAAGTGAATGGAACTTATACAGTTACATGGCAAAAAGCAAGCACAGAGTTCCAACACCAATGTTCTCCTAATGTGGAAGGCATGTGCAAGGAAGAATTGGCATGTAGGACAGGATGCTTAACTCACCTGCCAGTTTTCCAGGGCAACACTTCCCTACAACTGTTTTTCACCCCATTCCCCCCCAGTCAGATCTGAGATCTGAAATAAGGTTGGCTGGAGGGGGGAGCCTGTGCAAGGGGGTGTTGGGGATAATTGGTAGGTGAGGGAAGAGTTGAGTTCCCCCTTGCTTATTTCCCCTTTCAGATGCCATCCCCCAACCCCCAAAGTAGCATGTTGTTCCACCCTTACTCTGTGTAGATTGATGTATAAGGGCCAAACTAAACATTCTGTCTAGCATGCATGGTGGAGCTCTGCATGGTAGTTTTCTTTACCTCTTTATAAGTGTGCATTACCCTGATTGGGATTGGGACCATGGCACTCTGGAAGAGGAGGTAAATCTTCTCCCCACCAATTTTTTCTTGAAATTCCACCCCCTCTACCCATGGGGGGCCAGGTTACAAAAAGAAGAAAAAAGGCTCCGTTGACTCCAATGGAACTTTTTTTTCTTTTTGTAACCCCTCACCCCATCCCCGTCCCTATGGAAGGGTGGAATTTGAAAAAGAAAAAAAGTGGGTAAAAAGTTTAACCCCACCCCTTTCCAGAGCACCACAGTCCTGATTCAAACTGGGGCTGCACATACTTACACAGAGGTAAGTACACATAGTTCTGTGTACTTACAGAACACACATAGTTCTACCATGCATGCTAGACGGAACGTTGGCTCCATGATTCCTTTTTAGTAAATATAAGCCACTTGGAATTTATTGTACAGCTATCGGTACACTGAGGAATAGAAGCCACTTCCAATGTGACCTTTTAAAAACTTAGTCTTGCTATATCCTGACATATTTAAACACCTCTTCATGGAACAGATGTTTGGAACTATTTGAATGATTGCAAAGAGAAGTGCAGTACAGATATCTTATGCAATGAAGGCCTTCAGTTAGCCAACTGTGAAACTGCTCGGTAAATTAAGTGGTACTAAATGATTCGCTAGAAGGGTCACTTCCCTATGAAAGTCATTCCTTAAAGAAAGTGGTGCAAAAAGTGCTACTGTTGATCTCCGAGGGTTAGTGCTGAAGTCTCCTGAGACAGCACATAGATAACATCTGAACGTTTGTTTGGAGTAGAAACAAACTGCGGTCACTCTTCAAGACAACAAAACGTCTGCTTCATTCTCTGACCCTGAAAGGTTAGAGTTGAGGAATTTCCTGACGGGATTCTGTTTGGTCTAACATTTTTTATGAAAGTATCAGGGGAATAGTCAGAGAAAATGCAGGATTATTTTCAACAGAGTTGTAAAAGTCTGTTATCTTTCCAAAATACTTACAGAGCTAGCTGATGCTTTGTCAGGACTAAATAAATGGAATGATGATTTCTTTCTTTCAAAATTAAAAGTACCATTTTTTTCATGAATCATATGACAAAAATGTTCAAATCCTACATGTATTTAGCTCAGGTAACAAAATTTTCACACTCAAACTACAAAATTGAGAGTAACTAAGGCTGCAATCCTATGCACACTTAGCTGAGAGTAAGTCTCATTGAATTCAGTGGGGTTTCCTTCTAACTAGGGATGTACAGGATTGCACTGTAAGTGACTACTGCAGTAGTCTCTGGATACTGACGGGAGAGTTTTCAGGCTCAAAGAAAAAATGTCTTTCTCTATAAAAAGCATAGTTAAGGCAAGGCAAATATATGCATGTGGGCACATGCATGATAACGAAACTATCCTCGTCACAGCTTTTTCTTATGAACACATATCAGGGAGAATTAAAAGAATGTCTGATTATTCAGACTTTGCTGCAGTCGGCCAAACTCCTTTGAATTATATATACTTAGAAAGAGACCCAAACTGATGAAGAAAATATAACTTATAAGCAAATAAGCAAAACCGATAACTGTATAACCACCGCCACCACCTCACACACAAAATGTGGAACATATAGACAAAATGCACACAGAATGTACAGTCTTGTGTTCAAATATATTCATGTTGTTTTATTTATGAAGACATTTACATCCTGTACTTCTCATGCAAAAGCACTATTTAAGGCTGCTTACAGTATTTAAAAATTACAATTTTATAAAAACAACTATATAAAACAATCAAGCAGGGAGGTAGGGTCAGCAATTAAAACCAAAAATAAAAACTATACCTGCCACATACAGCAAAAGCCTATAGGGATAAAACAGTCTTCAGAGTGATATAGCTCTTCACTCAGCAGGATCTGAGCCTTTCTTTCCATTCCTCTTTTCTCGTGTGTGTGTGTGTGTGTGTGTGTGTGTGTGTGGTGGTGCTTTTCATTGGATGGTAAGCCATTGGCATGGGTGGTTTATTTTATTTTTAATTTGTACAGTGCCTAGTGTAATATTAGGCCCTGTATAAATCAATAAAACTGATTAATAAATAATTCTGTGATCAATGTGGTGGTTGTTTTAAATTCCACCATGGCAGTATCCACCAATCTGCAAGCCATTCCTCTGTGGTGATCGCAGAGAAGCCTCCTGTCTCCATGCGTCTGTAAACCAGAGTTTTTACAGTGATGAGTTTGTGATGCACAGGGACAGCAAGCTTTTGCACGTGGGAGGTTTATACAGATGAACAAATCATTATCTTTAAATAAGAGATATTCAGCAACCCTTCAGTGTGGAACAGACTGAAACCTTCCTGCCGTACTATAGATGAACCATATCCTTGACCATTTTTAATACCCGAGGGCAGAAATGTCCATCCCAGGACATTTGTTGTCCAACAGAATTTCATTAAATTTCACACTGGGAAAAGGGGTTCAACTTCAGTGCCTACAAAGCTGGAGAGAATATTTTGGAATTTCCAGAAAGTAAGGATTCATCCTCCCAGTTTGGGGGGAAGAGAAATATCACTGGACATGAACTTGTAAGGAGATTTCCAAATGTCCAAAATTAGGATGTACTTGACACTCAAGTTTCTCAAGCTTCTCTCTGAAAAAAAGGAAGTATGATTACTGGTATAATTCATATATTTAAGATTGCAGACCACAGAACTTTATGGTTTCCCTTATTGTCATTCTTTGTATTGATCTGCATCACCTACCCTTCTGTCTTCTATCATTCTTTTTTCAGCAATATTAAAATCCATGGTTGTATCCAACAGATTGTATCCAATGTTAGTCTAACTTAAGTCCCATTCATTTGAATGGGTCTGTTCTAAGTAGGACTAGCTTGGATACAACTCCTAATGTAGAACTTTTATCCCATAATGTTCAATCGTGTAAAGTATCTGATCCATTAAACATACAATGTTCAAGCAATGTTCAAGATACAATTCTCACCTACTGTCAGATCCATGTGCTCCAGTGGGCAAGATCTATGTGTCAGCACTTTTGCAGTTACGCTTCTTCTTTTTCTTTTTTTTTAGAAAGGTACACGTGATTTCTGCATCTGCAAACCCAGATCATAATGTAATGTTCAAATCAGCCAATGTGATGAGAGAAGGTGGGGGGAAGGAATGCTGAAGTAAATAGTTGTACATACTTGATGTGCTTTACACATTTTTTTTCCATTGTTCGTAACTCATTTTTTCTTACCATATAAGGGATATCAGACAAAGTAAAAGAGCTGAAACAAAGATGAATTATATACTTCAAACCCATACATTAGTGTTTACATTAATATTTTCATAGAAAGTGTCACCTAATAAAGGAAAAATTAAGGCCATGTGGGATGTAGATTGGAATTTATCTCAAGCCTGTGGATGTACTCTTGTTCTGTAAATTAACTACGCACAAAAATGTTATATTTCCAGTTAATGCATGAAAGCTATTTTTATAATTGCACTGTGATTTTTTAAAAAGGAAATGCTTTTAGTGTAATTACTGACTGGAGGCAAAGAACACATACAAAATCTGTCATGGCTGTCTTGACACTGTTTAACCACGATTTAATGGGCAATAAAATTGGGTCACTAATGCACTGTGTTGAGTGGCCTGCTGAACTCTCAAGTCACCAACTATTGTTGATAACAGTGCACCTCTGGGTAACCTGCAAATGGGCTTCCTTGATTAAATGATTCTTAAATTATCCCATATGTTCAATCATATGGACTCTTTTGGAAGTTTATATGATTGAACAGATGGGATAATTTAAGTGTGCCCCAGTGTATTACAGTCTCAAACAGTTTCTATTTAGAAGAAACATCATGAGTAACAACTTAGAACAAACTGAATGATGAGGTCCAAGGGAAATGTTCGTGCTTAATTTTTTATTTAAATATCCATGAAATCTCTTCTTACTTCCATGGGACAAACATTGCTGGAGGGTGACTTTCAGTTTTGCTCCCTTTTCATGTACTTGTTGCTAGCTCTCAAAAACAAATTGTTCTTTATCTTCCTTCCCCAAAACAGCCCAGAGATGTTCTGACCCACAATATGAGTTGGCAGGTCATATCACTTTGTGCATGCACCAGAACTTTTTCTATTTTCACTTCTGGCTTTAGCTCCTTGTACTGTGTCAGATGCCACTTCCACATTCAGGAGCAGCTTTTCAGGAGATACAAGGGAATGTTATAGGGAGTGTTATAATGACTGTCCACCCCACCCCACCCTTGGTGTTTGTTTTTTAAAGCGACAACATGCTTGCTAATGTCATTAGCATCTTGTGTACTTAGACCCTGAGGCAGCTTCTTAGGTTCCTATCCTGCTCTGAAATCTGTCTGCATAAATCTGTCTGCATAAATCTGAAATCTGGTGCATAAAGTCATCATGACTAGTAGCCACTGATAGACCTTTCATTCATTCATTTGCCTAATCCCATTTTAAAGCCATCTAAACTAGTGGTTATTACAACATCTTGGTAAGTCCATAAATTAGTTATGTGCTTTGAGAATTAAAGCACAATAAAATGGATATGGAACATACATAGTCATCACACACAAACGCAACCTGAAATGGTACAATTAAATGTGACCTTTTTTGAATATGAGCCTTGTCGCATGTTGCAGTACGTGAGTGATGAGTGAGGGCATAGACAGTCCTGATGCTCCTCCTCGTGTAGAGGACCCATGAATCAGTGAGTGTGTGAACCAGCTTTTAGTACTGTTATCTCTAAAAACAATTGCTGTCACCTAGCTATTTCTTACAGTCTCAGGAGCATGCAAAGTAGTTTTCAACCTCAAGGGTTTTCCCATTCTCAAAGCCCTAAGCAGCTTGGGACCTCGACATTTGGGGGAGTGCCTCTCCCTATATATGCCTGCCCGAGGACTGAGATCTATTGGAGGAGCCCTCCTCTGTGTCCACTGTCCCACCAGTGCAGGACATAGACTATGGTGTGACGTGGGAGAGCCTTTCTCTGCTGAGGCACCCCGGTTGTGGAATGCCCTCTCCTCCTTGAAGGCCCGATTGGCACAGACATTGTTTTCTTTTTGGCACCAAGTTAAAATGGTTTTTCACCAAAGCCTGTGAGGGTTAATTGAATTCCCTAAAGTTGCACACTGTTTTAACTGTTTTATTGTTTTAGATTTTTAATTGTATTAAAATTGGTATTTGTTTGTTTAATGGTTTAATATGTTTTTAGCTGTTTGAATCATTTATTGTCTTATACTGTTTAAATTGATTTTATCTGTATGCCACCCTGAGATCTTAATGATATAGGGCAGGATACAAATGTTCTAAATAAAATAAATACATAAATATACATTCAGTTTTCTACATGGGACTTTGGTATAATGTGAATATATTTGTGGGAGCAGACCAACTCACTCTGAAAATGTAAAATCTCCACTTGTGTGTAGCGATGGGTGAATTACGGCAGATGAATTCGTTATTTCCTCAGAAAGTAACCAATTCATGTGTGTAATCTTGGACAAGAGTTCTCTTTCATTCAAGACCTCATTCTGTGTATACAAGTTTTTGCATATGTGCAGTATCTAAGTATCTTGGGAGCTGTAGTTTGGAGTCATGTAATGCATCATGATGTCATGTGTCACCACGTTATGTACCCCTCCCTGACTGGTTGTTTCATGTGGCCTTTCTACATAATATTTACCCACCATCGCTGATGGGTATATATGGATCGATATATGAAGGTGCATACAACCTACGTGGCTGTTTCTTCGAATGTGATTGGTTTGTGGAGAGTTCAAATGCCAACTTTTCCCTAAGGGGTTAAAGTGACACTTCCTCCCAAAGTCACATTTCCACTTGAAAGAAAAGGGTTCAACCAACTAACTTCGAACATGCACAGAAATGCTGTAGCTGAGATGCAGTTAGTGCATGCTCCGGAGCTCACAATCTATTTTGACATTAATAATGAATTCATAAGACAGCAATCCAAGCGCTCTACAAAGGTGAGCATTATGAAAACACGAGTCCAATCAACGAGCCGATTAATCACAAAATCTGGCAGCATCGCTACTTGTGTGTGTATGTGTGTGCATCCACAATGATCTTGCAGCTGCCACAAACGCAGAGATGCCTGTACATTCAGGATCTTCCTCATTCATTTCAACACTGAGGAAAGCTCTGCATGCGTTGTGCTGTCAAACAATAATACAGAGTTAGAGCGAGACAGTTTTAGTCATAAACTCACAGTTTTGAAAGATGTTCACCAAAAACAATGCAGACCGTTAGATCGAGAGGAAACACCTGCATATGCTCTACAACACGAAATACCCCACATTCAGAATGTGTAGGATTTTAGTCTTATTCGCCTTTTTTAGCATTCTCACAGCAAGAACTGCATTTATATACAAATGAGGTGATGTTAAATGAACTTGCCATGCCAGGGCTGAAAAGGCTTTTGCATTGTATAACACAGGTTCATTTCCTGTAAACTCAATCCCACTGAGTTCTGGCTCATTAAGTGAAAGTTATGATACGCTGCTTGATTTCACTGTTCCCACAAGTGTGGCACAGTGAAAAAATACTTGAGAATGAAAGAAACCATGAATAAAAAGTCTCACATTCCTGAGCAGGGATGCACTCAAAATGTGGGGGATGGAAGAAAGGGAAAACAAGATCACAGTAATGTTCATTGCAGAGAAAATGCAGACTCCTGTAAAAATGAAATTGGTAGACTAAAAGCTGGCTTTTGTAACTACTGTACTCCCAAAGCACTTGCAGTCTATTTAATGAGAACTGATTCTGAAGGCATTTGTGGAATGTGTGGAAGGATCAGGTCTAACTAATGGTTCACTGGCTGCACTTATCCATCTCATTCTTTGACTACAGCATTTTAGGCATTGATCAAGCCTCAAATACCTATAACCTTCTAAGCCTGTAAACCAAGAAAACATCCTGGCTCTACTGTAGGCTGGCTTAGCCAAAAGAAAGTTCCCTCTACTACAGACATTATAAAAAGGAATCTTTCTGGGGATTGTGGAACGTTCTAAGAGGAAGATCATGCATGTGGATTGCTTGTTTGTCTATCACATTTCACTATTTGTAATTCCAAAGCATCCTTGCTTGTATACAAAGCCAGTATAAGAACTAATTCATGAAGCGGCAGATGAGGAAGGGGATGGATGTCAAGATTCCAGGATGTGATTATTCCTTCTTCTTTTCACAATATATGACCTTGGGCAATACATTTACAGACAGATTTTGAGCATGACCTCTATCTGACTCCTAGTAGGCAAATGCCCCCACCCCATCATGCATACTTCTAAGGGCACAAGTACATGTGCTTATACTTTACAAATTCAGTGATCTCTACATGCACGTATTAGACCTGCTCAAGTGCTTGCAGGTGTTTATATAAGCCACCCTCACTGCATGTATATTGTATATGTGCACAGACGAAGGAAGTAATGACCTCCAAGATGGTGTTTCAAGTCTTGATCACAGAAACTATGCCTAGCTAATGCTGCACCTTGGACAAAGATAAGTATCCACTTGGAACAAACCCAGAAGCACATATGAAGATCCAGGTGGCCCACAAGAGTCCATTGAGAAACAGAAACATGCCCCCAAGCCAAATAACACCTCTCCTGTAGTGAGTTCTCCCTTGAGTAAACTGAAAATGGTTGGCTTCCAGAGTGACTGGGTATATCGCTGCAGCCACCACAGGCCCTCCCAGAAGCAGCAGGAACATCCAGACCACAAGGGAAGAGATTAAACATCCCCTCCCCTGCCCTGACTCTGTTGGAGCCTTAAGATCCACACCAGAATGAGAGAGTGGGGCAAAGGAAAGATCAGCTGCTGGTTGCAAGAAATCTGGAGTCTATTTCCTGCACTTGGAACTTTTGTGGAACTGTTTGCTTGTTGCATTGTTTGTTAATGCCTCAATGGATTGGAAAGGTTCGGTGTATTCGGCTCTGGCTTACTGCTAAATAAGGACAATTGATATTGTTGGCTTAATGGTTGATATTGCCTGTTTTCTAACTAATTTAAAATGTCATAATGTTAGTTTTGGTGACATGAATTGTTTGGGTTGTTCTTATTGTAACAATGTATCATTGCAATGGACGCACTGATATGCATTCTTGTTTCTGTATTGCTGTTGTGTCATGAGCTGCTTTGGGCACATTTTGTGGGAAAGTGGCACAGAAATGATGCTGATGCTGATGATGCTGTATATTTGCTCCAGTTACTAAGTCACTGTGCTTAGGAGTGCAGGGAAGCTGCATGGCTATCCTAGTAGGATGACAGGTGAAACAATGCTAAGGTTAGAGCTTGTATATAGACCAAAGTCAATCTGGTCCAGCAGCATTGTTTCCAGCAGTCACCAGCCAAGATGCCTGTGGGAGATTACAAGCAGTGCACGATGGAAAAAGCTTTCCTCTGTTGTTGTGCTCAGCATTTGGCATTCTGAACATGGAGATTTCATTTTGCTATCATGCCTTCTAGCCCTTGATAGACCTATTCTCTGTGAATCTGTCTCCTTCTTTTTTTAGAAGCCATCTAACCTAATAGCCGTCACCATAAGAACATATAGATGATACCCACCACCCGGCAGCAAAGCTGCTAAAGCAAAGAAGATTGGAGACTTTACCAGTGTCCCTGCTCAAAGCCACAAATGAACACATGCAGCAGCCTGCAGGGCTGGGTTGGAAAACCTGTAGCCCAAGGCCCTCCTGTAGCTCTCAGCCTAATTTCATGTGGTCCTCAGCATCATTCAACTTTCTGGGCATTGCAGGCCCATTCCTGTTCTCCAGACTCCCCCTCTGGGAATGGCTTCCTCTTCCATTTCATGCGTGCCTGTGCGTGCGTGCAAGGGACAGAGATAGGGAAGGGATGGGGCGGTACAGAGAGAGAAAGAGCTATGGAACCTACAATGCTATAAACTCCACATACTTTTGGTTCTGGCACTGCCCACCTTCAGAGCTGGCTCTGGCCACCATTGGCTGCAGCTCCCAATTGACTTCTCAAGTGGGTCAACAGCTTTTCATAGGAAAATGTTTCCCCACCCCTGCTGCAGGCCATCCAGCACACATACTATATAGACATACAGCCAATCAAGCTGGATCTAATGTGCTGGCAGGTTTAAAAATGGGATTGTGGTCCCAATGCCTTTGCCACATATTTTATCAGCCTTTGCCTCCCAGTGTGGCTCATGCTACTTGCTAGGTAAACCAAATCCCTGACATGTCAAGTAGGCAATTTTTAGCCTTTGTGTCTGCAGTATGCTAGCACAGAGTTGGGCAGAAAGTAGATGAGGAAATTTAAGTCCCAGACATATGAAAAACTACCTTCTGCCCACCCACATAAACTTATTTGTGTATTGTTTTCTATGTAATTTACAGCCCACTGCTAAGCAAGTTCATTTGGAAGTAAGCCCCACTGAGTTTCATGACACTTAGTTTTGGGTAAGTATGAGTAAGATTTCAGCCTAAGGGTTTAATTTAGATTTGGGATCAACAGAAAGGAATGTGTTGATCTGTCATGCATTTGTCATCTGCCATCAGACTGCAAAATCTGCTGGTCGTTTTCATAACTCTGTGTCAAGAAGTTGGCAAATAGATACACTATCCTCCTCATTTGGGGGAGGTGCTAAATTCTGGCCCTGTGGGACTGACCTGAAGATATTGTTATCATTTTAACTGGGTTACAAATTTAGAGAAGTAGTTTGGCAAATAGTTTCCAACAAACTAATCTCTAGCAGATTTACCCAGCATTTTAAATTCTTGTAATGTATCGTGAAACAATCCTTATTTTGTCTTTCTAACAAGTAAGTGAAACTGCCTGTTTCATAAACATAATCATGTTGTTTTTATTACTATCAACATTTCTCGTTAAGCTGAAAGCTAAGAGCCAGTTCCACAGAATGCTGAGGTCATTGCAGAAAGAAAGAAAGAAAGAAAGAAAGAAAGAAAGAAAGAAAGAAAGAAAGAAAGAAAGATGGTCAAAGGTCTTTGGGGATCAGGTCCGAAGTGCCGAGTGTCTTTGTACTGCAAAGCACCTTCAGGTTCAAAGTAAAAATACCAGGACGATGTATTCACACATACTCTATTTCAAAACAGCAAAATCTGCCAAAGAGCTGCACAGTTTTTTTAAACGTAGCTGAAGAATTACTTGAGGTGCCAATCCTAAGTACTAGGAGTTCTAACCGGGGAATTGTTCTGCAAGGTACTGTGCAGATATAACATTGATACCATATGCTTCTTCCTTATGTGTATGCTTTTATCCTGACTTCCCTGAAATGAATGATTAATGTATCAAAAGGATCTCATCAACCTTGCAGAATTGCTGTTAGTCTTCTGACTTTTGTAATGCCCTTCTCTCAAATGACCATCATAGTGTGGGTGCTGCTGTGGCATGGCTCCTTCCCATGCTGCAAAGATAATGATAAGGTTTGCATGACCACTGCAGCCTACTGTGGCTTAAATAGGCCATGGTGGGTTGCAGTGTGTCTAGCCAGCCATTTTGAATATTCAGTGCCTGGTGTGGGGTTGCCATGGTTTGTCGGGTTGTCCAAATCAAAATGGCAAGGGTTGTTTGAGGGTTAAACAACCCTCAAATAACTCATGGTCTGTTGTCGGGTTGCTTGAGGGTTGTTTAACCCACCTTGGTGTAGCCAACATGACAAACCATGGCAACCCCCCATTAGGGGTTGAATATTCAAAATGGCCACCCGCCGCAACCCACCATGGCTTATATAAGCCAAGGTGAGATGCAGTGATTGTGCAAACTGGCCCAATGTCAGAAGTCCTGAAAGCTGTGTGGAGGAACCTCTGGGTAGGCTCTTCCCATGTGGCCAGAGACTGACATCAGTGTCAGCCCCAGGTTTTTGAGGGCCCTTGGGCAAGACACCCTCTCATAACCATTGTCACCAGCTGCTATTGCTCCTCTTTCTCATCATTGCTACCACTTGCTTGCCTGGTAGGTAGAGAACCACTGAGCAAGTAGGCAGCGGCATCTACTGCTCCTCCTCACCACCACCACCACCATTGTCTGGGCCTAAACAAGATGCAGGTGAACAAGCAACATGCCATGGTGAAAAGGAGGAGCGAGTACAGGGGGCTCTTGACAGTGGGCCCCTGCTGGGCTGTGGGCCCTCAGCATTAGCCCAACCATGCCGACTCTTGAAGCTGGCCCTGACTGATGTTACTGATGGTATGACAGCAGCACACTGCAAAAGCTAATGGGGAAAGGGGCTCTGGAACAATGGCGATGCTGAAACTTCATACGATGCATACAAAAAACCAGGGGATGTTTGGGTCCTACTTGACCAATGGTACATTAAGACATAGTATGTATATGTGTGTGTGTGTGTGTGTGTACATATATATACAGTTGCGCAGCAAATGAGTAATGCAAGAGTGAGTGTTTCTGAGGCACAGGAGCCAAGGACAGATTTCGAGAAGTACTTGAGGGAAAAGAATGCAGTTTTAAAATATCTTTAGAAGGGCATCATGCAAGTTTAGTCTGCTCTTGTGCCACAGTTTGCAAAATCCTGGTATTTCTTGTTTAAAGGATTCAGGTATGTTTGTGTTACTACTGAAAGCAAACTGTTCAAGTTTTCCGCAGAATGATTCTTGGCTTGCTTTTCTCCAATTAATGTTCACTGCCACAAAAATGCTACATCTTTAAATAAGTATTTTATTTGATTGTCCTAGCATTTTGATTCCATTCTGAAGTTAGACATTAATTGAAAAATAATTACAGTCACTGTTACTTAAAACCCCCAATAAGTCCTCATGTCATGTTTACTTGTAACAGTAACTTAAGTTTGTTAGCAAGGATCACATAGCTGTGGCAACAGTGTTTTTGTATTAATCTCTGTAACCCTCTCGTTGCTTCATAATACTATACTGGCCAAACTACAGAGATTCCAGGTCCCAATATTATGAAACTTTAGACAGTGCTAAATATTTTAAACATGGCCGTATATAGAAAGTGATGCTATGCAGAATGCTGTAATTTATAGTAAAGTTTGATGGACCTCCAGAAATGTCAGTGCTAAAGGTTGAGAAAGCCTATACATAGTGATGAGCAGAACCAGTAACCTTACTCCTAAAATTTTTGGCAGGGAGTGGAATTAATCCATTCCACTTTACCAAAATATCAGAGTGGATTTCAGCATCCTGAATGGATCCCACAATCCATTCTGGGCATATGCAGAGGCTTTTTAGCATGCCAAACAGGTGACAATATTGCTGTTTCCTTGACATAGTGAAGGCCTCATAGCAAATAAGGCAAAGCTTGGTGTGGGATGCTTTAGGCCTTGCCCAGGGCCAGCCCTGCCATTAGACAGAATGAGGCAACTGTCTCAGACACCAGAGGCTGGAGGGCAGGTAGCAGTGGCCTGATGTTGGAGGATGGAGCTCTGCCATGTGGCCTGTCCTGTGCCCCTTAAGCTAGCCTGCTGCTCTCAGGTGTGGTGGAAGACATAAGAACATAAGAAGAGCCATGCTGGATCAGAACAAGGATCCATCTAGTCCAGCATTCTGTTCACACACTGGCCAACCAGCTGTCAACCAGGAATGCACAAGCAGGGCATGAGCACAACCACACCCTCCCACCCATGCTCCCCAGCAACTGGTGTACATAGGCTCACTGTATCTGGTACTGGAGGTAACACATAGCCATCAGGACTAGTAGCCATTGATAGCCTTTTCTCCAGGAATTTGCCCAACCCCCTTTTAAAGCTATCCAAATTGGTGGCCATCACTACATCCTGTGGTAGCGAATTCCATAGTTTAACTATGCGCTGTGTGAAGAAGGACTTCCTTTTATCTGTCCTGAATCTCCCACCAATCAGCTTCATAGGACGATCCTGGGTTCTATTTTGAAAGAGGGAGAAAAATGTCTCCCTATCCACATTCTCCACACCATGCATAATTTTGTAGACCTGTATCATGTCTCCCCTTACCCTCCTTTTTTCCAAGCTAAACAATCCCAGCTGTTGTAACCTTCTCTCAGAGGGGAGATGCTCCAGCCCCTTGATAATTTTAGTTGCTCTTTTCTGCACCTTTTCCAGCTCTACTATATCTTTTTTAGGTGTGGTGACCAGAACTAGACACAGTATTGCAAGTGTGGCCGCACCATAGATTTGTGTATTTATTTATTTTATTTATTTATTTATTTCATTTCTATACCGCCCAATAGCCGAAGCTCTCTGGGCGGTTCACAAAAATTAAAACCAAACAACACACAATAAAACAATTTAAAATATATAGAACATTAAAACCACAATATAACAATACAACCACAATAAAACCTAGCTAGCAGCAGTGCAGGAGTTTAAAATACAGATTTAAAACAACAAAGACAAAAATTTAGAAAGCTAAAATGCTAAAATGCCTGGGAAAATAAAAAGGTCTTCACCTGGCGCCGAAAGGAATACAATGTAGGTGCCAGGAGAACCTCACTAGGGAGCTCATTCCAGAGCCGGGATGCCACAACAGAAAAAGGCCTCCTCCTAGTAGCCACCAGCCTCACTTCCTTTGGCAGGGGCTCACGGAGAAGGGCCGCTGATGATGATCTTAAGGTCCGGGCAGGCACATATGGGAGGAGGCGATCCTTCAGGTAACCTGGCCCCAAGCTGTTAAGGGCTTTGAATGTTAACACCAGCACTTTGAATCGGGCCCGGAAATGGACTGGCAGCCAGTGCAGCTGGAAAAGTACTGGCGTAATATGAGCTCGCAGGCCAGTCCCTGTTAACAATCTTGCTGCCCTATTTTGGACCAGCTGAAGTTTCCGGACCGTTTTCAAAGGCAGCCCCATGTATAACGCATTGCAGTAATCCAGACGAGAAGTTATCAGAGCATGGATAACTGTAGCTAGGCTATCTCTGTCCAGATAAGGGCGTAGTTGGTATACCAGCCTAAGCTGATAAAAAGTGCTCCGTGCCACTGAGTTCACCTGTGCCTCAAGTGACAGTTCTGGATCCAAGAGCACCCCCAAACTACGAACCTGATCCTTTAGGGAGAGTGCAACCCCCTCCAGAACAGGTTGAATATCACCTAGCCGGGCAGACGAACCACCCACTAACAGTACCTCCGTCTTGTCTGGATTGAGTTTCAGTTTACTGGCCCTCATCCAGTCCATTACCGTGCCCAGGCACTGATTCAGAACAGCCACTGCCTCACCTGGTTTTGATGAGAAAGAGAGGTAGAGCTGGGTGTCATCCGCATATTGATGGCACCTCAGCCCACACCTCCGGATAACCTCCCCCAGCGGTTTCATGTAGATGTTAAACAGCATGGGGGATAAAATAGAGCCCTGTGGAACCCCATGGCACAATTGCCATGGCACAGAGCAATAATCCCCCAGCACCACCTTCTGGAATCGGCCATCCAAGTAGGAGCGGAACCACTGTAGTGCAGTGCCTCCAAATCCCAACCCAGACAACCTATCCAGAAGGATACCATGGTCGATGGTATCGAAAGCCGCTGAGAGGTCCAGGAGAATCAACAGGGTCGCACTCCCCCTGTCCCTCTCCCGGCAGAGGTCATCCCACAGGGCGACCAAGGCAGTTTCCGTTCCAAAACCAGGCCTGAAGCCCGATTGAAATGGATCTAGATAATCCATTTCATTCAAGAGTGCCTGGAGCTGTCCTACAACCACCCGCTCAAGCACCTAGCCCAGGAAGGGGATGTTGGCCACTGGCCTATAATTGTTAACATCCTCTGGGTCCAGGTTAGGCTTTTTCAGGAGTGGTCTAATTACTGCCTCTTTTAAAGCGGCAGGCACCACTCCCTCTCTCAAGGAGGAATTTACAACCTCCTGGACTCAGCCGGACATCCCTTCCTTGTTTGATTTAATAAGCCATGAAGGGCAAGGGTCAAGCACACAAGTGGTCGATCGGACTTGGCCAAGCACCTTGTCCGCATCCTCAGGCCTCAGTAACTGAAACTCATCCAATAAAACTGGACCAGACGGTGCTCTGAACGCCTCTACCAATGGAACTGCATTAATGGTGGTGTCCAATTCATGACGAATCTGAGCGACTTTATCCTCAAAGTGCCGTGCAAACTCGTCACAGTGTGCTACCGAGGGTTCCACCGTCTCTCTAGGGATGGCGGAGAATTTCTCCCCGAAACTTCGGGGGGCCGAGCGCCAACGTGTTCGGCCCCCCGAACAAGTTTAGGGGAGAAATTCTCCGCACCCCCCGCACCCCCCCAGGACAGGACTTACCTTTCCCGAATGACCCTCCCGGCGGCGGGTCCTGGCGGCGGTTCATCAGGTCTTCGTCAGGGGCGGGGGCGGCAGCCGATCTTTCAACCGGCTGCCACCGCCGCCATTCCAATAAAAGTAAAAAAAAAAAAAACACGCCCCCGTGATAGGCTACGTGACGATTAACATAGCCTATCACGGCTAGATTTGCAAAGTCAGCCGTGATAGGCTACGTAAATCGTCACGTAGCCTATCACGGGTGACTTAAAAAAAAAAAAAAGCGCGTATGGCTAATGGCGGCCCCCATAGGGAGTAGCCATTCGCGTTCCTTATTTGGTCACTGTAGTCTACGTAAAGATTACGTAGACTACGGCGAAAATAAGGGCAACGCTATTTATCCTATCACAGGGTATTTAGCCTATCACGGGGGCGTTTTTTTTTTTAAAAAAAAACTTTTGAGTTCGCGGCCGGGCGAGGCGAGGCGCCTCCTCCCCGGCCTGAATTTCGGCCGGGCGAGGCAGGAAGCCTCCCCCCCCTGGCCTGAACTTCGGGGGGAGAGCAGTGAAGCGCCTCCCCCCCACCGCGAAAAGCTGCGAGACCAGGTAAGTGGCTTTCGTGCACTCCTATGTCTCTCTCCCTGGCCCAGAATGTAACAGGCCGCGACCCAGTCAGAAAAGCTCCGCTGGACGACATTGAGAAGATGCAATGCTGGTGGAAAAGAACTGTCTCTTTGCCACCCTCACCGCCACAGAGTAGGCTCGATAGTGGGCTCTTACCTGTGTTCGGTCAGACTCAGCACGAGCGTTGCCCTTATTTTCGCCGTAGTCTACGTAAATCTTTACGTAGACTACAGCGACCAAATAAGGAACGCGAATGGCGGCTCCCTATGGGGGCCGCCATTATCCGTACGTGCTTTTTTTTTTTTTAAGTCACCCGTGATAGGCTACGTGACGATTTACGTAGCCTATCACGGCTGACTTTGCAAATCTAGCCGTGATAGGCTACGTTAATCGTCACGTAGCCTATCACGGGGGCATTTTTGTTTTTCTTTCTTTGATTGGAATGGCGGCAGCGGCAGCTGGTCGAAAGACCAGCTGTCACTCCCACCCCGGACGAACACCCGCTGAACTGCCGGCCGGACCCGCCGCCGGGAGGTACATTCGCCAAAGGTAAGTCCCATCCCGGGGGGGGTGCAGGGGGCGGGGGGGTGCAGATAATTTCTCCCCGAAACTTGTTCGGGGGGCCGAACACATCGGCGCTCGGCCCCCCGAAGTTTCGGGGAGAAATTCTCCGCCATCCCTATTTTATATGCGTTGGGCCGATGACATGTTGGGACAGCCCCATGGTTGTCATGGCGGCCATGAAGTCCTGAGCCGCCCTGGATACAGCGGCCTCGGCATGGAAGTTGAGATCCCCCAGGACCATCATCCTGGGGGTCCTCAACACCAAGTCCGAGACCACCTCCGTCAGCTCAGGCAGGGAGTCTGATGGGCAGCGGGGTGGGCGGTACACCGACAGAATCCCTAATCTGTCCTGGGTACCCAACACAAGGTACAAACACTCAAGATCTGCACTCGAATGAGCAGGAAGCCTGGAGAGGGAGATTGAATTCCTATAGACCACAGCAACCCCCCCTCCCCGACCCTCAAGTCGGTGTTGGTGCTGCACCAAGTACCCAGGAGGGCACAACTGGGAGAGAGTGACCCCTCCCAGTTTCCCCACCCAGGTCTCAGTAATACATGCCAGGTCAGCCCCCCCATCCACAATCAAATCATGGATGAGGGAGATTTTATTTTGGGCCGACCTGGCATTCAGCAGCAGCACCACCAGACCTGAGGGCAGACTGGTAAGGCTGTATGGGAAGTGTGCATCTTTTGCGGTGGGACATTGACCCCTTTGATTGGCTATCATGTTCTGCCATGTACCCCTGGCCTATTTCCTCCCCTTCTACATTTGGGCAATCAAAAACATTTTCATCTTCATTTGTTTGGGATGATTTAACCCAAATCAGATGCTTCCCAGCTCCTGTCAGCTTTTCCCCAGGGTTTAGTTTAAAAGCTGCTCTGCCACCATGTTTAGTGTCAGTAGTCTAGTTCCATTTTAGTTCAAGTTGAGCCCATCCCTCTTGTACAAGCCCATCTTGTCCCAAAACATTCCCCAGTGCCTAACAAATCTGAACCCCTCCTCCCTGCACCACTGTCTCATCTACGCATTGAGACTCCTCAAGTTCACCTGTCTAGCTGGCCCTGCACGTGGAACAGGTAGCATTTCAGAGAAAGCCACCTTGGTGGTCCTGGATTTCAACCTCCTACGTAGCAAGCTAAATTTGGCTTCCAGGACCTCATGACTACATTTCCCCACATCGTTGGTACCAACATGGGCCACGACCACTGACTCCAACCCAGAACTATCTACTAGGCTATCTAGCCAGTGCGTAATACCTGCAACCTTCGCACTAGGCAGGCAATTCACCATGAGGTCTACATGCCCCTCACAAACCCAGCTGTCTATGTGTCCAATGGTTGAATCTCCCACTACCATGAGCCCCCCTCCCGCTGGAGGGACATCTTTGGTGCAAGAGGATATTTGTTCATCTTCTGAGGAATGGGTCCCTTCTAAAGGATCATTTCCCTCTTCCCCAGAATGACACTCTCCTTCCCCAAGACCCACATTCTCCATGACAGCAGAGAAGCTGTCACCCTGAGTGTGGGACACAGCTAATAGGTCCCTGAAGGTCTCATCCACCAACTCTGCCTCTCTTAGCTTCTCCAGTTCAGCAAACTTAGCCTTAAGGGAACAAACTTATTCCCTGAGAGCCAGGAGCTCATTACAACAAGCACACACCCACAACTTCCATCCAGCAGGTAGATAGTCGTACATGTGGCACTCAGTGCAATACACTGGATACCCCTACCCCCCTGCTGGCTTTCTATCTTCATAACTGGTTTTTCTATTTGTTCTATCACCAGTGTTGAAGTAAGATTCAACTGCCAACCCAATCAGTTTCTGTATGTGGAATGGAGGGGGCACCATCTTGTCTGTCTCAGGCAGCAAAATGTCTTCAGATGGCCCTAGCCCTGCCAGCTCCAGGTTTTTGAGGGCCCTTGGGCAAGGTACCCTCAATGGGTCCCCTCCTTCAGTGACTCTCCCACCATTATCACCAGCTGCTTTTGCTCCTCCTCCTCTTTTTCATCAGTAGTACCATTTGCTTGCTTGACAGGCAGAGAGCCAGCGAGCACATAAGCAGTGGCATCTGCTGCTCCTTCTTGTCACCACCACCATTGTCTGGGCCACAGCAAGAGGCAGGTGAACAAGCAGGTTGCAATTATGGTGGTGGAGAAGCAACTCCAGGGGGGATCTTTTTAGTGGACCCCTGATGAGGTGTGGGTCCTTGGCAAGTGCCCAACCATGCCTGTTCTTGAAGGAGTCCCTGGGATTGCCTCATATCCTCCAAGGCCCGCAATACACCAAGCAGGCAGTGGAGCAGGGTGGAGTCTTGAATTTGCACGAAAGACAGAAAGTTCTGGAACAAGTGGCCAGTGGAGAAGGAGATAACATGATGAGGACTTCAGGCTGCCAGGATTGATTTGGGGGCAGGCACTGGCACATCAGAGGGCTTTGGAGACCAAACATGGCATTTGAGAAGGGGGCTTCAATGGCAGGAAGCTGAGGGAGTTGTCAGGCAGCCTGGACAGAGCTGCCATTTGGGATCAGTGATGCTGTTGCTTCTACTGAAAGGATCTCGGGAGACAAGATATAATATGGTGATAAAGTGAGACTGGATGTCAAGGAGTATTTTTATGCATTAAGCAATGATCCTGGAAAAATCTTTCAGTAAAACTGTAGCTTGTGGTGCCGGGACATCAGATGCCTGAGGAATTTAGCCCTCCACACCATTTGAGGATACTGTCCCTATCTTACAGACTTACAGACTTTCTGTTGCTCCTTCTTTGATTAAAAGGGGGGTATTAACATTTTTTTATACTTTAAGGCTGCCATCCTATACATGCTGACCTGGGAGTAAGCCCCATTGAACTCTGTGGGACTTACTTCTGTGTAGATACATATAAGATTGAACTGTAAGTGAAATATATAATGAATCCTACACTTCCTTCAAGATCACAAAGAAGCACAGTTTTTTCTTGTTTCTTTTCTACATGTGAACAAAAGATATAAAAGATCTATCGTATTAAGTTCAACAAGCCTTTCAAAAGCTGTCCAAGTTCGAGGGATCAATTTAACAAGTTTTTTAGCTACCAGATGCCTTTTCTGCAAGTGTTTGTTTTCCATAAATAAATATGCACTTCCCTTTGTACTTCACAAATTAAAAAGAAAGCAATACACACATCTGATCCAAAACTCTTGAGTGCACAGTGGCTTTCTGCTGCATGAGATGAAGCACTATTCATGTACCTGGGGATCTTTCGCTCTCTCTCGCTCTCATTCTCCTGTGTTCTGAGAGCTGTGTATGCATCAGAGCCAGTGGAAAGTGAATAGCACAGATATTCATTACAACAGACATGAAGAAGCATTATCTGTTCATCAATTTATACGAGATGTAAAGGAAATTTTAGCAGCTGCCTTGCCCGCCATTCAATTTCTATCTTCCCACATTTTATAGTACTCATAGAAAACATAAAACTAGACCTACGTTGGGCTTTCCAAGACTCAATTTTAGCTATATGATGTTAGCTTAGGATGCTTAGGGAGCAATCCTATGTCCCCTAGAGAGCATTTGGTGGACATAGCATATTTCGGTTTCCTGGCGGCTGGCGCCAAGGTTGAAAACAGGGTCTGGCCTGAAAGCTAGGAAGCCACACTCCCTGCCCTTCCCTCTTCCCCTAGTAGCCGGCAGGGAGAAAGCCACACCAGCTGCCTCTCTGCACTTGGAAAAGAGAGCACAGAGGGGGGAAAGGGGGCATTCCTGGAGGAGGAGAAGGGAAGAGACTGGGATGGCAGTCATGTGACATATCCTATGGCCGCCACAGCCTCCTTCCTTCCCTGTCCCCAAAGCTTCCGCTAGACGGGCAAAAATACCCATCTAGCTTAAATGCGGAGCAGAAGGCATGATGCGCCTCCCACTCTGCATCGGATACCTGTAAGCCTGCAAGTTCAGAGGCTTACAAGTACCCAGGGTGGATTCCATAGGATCTCGCCCTTCATTTGTTTTCTTGTTAAAAAGGTGGCACCTCATGTACATTGGATTACAGTTCATGAAATGACACAGCTTAGAGACAATGTGGCCATGGACAAAGTGTCAGTCTCGGTCCAAGGAAACCTGGGTTCAAAGCCCCATTCAGCCATGAAGCTCATTGGGTTACTTTGGGACTGTCATTGGGCCAGTTTGCACAACATGACAGCCCATCATGGTTTAATTTACCATGGGTTATGTGAGGGTTATTTAACCCTCAAATATTCCCTGGTGCCAGGGTTTGGACAACACGACAAGCCAGGGCAACCGCCTGCAAGGACTTCCATATTCATAATGGTGGACGGCACAGAGGGTTAATTAACCCATGGTTGGCTGTCATGTTGCCCAAACCAGGTCAATCTCTCTCAGCTTAACCCGCCTCCCAAGGTTGCTGTGAGGATACCATGGGGAAGAGAGCACATTCCACCCTGCTCTGAGCTCCTTAGAAGAAGGGCAGAATAAAAATGTAATATAATTACAAAGTGGGAAAATAAGCTTTTGCTGCAGTCCCTGACCCTGACTATTGTCTGAATATAGTGGCCACATTCCGAGTGAGGTGATTTTAAGCCCATTGAAATCAGTGGCCTTGAGCCCATCTCACCCTTTGTTGGATTGTGGCCAATATCAGCAGCCAAGAAATAACAGCACATTCTCATCTAAATTGTGTTCTATTGTGTCCAGCTGGCAGAAGTTCAGAAACACACATAAAGCGAAGAAAATGGGGCTTCTCGTATTCCATTCAACATAAACGTCATTGCGTTGTGGCAGCCAACTCAGTGGGGGGAATGGATTTTGCATCCCTATTCTGACTTCTTCCTCTTTTCTAATGCTAACACAAGGTGGAAAGTAGCTGTAAAGGAGGGGTGGACAACTTGTGGCTCTCCAGATGTTGTTGGACTGCAACTCGCATTATCCCTCACCATTGGTTATGCTTGCTAGGGCTGATGGGAGCTGCAATCCAACAACATCTGGAGAGCCACAAGTTTCCCACCCCTACTGGAAAAGTTAAAGCAACTGCATGGTTTCTATCCAACCATGCAGTAGCCCATTTGGGATAAATATGTACGTACCTTTTTTATCAAAACCTTCACACAATAAACTAGTACTGCAGGACATTAGAGATTAAAGGCACAATTCTATGCATGTAGAGTTGTAGGACTTTTTTCTGTCTAAGCACGCATAGGATTGTGCCCTAAACTTGTTAAAATTCTGCTATTGGATATGATTAGGTTATGTGAATAGGCTTTAAGGGAATTTTGATGTAACAACCATAGTAACTTTATTTGTATATCACTTGTCCGTCTGTACATTGCACTCAAACCAGTTCACAACGATCGGTGACCCCAGAGAAGCATGGTGTGTAATCCAGGTTTCCTCCTGATACAGTAGGAAAATTTATTTATTTGTTTGTTTAAAATATCTCTGTGTTACCTTTTAGGGCAAAGCCCTTACAAGGTGACTCACATAAACATACATAAAATACAATATCACATTTCAATAAAATACAGTCATTTCAAAGAGTGGTATAATACTATTTTCCAGGCCAGTAACACACCATTATAATTTATAAATAGCTTCAAAATGTTTCCACAAGCAGCACTATAATTCTTTAACTAGTAGAGACTGGTAAACCCATATCTCAACTACAAGCATATTCAAAATAGGTGAATATGCTTCATTATTACACTACTTCACTATTACAAGGCCTCTTTAAAAGCCTGTACAAATAGGGCCATACATTTCCTTGAGAGCAAGTTCCATAAATGTGGGCCCACCATTGACATTTTTTACCTAGCCCTCTCAAAATGTACAAGATAACCAAATCTATGGCTTGATGAGGGCGGATGTAGACTGTCTTTCTACTGGTAAATTATTTGGACTTAGAAGCTGCCTGCCTTCCTTGGCCAGTGGATGATACCTGACTATAAAGCAGATGATTGTGGCTTTGAATCCTGCATTCATTCTCACTTAAAATTATGAGAAAGTCCCCCATATTCTGTCCCACTGATTCATTATGGACACATAGGCAGCTTTCAAGAGAAGGCAAGAATTCACATATTCATTCATTCATTCATTCATTCATTCATTCATTCCCTGAGATGAATGAGGCCAACAGCATGGCAACAAGCAAAGCTGAAGTCAATTGGACATGTACTGTAGTCTTTGATTATCAAAGGGCATGCATCAATGAAACCTTGCAGAATGCCTGCATAAAACTGTAGCTAGTCATCCATGGCTATTCATTGCATGATGTGTAATTCTTATCACAGTATGCAGATCATGATGTTTGGATCCAAGTGGGATGGCTCAATACTGTTTCCAAAAACACTTGGAAAATTTGGCAATTAAAAAACAATTCAGTTCACCCCTGAACAGAGAAGACATATTTTTGCTCTGTTTCAGGGGAGTTGGAGGTTGAAAACAACATAAAACATTCTCAGTTTCTGGCTCATGAATCATTCCTACAATTTGGGAACTGGGAAACAAAGGGAAACTATGCAAGAAAATCTTTATCTCTCTTGTCTGTTCCTTAAATTTACTGTTAAGAGTTGCCAAAGCCTCTACCAAAACTAACACATGAGAAAATTAATCAAAGCTTTAGATTTTTATAATTTAGTTCTTGTTATAGAGAAATTCTCTTAAAAGTGATTATTAAGATAACTATATCAAAGCCTTTCCAAAAAATTTTAATGAACACAGTACTGTATTTTTATACATAGTACTGTATTCCTGATTTCCCTAGTGAAGCACCGTAGCTTGATGTCCCAGCCCTATGCAATAGTTGTGGGCAATCTTGTCAGAGGGGACTCGGAGATGGCAATGCTGCTGTTCACAGCCTTTGTAGTGAATGGAGCTAGATGAATACTACAAAGTAGCTGGATGAATACTCCAAAGCACAGAGCCAAGATTCTTCAAATGGCAGGGCAATGGAAGTAAAAAGAGGTGGAATTGTCTAGCTTTGCTGGCTCTAAACATTTTTTTTTAAAAAAACACTACTAGCAGTTCATTTTTAAGCAACGTAGCAGCAGTAGGACATATGTGTGAGAGTGCTGCAGAAGCTCAAGTGAAATAAATATGGGTTGCTTGTGCTGCAGCCGCGCCTGGTGGAATGCACTACTAGTCTGCAATAAACATCAGTGAGTCTCTTCCTTTATATTAATTTAATTAGTTATATATTGTATACATTTATGTTTATAATCAGGTCTCAAGCATTCCCTAGTAAGCCTCTAGTTCAGTGTTTTAATGTGTTCTCCAATACAGAATTGCTCTGGATGACATCCAGTCTGAAAGATATCAGGCTTTTAGGGAAATCTGGTGTCTAAAATGTCTTAATGTGTTATATTATAGTTCAGACGGCTGCTATGTGCTAATATATGTGCTAATAATACAATATAATCAGTCCCAGACATCATATGTATGCTAAACTGCTATTGCTCAGAGCTCGTCCCAGCTTAGATCTATTCTGTTTTTATTACAGAGCTATGTTACTTGTGGGCTAAGAGTGCAATCCTAAAGACAAGAAGCCCTAATGACAGAGCAATCCAGTCTCAGAGATTCCATCCTGTCCAACACACTGCCAAGCTCTTGCCATCAGGGAAGAAGGAACAGCAGAGGCATTTTTTGCCTCTCCGTTTTCCAAAAAGGGAAAATCAGTTAGACATGCCTCAGAGTGCACCTCAATGTCTCCTCTGTGCTGGGGGCATAGTTGATGGCTGAGAGGGCTTAGGATCCGCCAGATCCTCAGCCACTCTTTTCTCGCCCACCAACATTCCCCTGACGCTCCCATTTTCCAACCTCATAGAGGGTGTTGGTTTTGACCAAATTCACGGTGTTGGTTTTGACCTTTAAAACCCTATACAGTTCCGGTCCAGCCTATCTCAAGGAGCGCCTCCAGCAACACCAGATAGGCCGCTCAACAAGATCAGCCTCAGATGACCTTCTCTCTGTCCCATCAGCCAGGATAGCTGGGATGGTGAGGACGAGGGAGAAGGCCTTCTCTGTGGTGGCCCCCACACTGTGGAACTCCCTCCCTAGGGAACTCTGCCATGCCCCCTCTTTAATGAGCTTCCGCCACGCATTAAAAACGTGGTTGTTCAGGCAGGCATTTGGGGTGGGCTAGGGTAATTTTAAAAATGTGATGTTTTTAATGTTGAATTTTATTGTATGAACTGTTTTTATTGTTGTACATCGCCCAGAGTGGCTGGGTGACCAGCCAGATGGAAGATTAATAAATTTAATAAATAAATAAATATAAATAAATATAAATAAATAAATAAATATAAATATAAATAAATAAATAAATAAATAAATAAATAAATAGGGATTCACTGCAGAAACCTCTGTGGTGGATGGGAGGAGGCAGGGGATCAGGAAAATCCTTCCAAATTCAGAAATCTGTCTAAGACCTTGGAGGGATTTCCTGAACAGTCTCATGGCCCCTGAAATGCTGTCTAGGGACCATAAGATTGCTCTCTAAGGGTATAATCCTATGCATGTTTAGAGTGAAAAAAGTCCTACAACTCCCAGCACCCCCCAGCCAGCCATGCTGGGTGGGGAATGCTGGGAGTTGTAGGACTTTCTCCATCTAAACCTGCATACAATTGCACCCTGAATGGATCAAGTCTGTTGACATAGTATAACATGAACTGGCATGTACATGGACCTCACAGACAATCTTTCTCAACAATGGACGGAATTTGTTCCACAATAATATAAAAATAGAAACCTCTTACTGAATATTTTAAGATCCATACAGCTCACGATCTCAATAGTCAGAGAAAAAATGGTAAATAATAATTCTAATGTATTACTTTCTTTTTTTCAGCTGATTGGAGGTTGCATTAGCTATTGCTCCTATCACAATATGAGAACTAATTTATGTGGGGCAGGGGGACCTCAACAAAACAGGTTACCAAAATTGGATAAAAAAATGAAAGAAGCTGTGTTACTTCAAATGACAATTGGTAACTGGAGAAAAAACTAATGGAGAAATCAAAGTAAACAGATTAGAAGAAATCAGATCTTCCTGTGAAAACTTTCCTTCTCTTTCAACAACATGAAAAAAATTGTTTTAAAAAGTTTTTCAGAGCTTGAGCCCACTGTTCTTGATCACTCAGCTTTTACATCAACTTACATTTCTTATCAAATCTCTTGCAAATGAATAAATGAATAAGAAATCTGTGGCTTAGTTCATATGTAACGCCAAACAATGTTTGGCATTACATGAATGAGCTCATACCACTTGCTGGGGAACATGGGCAGGAGGGTGCTGTTGCACTCATGTCCTGCTTGTGGGTTTCCCATGGGCAGCTGGTTGGCCACTGTGTGAACAGAATGTTGGACCAGATGGACACTTGGTCTGATCCAGCATGGCTGTTTTATGATCTTCTTAGCTTTGTGCTTGCATGTTCCCTCCTTACCTCACACCCTCTGTGTTTGATCAGTTACTTCCACTTTTTCAGAAACTAGTTTACTGTTACAACTGAACTTGTCAATTATGGTTTGCATGTCCCCTGGAAACCACAATTTAGTATTACACATGAACCAAGCCCCCTAGACCAAATTCTGATATATGAATAGAATTTAGTGGGTTTTATCCAGTGGTGTCATTCTGCTAGAGCAACGCTTCTACCACTTGTGAGAACCCTGCTTTCATCCTTGCACAAGTGTAAAATCCAGTACTTTTATTCTGCTTGCACAAGCTGTTATACAAGCCATTGCATGAGCGGTTATTCTAGCTCTTGAACAAGCCATTTCACAACTTGTACAAACAGTTCCACTAGCAGTTCCACAAGTAATTGCACAACTCATTATGACTTCATTCAGCTTGGCGTTGCTTACACTGGTTGTGCTTGTTCTTCCACTTGTGCTTGCACAATCAGTAGCAAAACAATGCTACCTCTTGTACTTTTTTTTGTTAGTCTAAAATGTTGTTGGAAAATATATACATAGCAATCTCTGGCCAATACGTTAACTTCCCTTGGTTTCTTTATAGGAAATGCAAACTCATTGGCCTGTTTTGCATGGTCACTACGGCTTAAACAAGCCATGGAAGCTTTCTAAGCTCAACACATGCTGGCACCATTTGCCCAATTACTTGCCTGGGTTCAGCTTGTTGGGTTGTCTGACCCCGAGCAGCATGGCTTGTTTGGGAGGGCAACAACCCTCAAATATAACCCATGGGCTTTAAAAAAAGATGTTTAACAATTCAAGGTTTAATAATGCTTTCCACCAATTTCCCTGCAACGCATGTTGGATTAGCAGGTCTGCAATTTCCTGGTTCACACCAGCAACTCTTTTTTAAAAAATTGATGTTATGTTGCATAGCTTCTGCTTCTCTGGTAAGGCGAATGAATTAGGTCTCCTACGTTTAGGACCTAGAAGATCAACGATTTTATATCTGAGTTCTTTCAGAACTCTTGTTCATTGTGAATGCAAACTACAAACTGGACTAGGGGCATCATTTATAAAAGGCAGTATATAAATGTTTTAAATACAGTACGTAAGTAACACAAATGAGAATCTTGGTCAATGTAGATTTTACCTTCACAATACAAAGTGATTGAACAGGAGCTACTTTAAGCCCCACATGTGAAAACACCCTCAGTTTATATAAGATGGGCATTAGTTGATACAGATTCTAACTAATCGATATAACAGAAGCTTCTTTGTGGTTTTGGAAATTGCCATTTCTCAGAATACTTTTATGCTTCAGAAAACTATGTACTGGGAAATCAAAATGAAAGGGACACATTTTATTTCCAAAATACAAACAAAAGCTTTAATTAATTGGACCTGCCAAAATGTTTGGATACAGTTCAAATGAGAGATTACTTTTCTTAAGCCACCTTCTCACAACCAGCTAAGAGATGCCATTCATCCTTCATTAGGTCACAGTATTAATGTGAACAAAAAATGCTGGATATGAAAAAGTCTAAGGGACCACCTGTCTCACTATGAACCTGTTTGGCTATTAAGAACAGCAGGAAAGGGCCTTTTGAGTGTGTAGAGGCCCACTTATTGGGCATGCATGAAAGGGATTTATCCTGTATTGCTCCCAAATATGGAATGTGATCCCTCAAGAACTACAATTGGCTGCCACTCTCTTGGCTTTTAGAAAGATATAAAGATGCATCTTTTCAATTTAGCCTTTTAAAATGTGTAGTTTAATGTTTTTACCATTTTTGTTCTTGTTTTATTGTTGTACTTTGTTTATTTATTTTATTCATTTAAAACATTTCCTTTCAGGGCAGAAGCCCGCCCAAGACAGCTTACAGCAATAAAATACATAAAAACCGTTAAAATATTAAAAGCGATAAAAACATGAACACAATAAAATAACAATAAAAACAACAATAAAACCATTGTTCTACACTACCTTGATGGCTTTTTAGTAATTGGGGAAGTATATAAATGCTAATAAAAAATAATAATTTAAACAGTACTTAAACACACCAGGAAAGTTGAAAGACAAAGTCTGTGAACATTTCTGCATGCTACTTCTTTCCAGGAATATTTCCTTGTTAGACACATTGCAGGAAAATAATAATAGAAGTGTTGAACTTTCATTCTGCTTTACTTTTAGATGGGACATTATTTGCATATATTCTCTGGTTCAGTATACACATGCAAGTAGTGTAAGTATCCTCTATATAAGTGTAAAGCAATGCACATTGGGGCAAAAAATCCGAGCTTCAAGTATAACCTGATGGGATCTGAGCTAGCAGTGACTGACCAATAAAGAGATCTTGGGGTTGTGGTGGACAGCTTGATGAAAATGTTGACCCATTCTGTGTGCAGCTGCGGTGAAAAAAGCAAATTCCATGATAGGCATAATTAGGAAAGGAACCTAAAATAAAATTGCCAAGATTATAGTCACCTTATATAAATCTATAGTGCGGAATACTGTGTACAGTTCTGGACACACCACACCTTAAAAAGGAACTTGTTAAGTTGGAAAAAGTGCAGAAAAGGGCAACTAAAATGATCAAGGGGATGGAGTATCTTCCCTATGAGGGAAGGTTACAACACCTGGGATTGTTTAGCTTGGAAAAAAGGAGGGTAAGGAGAGACATGGTAGAGGTCTACAAAATTATGCTTGATGTGGAGAAAGTGGATAGGGAGACATTTTTATCCCTCTCTCATAATACTAGAACGCGGGATCATCAGATAAAGTTGATTGGTGGGAGATTCAGGAAAGATAAAGGGAAGTACTTCTTCACACAGTGCATAAAGGATGGAATTCAATTCCACAAGATGTAGTGAGGGCCACCAATTTGGATGGCTTTAAAAGGCCATCCAAATTCCTGGAGGAGATAGGATAAATTCCTATCAATGGCTACTAGTCCTGATGATATATACTACCTCCAGTATTAGGGGCAGTATTCCTATGTACACCAGTTGCTGGGGAACATGAGTGAGATTCTGGTATTGTTCTCATGTCCTACTTATAGGTTTCCCACTAGCAGCTGGTTGGCTATTGTGTGAACAGAATGCTGGACTAGATGGACCTTGGTCTAATCTGGTACATCTCTTCTTATATTCTTATGTTCTTATAAAGATATGGATTTTAATGGCTTCTGCCATTGGGGTGGCACCACTCCCTCACACACACATATGCCCCTTGGAATGACACTACATAATGACGTAGCATTGTTCTGGGACATTCTGGGGAATTAAGAGCCAGTGAGTTTTTTCCCCTGCCCTCAGAATTTCCCCATCCAACCTGAAAATGCAACTGAGGGGAGGCAGTGCCCTCCCTTTTGCTACTGAATCCCCTGCCCCCTCTCCCATTTGGATTGAACTTTAAGGCTGTCAAAACTTCAGCCCAGCACTAGTGTGTACCGAAAGCATACATGTACCCAATTCTCTCCATAACAGGGGCAGAAACAGTTACAAACTCATGACAATGGCAGTCATATGGATTTTTGATATGTATTAGGATGTTAGGTGTGACCATATTAGGGATGTCAGAGAATTTTGCCATGGATCTCGGTGAGGCCGAATGCCAGTGCATTCGGCCCTCTGAAATCTGTGGCGGAATGGCCTGCCCCTCCTGCCCCCCCATGGATCCCCCCCGGGACGAGACTTACCTGGGGCGGATCTTCTAGGCGGGGGCGGCGGCTGGTCTTCCATGTAAAAAAACAAAAAACAAAAAATGACATGATAGGCTATGTAAAGATTTACATAGCCTATCATGGCTGGGTTAAAAATAACACACGACGTGATAGGCTACGTAAATCTTTACGTAGCCTATCATGGCTGGGTTAAAAAAAAACAAAACACCCCGTTCCTTATTTTTGGCCATCTTAATCTACGTAAATATTTATGTAGACTATGACGGCGAAAATAAAGGGGAACGCAAATAGCGTAGCGGGCGCTATTTGCGTCCCTTTTTGATTCGCCGTTTTAGCCTATGTAAAGATTTATGTAGGCTAAAATGGTGAATCAAAAAGGGACGCAAATAGCGCTCGCTACGCTATTTGCGTTCCCCTTTATTTTCGCTGTCATAGTCTACGTAAATATTTACGTAGATTAAGATGGCCAAAAAGAAGGAACGCAAATGGCGGCGGCCATAGCCGCCGCCATTTGCGTATGCGGGTTCCCCCCCCCCAAGCCCTCTGTGGCCGGAAATCCGGCTGCGGACGGCTCTGGGCTGGGCTAGGCCTGGCCGGCTGCTCCGCGGAGCTGCCGCGGAGCACAGCCGGCCATCGAGGATTCCGGGGGGAAGGAACGGATCGCCTCCCCCCCCCGTCGAGGATTCCGGGGGGAGGGACAGAACGCCTCCCCCCCCATCAACATAATCCACGGAAAGGTAAGTGACTTTCGTACATCCCTAGACCATATAGGCTTTCTTTACATGGAGCTTTTTTCCTGCAATTGAGTTTGGTCCTTCACAGAAGTTTGCGGGCTCTTTACATGGTGCCGTGATCATCCAAGGTGTCTCCTGCAGTAAATGCCCTTTGTTCCATTTTTTAATAGATTGCAGATCATGAGCTATCAAATTACCCTGTTGTGTTCTGCTTGAGTTCCCTCCATGAATAGAGGAAAATCAGCAAGAAGAGGAGTGAGATCAATGAAAGATACGGAAGACTCAGATACGGGGAGAAGGAGGGGGAAAGGGGAGGCAGAGAAAGGAAGCGTGTGAAAAAGGGAGTCATTGTGATCCTGCATTTAAAACAGAAGCAGAAAGCCCTGTTTTAAATGCAGGATTTTAGGCTGGTGTAGAGATACCCATACTGAGTAATGCTAATGTCCACCTAGCCCAGTACACTCTGCTCCAGTTGATAGTGGCTCTTCCAAGCCTTAGACAGATATCTTCTCAGCCCTAATACTGGACATCTGGGACTGAAACTTGGACCTTTCTCTTCTACTGAGCTATGGCTTCTCCCTAAATTTCCTGCATGGTGTCAGTTTTCCCACATCACAAAACTATTATTTATTTATTTATTTATTTTCTTCTTTTTTTGCCTATTCAAAATTAGTTCCACTAAGTAGTAAAGGGTCTTACTCCTATGGCTGCAATTCTATATATACTCACATCTCTGGAATACACTCCACTGAACTCAGTTGGACTTACTTTGAGTAGACATGCATAGGATTGTGCTTTAAGTGTCACTATGCAAACAAACAAGCAAAGAAACAAAAACTGAACCAGTGTTGTTTGGGAAGGGTTCGCACATCCCCAATCAACAGTCCATATTTCCTTAGAATAGGCCATCTTATATTTTGCAAATATTTTTCATTTGTTTAATTGTTTTTGTAAGCTGCCTTGAGCATTTTAAATGGAATTTTAGTGGGATATAAATATTTTAATAAATAAATGAATGCTGCATCTGAAGTATTAATTAAATGCAGCTGAAGTATTAATGTGTATAAGTAAGAATATCTATACACATATGGCAAGGGAAGGGCCTGGGCAAGTAAGCAATGAAAGGTTAAATAAGGAACCTTGTTATATTAGAAAAGGAATAGAACACAGCAGAAAAAGATAAAAAGATGTGAAGATAAACTTGAAGGCTGTTGAGGGTGGACTACTGAAACACAGCTGCTGGGCTGCCAAAGAGACTGGGTACTGGGATCATGTCTCACTTGCGCTCTGCTGGTTCTCAGTCTGTTTCTGAATTCAGTTCAAAGTGCTACTGCTTACTTTAAAGCCCTACACAGCTTAGGTTCCAGGATACTTCAGGGACTGCTGCCTCCCACACCTCTGTAGTGAGGCAGGTGGTGACTGGCAAAAGAGCCTACTCGGTTGTGGTGCCCACCTGTGGCATCCTCTCCCCATGGAGGTCAGCCTAGCACCTCTTCTGATGATACTTTGGCACCAGGAAAAGACCTTTTGAATTTCCCAGTCCTTTTACACAGTTTAAACCTTTTAAGCTGCTTTCAGACTGTTTTTTCTAAGCCTGATTTCAAGGTGCAACCTTGTTGCATTCCCAGTGACATCTTCAGGAGCACAACAGGGTCTAAATGCCTCCACCACCCCCACAAGCCCCCATATTTTCCCACAAGCCATCACCTCACCCACCCATTAGCCCCTGCACACCTGTCTTGCCACCCCTTCCCAGTACCCAAAGTTATCTGGTGGCAGTGGTAGACCTGCATCCTGACCAAGAGTCCAAACCTATGCATGCTTACTTGTTACACTGATATCAGTGGGACATTCTTCTGAACTAACATCCATTGATAGGGCTAAAACTGTGATTCATAAACCACAGATGCTGACACATGAGGTTGGTTCCATCATCAGTTCAAGTTCAGTAGGTTTAAAACAGTTTATGTGTAAGTACTTTGATTTAAGGGGTGTATGGAGGTCATGGCCCTTTTAGCTTGATGTAAAAGATCAAGAGCTAAAACTTCAAAATGCTGCATAAACTAGTGTGGGATAAGCAGGCATCTCAGTAGCTAGTAATTATTCATATCCTTTCATGTGAGTTCTACTAACATGACTTCAGAATAAAATTCAGATGAAAGAGTGTTTCCACATTTATAGACAAAGGGATATATTTATGTTGACTGTTCAGCTGCACATTCTTAAAGTTGGTTTTACATGAAACCAGAGGTCATTCTTTAAGCTAAATCTCCTCAGCTTTATGAATGCTCCTGAACAAATGCTTCCTGTTTTGCATAGAAATAGGTGATGAATAGAAAGCCCCAAGCCCATCAGCTACTTGGAATTGCTTAAAATCAGGGATAAGCAGCAAATTATGGGTCAATGTTTAACAGCTGAGCTTAGGTATATAATGAACCAAAGAGTACCAGGCACGCAATACATCAAATGTCAAAGGGTCCTTTAAGATGCTTGCACAAATTCCCTCATGATTCTGTGATCAGTAACAGATTTATAAGATTACAGGCAGTGTGGCTGCTGCTGAAATGTCAGTATCTTTATCCATTCATCTTGCTGGAAGGAAAAAGCCTGCTGGATGTTGTGAAAATACATTTTGTATAATCCTACATGACACAGAAAGAAACAATTATTTATCCCCTAGAAGAATATGAAAAAAAAAAAATACTTATTTCATAGGAAAACAATTGATAGAATGGGGGAACCAATGTTCCTGCTACCCATATTAACATCAGTGTAATGGAGTCAGGATCATCCTGCGCAGTCCCAGTACCAAAGTCAACAGCAAAATGATGCCACCTTGAACAAGAGAGGATGTAGCAACACTAATTGACATTACCACAGCAGCCATAGAATTATGGGCTCTACATGAGCATTCTTTACATTGTTCCATGTTGTAGCTATTATCACATGGTGAGCTACCCCTGTGCCGCAGATCATTATGCTGACTGGGCATGTCCTTCTATGCTACCACAAATGTGCAAACAGAAAAGTTTGCAGTGGTATGAGAAAATCTTGCTATGTGAAGCAAGTGGCCACATAAAGTGTTTTAAAGGGTTTTCCACATGACGGTCATGTGGAACTCAATCGCTGCATTAAGGTAAGTTCTGTTTATCTATGCATGTCTATTGATCAAGAAGGTACTTAGGGTAACCTTTATTTCACAACATTTTTATGTATGTATGTATGTATTTTCATTTTTCCATCTATGAAATATATACAAATGCAGTTTAATTAGTATAAATATGAATGTTCAACAAAAACAAGGAAAAAATAACTTTATATACATTTTTATTTTCTATTTAATAACTTCCAAATAAATCATACAGTTGCACTTTGTCCTGCAGTTTGTTATTCCAGAACATAATGAAAATAGGCAATTTTTCAATAAAACTCTTGTTTCCTGTCTACCTTTTCCCAATGAGTTCAACTGACTTTTGGTAAGCAGGTATAGGATTATACCCTTAGGGAGCAATCCTATGCATGTTTAGACAGAAAAAAAGATTTTATGTGTCTAAACATGCATAGGATTGCACCCTTAATGTTGTTTATTAGCTACATTGCCAGTTTTCCTTACTGTTTAAAACTGCTAGAAAATGGGATAATTATACTATGAAATACTGTTGTTTTAAAACTAATTGAAGCAACAATAAAAAGTTTTCAAATTATTAGTCAACTAAGATGGTTTAGAGGGGAAATTGCGGTGTCAAAACCAGGGTCATCTGACCACAAAAGTGGATTTTTAGATATCTCTAACATTAAATCTCCCAAGAATGTATTCCCTTAATCCCCTTCACCCATTTACAAAGTATTTATAGTTTCGAAAAGCATTCAGTCTGTTTTACCTCTTCTTGATGATCACCAATAGCTTGCCTCTTCCATATAATAAATCAGCTCCTCCAGTAAATACGCTGCTTGGTGATATACTTTACCGTAACAAGAGATAGCAAGCAACAGATGGGGAAGAAAGAGGAAAACAGGCAATAATAGTGAAAGGAAAGAAGGATGATAAAAAGGGGAAAAGCAAAAAAATAGTGTGGGGCAGGAATAATAGTGAAAACATTTCTGTGTTCTTCATTCTATCTTATTTGGAAAGGAATTAATGTTAGATGTTAAACAAGTGTTAAGTAGGACAACTTTAAGTAGGACAACTAGCAGCTATGACATTTGCACAGGCAAATAACAAAGAACGCACTATCTTGGAGGAAAATCACATATTATTAGTTATCTGTGTTTATATTCTTTCAGTATTCACCTTTCATTTGGAAACTTTATAAAATGTGAATACAACAACAAAATGGGACATGGAAGGTTAAAAAATGATGCACAAAATGATGGCCACACTTCCAACCCAGGAAGACTCTGTGCCACCAAGTGATGACTGAGGGGGGTGATTATCCCATTCATGTACAATGGGAGTTATAATGCTACATCTTTACAGAGGCCTGTAGCACTCTGTGCAGGCCAACAGCATCATCCATTCATGTTCTGCAAGCTGCTACATGCCTCTGCACAGACTCAAGATGGCAACACCTGCACCACATGAACTACGCTCTCCCCACTCAACGGTGCGGCTGGCAAATGAGTCCTCAGAACAATGGAAGAGCTGCCATACTGGCCCTGATCAAATATTCCCAACTATATATCTCTGGAAAATCCACAAGCAGGGCACGATGGTGATCATTCTCCCATATTGTATGCCTTCTGTGTCTTTAATCAGAGCTATATTACTGGCGGTACCCAAGATTTTGGAGGTCCAGTCCACGATGGCTTGGAACATAGCTTTTAATATCATAGTGCCCACTCTCTGGAACTCCCTACTGATACAAATTAGACAGGTGCCAACCCTTTCTGGGCTTTTGGCACCTACTGGAAACATACCCTTTCCAACAAGCATTCCCAGAAAGGTAACCTTCTCTTCTGTTTACAGTAATAATATACAATATTTAATTATAATCTTATAATTAGGATCATATATCCTGCTGTTTCCCAGCAGAACCGCAGTCCCCCACCCAGCCTGCCAAACAACTGTTTGGAGGGCTGGGTGTGTGTTTCTGCTAAGAAACAAGGTACACGCTCCTCATATGTCCTGTTTCCCAGCAGAAATCCCAGAGAAACAGGTCACACATGAGGATCGTGTATGCTGTTTCTCTGAAGGATTGCACTCACTGCAGCCTGCCAAGCAGATGGATGGTGCGGAGGCTGGCACTTCACTTTGCAACATGCCTGCCCCCGAGATAAAAAATATTTAATCTTAAAAAATAATAATAATCAGGGCAGGAAGGAAGCCTGACAGGCACCAAGGGAGTTGTCCATGGGCATATTGGCACCCACTGAGGACCCAGCCCTACATGAAGGAATACTTCCTTGTGTTTACCCTGAAACTACCACCAATCAGTTTGTGCTCATCTTCCACTGACATCTGGAAATGCATTAGGAATCCCCCCCCCCCCGAGTTCTGTCCAATTTTAGCTCCAATTGAGTCCTGTCCAGTTTTAGAATAGGTAAAAATGTTGTTCCAGGACATTTTAGACAGATATACTTCAAAATCTTTGTGCCCGTCTCCAATTAGGTATATTAGCTCCAAGGTCACCGCTCAAGCATCATTTAAAAGGTTTATATCGACGTCCCAAGGCGGCTCATTTCAATCCCAATGAAACTTCGCACAAGCAGAACTGTGCCTTATTTGTAATGCCTGGTGGGGCACTTAAAGCTTCTATTGTTTATGAAGTAGTCCAGTGTAAGTAATTTGCTTGGGTAAGAGATCTATGGCGTGTAGGTTAAAGGTCCTGCTGGCCTGTGACCCAGAAACAAGAAATGCTCCTCTTTTGTGTGTACATAAAGTTTGGCCACTTCAATTGCTTTTGGGTAATCATTCATGTGCCTGTGCTTCACTGCAGCTTTGTGGCATCTCAGTAATAATCGTTCCCCAACGTTCCTTTTTAAGAGCCCCTCGCAGAGGCTCTTGCGCCTTTCAAGAGGCAGTAATGCAGAAATAAATGTCATGTTTAGCTTAGCATTGGGGATCTCTGAGGTAAATGATATGCTGATTAACGTTGGCAGGGGCCCCAACGGGTTAGGTAATCAAGCAGTAGCCCAGGCCATTCTCTGATCACAAACAGCATTTCTCTGGAAAACTCTACAATAAATAAAGCGGAAGAATGGTTAGCCCATAAAAACTCTGTGGTTTTCCCTATTTTGGAAGCTCCAGACTGACATTATCCTGGGGAGATAATTGTGAAAGCCGCTATAAAACAGAAAACTGATTGGAGGAATTGCAGTCATCCTTTTACAAAAAAGAAAAAAAAGTTACATAGCCTGACAACTAAACTACCCCACATTGCCCTCAAGGCATCTGCTGGAAAATAGGATGCCCGGCAGGCAGGCAGGCAGGCAAGCAGGCAGACTGGCTGTCATTTGGAAACCACCCATCACATCTGAACACAAGGGGAAATCTTTGGACTATCTTTAGCGAGATAATAATTTCCACTCTTGTATGTGGGGAAGTGGGCTATAGCCAACAAAAGCCTATAAATTTAGTAGTCTTTGAGATGCCACTATCTAAAAGAAATGCATTTGAACAAACAATAAAATGGGGTGACTAAACTCATCAGCAATACTGTTTCTGCTTACCCAAGGTCTTACTTCACCTGATGTTTCTGCAGGCTGCAGCAGAGAAAGATGAGATAGGAAGCAGGGCCATTCCATCAGCCCTACTGAAAGGCCATTTGCTTTTTCCCCTCTTCCTTCCCTATCCCTTCTTCCTTTCATGTCATGTCTTTTTAGATTGTAAGCCTATGGGCAGAGACTATCTGTTGTTTTTTAATTGCTGCTCCGCGAACCTCTTTGGATGAGGAGTGGGATAAAAAAAATTAAATAAGTAACAAATAATGGCACAGGACTCTTTGTTGATCTACAATAGACTAGCATTTGTTTGTTAAATTTCTGTCCTGCCTTTCCTCCAAAGAGCCCAAGGTGGTGTACGTGATCCTTCTCCTCTCCATCTTCCACTGTTGGTATTCAAAATTCCCACACTTGGAATTCAGCACAATCCTATTCAACTTTACTCTAAAGTAAGTCCCATTCTGTACAATAGGATTGTGTACAATTTACTCCTATGTATGTGTGCATAGGATTGCAGCCTTATTCACTTCCTCATTGGAGCAGTTCTAAAGTCAGTCTCTCTCTCTCTCTCTTTCTCTCTCTCTCTCTCTCCCCCCATTAGCTGTCACTTTGACTCAAATTCAGAGATTGCTTACTATATAATATGCAACAGATCACTACTGTCTGGCAGCACCAATTCTAGCTCTGATCTGGACCCCATCCCATCCTTCTCACACTTGCCAATGTTCCCATTTTGAGGGGAAACATAAGTTTTTTTAAAATATAAATACATGAATTCGGATATAACTATAGCGATGAATACATATGAAATACAACTTTCTAGCAATTATACATAGGCTTCAACAAAAGCAGACCAGAAATCCAAATAAGTATCTATTTGAAGGTGGCATCTATATGTCATGCATTCACATGTTGAAAGCGTTGTAAGGTCCTCAATCCATTGCAATATAGGAGGTAAGCGTTTATCTTTCCAATGTTGTAGTAGCAGTCTTTTAGCTGTCAAAAGGACTCAGAGAATCCATTTACCCTCACCATTCATTAATTTCCATAAGGCAGGTAAGTAATTTAAAAGAGTATGTACTTCAGTGAATATTAAAGACTGTTCCAGTACAAAAATTATCCATAACCTCCCAAAAATAAGCAATGACTGGACATTGCTGAAACATAAGAAGCATTGCACCAACAGCAATTAGCCAAATTAGACAATCCGTTATTAAAGAGGCATTGCAGGGTTCAGTAGACATGAAACAAACGTTTTTGCTGAATAAGATCTATTCACAGCCTAAGATCTAGGGATGTCAGAGAATTCCACCACGGATCTCGGGGAGGCCGAATGCCAGCGCATTCGTCCCCCTGAAATCGGTGGCGGAACGGTCTGCCCCCCCGCCCCCCCCCCCGGGATGAGACTTACCTGGGGCGGATCTTCCAGGCAGCAGCGGCTCCGGTGGCGGCTCTGGCGGTGGCAGCCGGTCTTCCGACCGGCTACCGCCGCCGCCATTTCCAGTTAAAAAAAAAAAATGTGATAGGCTACGTAAAGATTTACATAGCCTATCACGGCTAAGTTTTAAAAAAAAGTGATAGGCTATGTAAATGTTTACGTAGCCTATCACGGCTGACTTAAAAAACAAACAGTTATTTGCGTTCCCCTTATTTTCGCTGTCTTAGTCTACGTAAATCTTGACGTAGACTAAGATGTGCCAAAATAAGGAACGCAAATGGCGGCGGCCGCACGTTGTTGTTGTTGTTTTTTAAAGTCAGCCGTGATAGGCTACGTAAACATTTATGTAGCCTATCACGGCTGACTGCAGGAACGCAAACGGCGGCGGCTACGTCCGCCGCCATTTGCATCCCTGCTAGCCAGTGGCCGGATGTCCGGCTGCTGGCGGAGCCGGCTGGCGGCTCCGCAGAATCCCTGCAGAGCACAGCTGGCTGGCCAGGATTCTGGGGGGGGGGGGAGGAACGGAGCGCCTCCCCCCATCCAGGATTCCAGGGGGAGGGACAGAGCGCCTCCCCCCCCATCAACATAATCCGCGAAAGGTAAGTACCTTTCGTACATCCCTACTAAGATCTCTAGACACTTCAGATACAGACACTAAAGTGTTGATCGATTGATCAGGCAAAATGGAACAGTCCAGTTCTCTATTCCATTCCTGCTTAAAACCCTGTATATCATATTTATTCACCAATAACAAGTATTTATAGACATAGATCATGGGTCACTTTGCCTGACCAGCCTCAATAAGTGCTTCCAATAACGACCAAGACTCTGATGCTACAAAAGTGGCTGGGCCATGACAAGATACTAACAAATGCTGCAATTGCAAGTACTGCCAGTCAGCCATAGCTACCACAAAACATTTTCTTACCAGTTTTTAGAGCTGGATTGCCCCATAAAGTCAATTTAGTATGAGAAAATGGATCAATGTGTAATTTATGTGACATTATATGCCACACATCTCTACCTGTAGAAACTGTGGGAGGAACCCTATGCATTCTTGTATGTCTAGAATCCTAATGCCATCCATTTAGAGAGAGGAACCAGAGAAGAAGATTCCCAAACTGGCCAAGGCAGAAGATCCAATGCAGATGGAAAAGACCAATATTCAATACGAGTCAGCTCAGCCCAATGATATAAACCAAGATCTGGAAAACCAAATCCACCTTCTTTGGTTGGATGTGGCATCCTTTTCAGAGATAATCTTGGTGGAGAAGAACCTCCCAAACTTTTACGAAGAAAGCATTAGTTTTTCTGAAAATATTTGCCGGGTACAGATAAGGGAATTCCATGCATAACATAAACAATCTGTACTCATCATAAGTGTCTTTACCTTACCCCACAAACTCAGCTTTAAAGATGCCCATCTATCTAAATCCTGAGAAATCTCATTAGTCAATTTATTCAAATTAAGCTTAATTGTTTGAGATATATCTCTGGGAATAAGTATTCCAAGATAAGTGCCAGTCTGCCACTTGAGATATAGTATCTCCAATCGGCATCAATTCGGATTTTGACCAATTAACTGAATAGCCAGACAAATTACCAAACGTATTAATCACCTGCATCAATGCCGGCACAAATTACTAGAGTTTAGAAATAAACAATAAAAGTTGTTAAGGCTGACCTCCTTCCCTCTCACTTTTAAATTGAATATATTTTATTGATAACTTTTCATTCAAAGGAACACATTTAAAGATAGAGAAAAACACATATGGGTCAGCATTGCCCTGAAACGTATTGTTCCCATATATAGCAAATATTGGGCCTATTTGCATGATCAAGCAGCTGCAGTGCTTGCAGGTGGCCATTTTGAATGTTTAAGCCACGACCACGGCTTGTTGTGTTGTCCACACCTGGTGGAGGTGGGTTGTGTAAGAGTTTACACTTGGATACACAGAATCCATGCCATTTTATAGATACGCAAGGGTCGTTTAACCCTCACACAACCCATGCCCACTGGGTTCAGATGACACAACATGCTGCGGTCACAGCTTGAATTTTCAGGATGTTGTCCGTGGGCACTGCACCTCGTCAAACCTGGTCTTATTAATTTTTCAATAAATCTATTGTATTTTGCCTCTATTATGGTCAGTTTCACTTTCATTGAAGTCTCCTACTATTGGAAATTGAAGATAGGCTCTTACTTATTTTAAAGATAAGCATGGCACTTAGAGCTTGATAGGTCAACACAAATCACTTTTCAAGTCCTCTACTCTCCACTAAATTAATTTGCATGTCTTTAATGAGGAGCTGAATAGTGGAGAAAACAGCTGGGCAGCTTCAACGTGGTGGAGCGGAACCTACATCTCTTCTGAATATTCTAAGCATTATAGGCACTTTGGTGATGACTTTCTCCAATGGCATTTGCCCACCTTGAGCAAACAGCACATTACTTGCAGAGGAAGAAGAGTCATAACAGGACAATGATTCTAAAAGGCATGCTGGCCATTCTGTGAAGGTGTTTTGACCCCCTTCTTGGCTTTTGTCCTCATACATTTCAGGAAAATCATACTTATGTCAAGTCAGACACTTGGGAAGTTGCTACTAAAGTAAAATGTAATGTAAAAGTACTTTTATGTTTGCCTTGTTTGCTCATGTCTTCATAATGCAAATACAAGGAATGTTTAAAGGTTTTTCGTCTTTTTGTTCTGTGGCATTGCTTTTTATATGTTTGGTAGCATCACTGTTACTGAGAGGCCCCATCAGGCTTTTATTATAATAAGAAAAGTGAGGGGGGGACTTTTCATGTTGCAGAACAAGCACTTCAGGAGGGCCAAAGAATCTAGAAACCCCCCTGTGAAATCACACAAGTTTACCAGAAATGCTGTTAATCCACTGTAGTCACTACCCCAGCATTCTTCCACCCTTTAGATGTGCACAAACATCTGCTGCCTAATAGACCATTGGTCCTGAACTCGAGGCTTGGGATCCAAAAGTGGACATAAGGAGAAAGTAAGGCAAAAGAGAGTAGAAGAAGCATAGATATATAGATATGCCTTTTCAATGTACTGTAGGCTGTTGCATGTAGTAGTTACTTTCCTCCTTATCTGAACATAAGCAGACAAAGATTTGCTGGCACAAAGAGAGGGTCATCTCGAGATCAGTGCAGGCAACAGAAAGGAACCACTTTTGCCACCTCTTGCCTGCTCACTTTCAGTCTCTGGCCAACATGGTTGTAGGATGGTTTGAGAATTGGGCAAGCAATGGTTGTAAGGAACAGTTGCTGCTGCGTCTGATTGTAGGTTGCCATCTCCCTCTGGGAGGCTCTATCAACTTGCTTGCCTTCTCTTTGAGCAGTGTGGCATGGAGAATTTGGCCCAGCAGGGCTGCCCAGGTGAACAGCAGAAGCTTCTAGTGCAGGGGTGGACAGCATGTGGCCCTTTGATATTTTGGCTTTCAACTCCCATCAGCTCTAGCCGACATAGCCAATGGTGAGGGATAATGGGAGTTGTAGGCCAAAATGTCTGGGGAGCCACAAGTTGCCTAGCCCTGACCTAAGGAATAGTGTGCAATGCTGACGCAGAGAGTTTTGCCAACACCAGTGGTGATTTAAGATCTCATCATGTCAGTTACTCTGAGTTGAGGATTGTGTCTTTAGCATATGTCTGCCACCATCATAAACTTTCTCGTACCCTTATAAAATAACATTTATAGTCAACTTTGGCATCTCCCCTGCCCCACTAGAAATTGTAACATTAGCTTGAAAATATATCCTGATGAGTTTCAGACATTGTGTGATGCTCCCCTGTGAGAGCAGGCATGCTGCCTTCGGAACATCCACAGTGGAGAGCAAGATGTGTGTATGGGCAGGGATCACACCGCCACATAGTCGGTGCAATATTTGCTGCTAAAATCTTTATAAAATGATGCAAGAGAAAATGGAAGCATGGAACAAAGAAACTTGCTTCATGCTGTGCAACTCTTGCTTCAATTGATCTCAAAATGGCTGCTGTCTTATACTGCAATATTCTGCTTTGTACTGTGCAGAACTAATGGAACATTACACAGGCTATGACCCACTCTCCACAGGCTATGACATTACACTGGAAATACAAATAGAGACATTTGTGCTTATTCTTCCCATTTCCTCCATTATATAATATCTTAATCAACTGTATGCATGTAAATCAGAGGTGGGAAATAGTGGGCTGTGGGGTGCATGTGTCCTCTGCTGCCACCACTGACCACTAGAGTCCCAGGAATTCAAAAATACTGAAGTATGCCAGAAAGTGTTGCAATTCTAAGCAGACTTACTAGAGGCAAGTCCCATTGAAATCCATGGGACTTACTTCTGAATAAACTGGAGTAAATCTCTGTTTGGAAAACCTCTGAACTGGAATATCCTGCAAGTCATTTGTCATGTACACTATGACCCTCAATTCCTTAGTCTGGGCCATTTGGCTATTGGACCAAGAACATTCATAAGTACAAGAAAAGCCAACTGAGACCCTAATACTCAAGTATGGCAGCCAAAAAGAAAGAAAAAAGGAATGTTTGGGCTGATTTGATTTCCTTCCAACACTAGCAGGCTTAGGCAAAAATGTGTAAAAACAGGCATTTACAGGAGCCTTACGCAGTACAGTTTGTCTTTCCATTGATCTCACTGGGAATTAAAAATAGCCCTTAGAGAGGAAGTGCTGAAACTCTTTTGCTCTAACAGTGAATATGAAGCATAAATTCTTCTACTGAAATGTAGAATGCCCTCCTGTCAATACACGTATTGTAAAATGTCTATAAAAAGTCAGCTGTTTGTTTATTACTGACATATGGCTTGGATTAAGGCAAAGGCTACCTCGCCAGTGGTTTGCAACAACATTCCAAAGACCTTTCAGAGAAGACACTGCCATTTAAAAACAGTTAGATGCCCTTTCTCTTCCTAAATAATATTATAAAACTGATCTGAAGGCCATTTCTTTAAAAGGTTATTATGGTGCAAATCTCTGAGGCAACCCTGGCCTTTTCTAACTTTGCTAGAAATGGTTTAAAGAAAATATTACAGGCTGTCCCCAGTCCTATCTCCAACAGAATTGATCTTTCAGAGAAGACTCCAACTGTGCACCAAATCCGATTGAAGAATGTGTGCAAATCAGTGGTAGCAATACTCAAGCCACTTGCTCCAAAAAGCAGTTCTTTTGACTTAAATGTGACTACGCTGGAGTAAATGGTTCAAAGTGTATGAATGGTAATGGCTTGTTTTACATTCAGAGGTCCATCACTGCAACATCTGCCACTACATTTTTACCATATTGCCCCATGGTTATTTTTCATTACGAGAAGATATCTCTCCATTATAAACAAGCTTTGGAATAAAACTCATTGAGAGGTGACTAATACAATGAGTGGACTTTGAATGGGAATTATTAAACTTTGATTACTTTCAAATGTGTCCACGGCACTTAGATCATTGTTATTCTTGGGAACTAAGTCTGTTGAAAGGCATACAATTAAATATATCCATATGAATCTCTTGGCACATTTTAACAGATGGTTTAATGACTTTTCAATAGTGAATGAATGATGTTGCAAAAATTTCAGATTTTTTTAAAAGAAGGGAATCATGTGTGAAAAATGAATCACATCTACATGTTATATTTCACTTTTTTAAAAACCCAAGAAAAATGGTTGCTTAGTGCTGAACGAGTAGATGGGTCATTATTAATATGAACACTAGCTGGATATAGTGAATGCTATGCTGAACACCATGATCAATTGTCACAGTCCTGCAGTGCTGGCCAATGTCATATGTTCTGATGTCCTGAAGAATGCAACATATCAACAAATCCTCTCAATTATTCAGTGTTCTTAGGAATGTAAAACTTGAGAATCAAGAGGTCTGTCTCATTGAAACTCTGGTCTGGTTTGACTGTGTAGGAAATTATTCAGTAACACACATTTTTTATGTATTTTTAATAGAGGCAGATAGATCCACAAAAATCTTGACACTAGTTTCCAGCAGTTTCCCTTGAAGCAGTCATAATGGGTTCTAATGGATCCACAGGGCTGTTCACATTACTATTATGAATGTTGTCTTCAGTTCAAATGTGCATGAAAGAATGGGTCATATGAATCTGCCTTCAACAACTTGCCAGGAGTGAAAGCTGATAGAAGGTGAAACTACATGATCACATATGCTGATCTGCGAGCAGAGATGGGTTAAAGAAGACGCAGACAACAAGCTTGGGTTGAAAATTGGGCCACATTTATTAAATACTTGCAAAGGGGTAACTAGGACGGGCATCTAACTGTGTCAGCAGCTAGCTGGCACTTCTTGGGCGAAAACATACCCAGCCTGAGGGGTGGCGGTGATCTCGCCATCCCTCGGGACTGCCCCTTCTGGGGGAGGTAGACCTTCCGGTATCACCCCCGACCCGGTGCCGCACAACACCTGGGTGAGTGAGTAGGGTTGGTCTCCCAGGCAACCTTTATCCCCCCGCCAAGCCGCACAACCCGTTCGGGGGGCCCTCAGGCGTCACCTGTCACCGTAAGGTGCCTCTGCATGCACACCATCCCTACTTTCCTGTTTTTGCCCGTCCTAGCCGCCACAGGAGTCACAAGCCTAGAGCTTGTGAAACTCCCCCCACCTGCGCAGAAGAACTGCCCGCAGGCCCCTTTGCAGAACAGACAGACATATGTTATTCACTAAATGAGACAGGCGGACACCGTCCCACCTGAAACGCTCCCTCCATGTCCACAGAATTCCCTGGTGGGTGGTGACTCCAACACCTACATTCACATGGCCATAAGCTAATTCTCTGTGCACTTTCAGACGTGCCCTGCCACTGGCAACGTTATTCCATTCCTTCCCATTGATCCATGGGACAGGTGAGGTTGCAATAGGCTACTTCCGGCCAGGTATGCCGGACCACCTGCATCTCAACCGAGGCCTGTTCCATCAGGTCCTCGCCTGGCTTACAGCCGAAGTCTTTCCCTCCAATGTGCAGCACCTGTACCTGCGGAGGAAGACTGACAAACTTTAGTGGGACAGAGTGAGGAGGGGACTCCCACCGTATGCCACATCTATGGAGCCACTGGATCTTAATGTGACGGAGTGACAGAAGCTGAAGTCTGAAGACGACATACACGCCCTTCATGCAGCTCCAGACATCATAACGTGCCCATGTAAGAGCACCCGTACCGGCGTACGACGAGTCTGCTGGTCTAAGGAATAAGCACATTAGGGCAAGCAAAGCGAAAATTGCGTCAGGAAGAAGCGGACAACTCGCGAATGCAGGCCGAAACACTGAGAAGCCCCATTTAAAATGTCGTAACATGCCTGAGAGAGAAATCTCCAGAGGCTGCCATGGAGACTGCTTCCATGTAACAACAGTGGGTTCTGAACTGCAAATTACCTAGGCCTAGCGGGGTAAAGCTAATGCAGAAACTACACAATTGCCCTTAAGTCAACAGTAAACCATTGAATTGATAAAAACGGAGACCCCTCCTCAGACCCGTGGCATTCCATAAAACCCATAAGGTGCCACCAGAGCCTAATCCGTTGACTTGCTTTTGGCCGTGGGCCATTGCCTTGACCTTGCCATACCTATCAGTTTGATCACCAAATAAGTAAATGGGTTACATTGGGCCAGACCTGTTCCTTGAAGCAAATCAAGGCCCTCCGGGACGAGTTGGCCTTGTGAGCCCAGACCAACCCCGCATTCTGTTAAGGCTGCTACGTGGAACAGGGAAAGTCTTATTGGAAAGCTCAAATGGAGGGCCATTACCCCCGGATCCCGAAAGGGGTATCCGGAGAGAGAGGGTGATTAATTTACTAATGCAGGCAACATCTGTGCCCAACACTATCTTGCACGCCGAAACCTAAAATCTGACATGGAGTCAGTGAAACCCACCTTTGTGGTCCGAAGGCTAAATGGCCAGCTTGCGACTTATGGTCCCAAATATTCTGTTCTTCCTTAAGGAGACGTGAAATTGTGGCCAATGATCTATAGATAATGGCTATGAATCCTATCACTGAGGCTTTGCCTAATGTGCGGCACACCCCATCTGCTCTGTCGCAGGCAGCTCCTATACAGAGAGCCATGGAATGCAGGCTGGCATGCCTGGCTTCAGTCTCCCAGTCTCCCATAGTACTGCAAGGATGGGATCTGGGAATGGAGCATCCACGGGGCTGAGGCCTGGAAGATATTGACCTAATTGCATGACAAGGCATCGACAGTTGGGTTTGCCTAACCCAGCACAAGGTGGAGCCAGAACCAGATGTTATAACACTGACTCTGGAGCGTGAACACACTGACACATGACATGACCCTCCAATTTCAGGAGGATGGAGAATAAATAACGTGGTCATGTTGTCATACCGAAGGGGGGGGTGTTACTGACTTGGCTATAAGGTCATCCCACAATGTACTTGGCGGGGGCAGCAGTCTCCACTCTACAGGCCACTACCCACAGCACGATCGGACCTGCCCTAAGAATCTGAAACCCCATGGGCTAGCGGCGGAACCATGTGAGTCCGCAGTCCGGTTTTGAGGAGAGGCTCATGCTTCCAGAAGGAGGTGCCATTAAAGCCCTACTAAGTTGAAGCCATGCCTGATGTATAACTGCTTGGAGCTGTGCCTAAAAGACCTCAAAGTTGTCCTGAGGGAAGTGAGAATAACACCTAAGGGTATCGGATAGGCTTCACCGAATGTTGCTGTGGGAGACAGGCCCTCAGCCTTTGTGAGCTAAGGGGCACTGAAGAAACATGAAAGGGGAGCAATACTTGCAATAGGTCAGAACATTGACCACCGTCTTTGGACTCCATGTAGCACATGCCCCTCAGGGACCCGTGGACAGGATCCCAGACCCAGACAGCTGCCTCATAAAGAGGTGTGTCGCATTGAGCAGAGATGATCAGGGATCTTGTGATTAACTGACTGGCCCTCAGGGAAAAGAGGTTACGAATCAGGATAACTCCCTAGAGGATTTCCTGGGTACCATTTCGAGAAGGGAGATCCCTAGAGTAGCTAATGGGGTGTGGAGAAAAAAGGGGGGGCTAAAACCCTTCTGCCAGTACTGCCTTAGGACCTAGCATAAACCGAGTTCCAAGTTAAGACGCGTTCCCCCAGTTGGGGTAGTGTCTTAAAGCCGGAGTAACGGCGCCAACCTAACTAGGCATGGGCCATCCAGAGCTTCCTACTGCCTTCGCTTTTCCAAGGGGGACCTCCTCATCCCCGGGCATTGGACAAGAGCTGCGTGAGTGCTGACTGCTCCAAGGGAGCACTCACGACGGAAACTGCACGTGTCCTGGGAGCATGTGCCCTTGTGGCTTTACTCCCTGCACAGATAGCAGTGCTGAAGCAGCGGACCCGCCATAGGCCGAGGGCCAGTGCGGGAGACAGCCTGGTGAATGTGGCCACTGCCAGATCTGATGCCAATCCCAACCGGGAAGAAGTCAACAATTGGAGCGAAAGGTCCTGGTCCAACAGGTCCTTATGCAGAGCAGGGCAGTGGCGGCCCTCCTGCAAGAGGCCTCAACAAGCCATATAGACACCTCCTCAGGTGAACAACATTACGAGAAGGAGTAGCCCTGGTGACAATACAACTCACCAGATTAGCATAGGGATCTGATATGCCCCTTACGTGGATGCTTGAACGGGCGGGGACAGGCGAGGGATCCTAAATTAATCCAGCAAAACCCAGAAAGATGCTGCATTAAGTGGCTGGGGTTACTAGGGTGACTGGCGGAGCTACAAGTGGCCCGGGCGTCATATAGGAAAATGACATTGGGAGGGACAGCCGCCCCAGGGAGGTAACCTAAGGCTGCAACACCAGGGCCCTGAAGGTCACCTGACTGGACAACTGGGGTGAGGTGCCGTCATCTCACCCATATCCAGGGCAGCCGTGTCTGGGTCCCCGGGAGCAAGGGAGGCGATGCCACTTGTAGTGCTCCTGATGGAGATGCCCCATGAGGGCGGATCGCCTCCAGCTGTGGTGTGTCGCCTGGCCTGGGCGAAACCCCAAGGAGGAGGATGTTGCTTGGATCGCTGCTGACGGAGATGCCTCAGGAAGGTGGACTGCCTACAGTGGTGGAATGCTGCCATGGTGAACCTGCGAAGGCGAGATGGAGACCTCAATGGCGTACAGGTACACTGAACCCAGAGACTAGCTGAAATAGAAATAAGTAGCGAGCGTTAGGTCTGCTGTCGCGTTCACTTAGGCTGGACCAACAGGATACCTGAAGAATGCTGAGCAAGATTTGCCACCCAAACCGGGTCCATTTCATCATAAAACTCAGAATCGGGTCTTGGTAGCGGACTGTTGGGGATGGGAGGCAAGGCCTTACTCTTCCGGGGCCCTACCCTTCTCGATCTTTCAACCTTGGCCCTTCTTGGGGGGGGCATGATGTAAAAAGTGAGGTAAGCTTGGTATGACATTGGCAAGAAGAAACAAGGGCCCGTGTGCCCGGACCAGTCCAACACATCAACCACCACCCCAAGAAGTAAATGCGGCAAGGGTCAAGGCACATAGCAGGAGGTTCCAGTGGACTAGTCACTGGGCACCCCGGGCAACAGGCAACTGTGTCGCCATTACCGCCAGACGGGGGGGACACCTTCAGTGTCTGGCAGCGGCTACAGAGGTGAGCTCAAAAACGTAGACCCTCTCTCTGTATGTGTCTATGTATTCACGGTTAAGACACCGTGTGTCTAGCAATTAACTTTATTAACTTATAGGGTAGGGGGGGAGAATCTGTGGCTGACTCAATGGCCCTGCAGGGGTTCAGATAGAGTTTTTCTAGCCCTATCTGGAAATGCCGGGACTGGACCTGGGACCTTCTGCATGCCCAGCAGGGGCTCATCCTTAAACGATGCCCCTGGAAAGGAGTCTAGAACCTGGGACTCACAAGTCCCAGTCCAACGCTCTAGCCACTATAACGGTGGCTTTGAAGGGGGGGCGCAGTTGCTGTCTGCTTCAATCCCGGCGCCAAAGAGGCGCAGCAAGGGCCTGCGGCCACGGGAGCCGCTCCTGAGCGCGGGTGTCCCCAAGTGGTTACGTTGTTTTGTTTGTTTTGTGTATTTTCGATTTTGTTTGTGTAATCTGGGGGGGGGGAATGCACGTGCTGCCGCCGTAAGCTCCCCACGATCACGATCACGGGAGGCAGCAAGAGCTGACACCCAGGCCCCCGCAACTGCCAGCGAGAACAAAAGCGTTTTGTTTTTTTGTTTTTTGGCTGAACGTTGGAAACTGCCTTATACTGGGCCAGACCATTGCTCCCTCTAGCCAGAGAGTGCCGCGTTGCCCAGCAACAAGGGCTCTCCAGGGATTTCCGGCAGGATTCTTTCTTAGCCCTGCCTGGAGGCGCCGGGGATCAAACCTGGGACCCCTGGTTTGTCAAGCAGGCGCTCCCCCCCCCCGGTGGGGGGGTGGGCGCCGGGCTGCAGTTACTTGTTTATTTATTTATTGATGTATTTATGTACTTCATTCATTCATTCACTCATTTATTTATTTTTGGAGCGCGGGCGCCCCAGCAGGGGAGAGCGTCAGGAGGCGCCGTGCCCGGGCGTGCGCCCGCACCCCCCCCATGCTCCCGACGGGTGGCAAGCGCCGGCTGAGGGGGGCGGCACCCACGCACACGCGCCCCCGCCGCGAGCCCCGGCAGCCCAGGGGCCGCGGCGGTGTAGGCGCGCGGCAATCCGCAGGGGGAGGCGAGTGGGGGGGGCTGGCGCCCAGTCGCAGGGAGTGCGGGTGCCACAGCAGGGAGCGCACCGGAGGCAGCGCGCCCGGGCCCGCGCCGTCCCAGCCAACGGCGCCCCCATCGGGTGAAAAGCGCTGGCTGTGGGGGCGGCACCCCCACAAATGCGCCCCCGCCGCGAGCACCGGCAACACCGGAGCCGCCGCGGCGCAGGCATGTGGCAACCACCCGAGGGGGGACAATGAAGGGAGGGAGGGCGCTCGGAGGAGCCTCGGCCAGGCGGGGCCGTGCACAAGGAGTGGGCAACCGGCGCCTCCCCGGGGTGAGTGGCGCTGGCGCAGCCGCCTCCACTCCTGCCAGCGCGACCAAGCGCCGGCCGTGAAGGCGGTGGTGTCCAAGCACGTGCGCCTCCGCCACGGCTGCCGGCAAAGCCGGAGCCGCAGCAGGCACGCTGAGCCCTCGGGACCACGAAGGAGGAACCGAGGAGAAGGTGAAGTTCAAGTGGCTGCAACGACGACGATGACGGTTTCCAGCAGGCAGGTGTCCTTCGTTGTTTCTCGGCGGAGCTGTAGTTCTCTCAAGCTGCGTCAAGCCAGTGAGCTGAGATTGGGAAGGGGACTGAGTTTAAGGCAACGCAGCCTGCCCCTCCTTGCATGGTGGTGCCACTGGGGTGCACCAATCAGAGGCCCCTACGTCTTGTCACCCCACCCGTTCACAATGGCCCCCCCCTTTCGGCCAGACAAGGTGGCGCCGGGGTGAGGGCATTTTTCTATAGAGCTCATTGTGTATGCTAAGGGATAATTTACAAGGCCTGTTTGCCAGAGGCATGGAAGTGTTTGCCTAGCATGGACCCCCCCCCCCTCAAAATACAGCTGTGTGAACTGGCACTTACACACTTATGATTTAGGTGCCAAATGGGCAGCAGAGGATGCTAATAAAGATCATATTGGTTCAGCCTTGTTCTTAAGTGTATAGATTATTCAGTCCTTGGGCAGATGCAGATCCAACCACATGCAAATGCCACTTTTGATAGCTTTCCATTGACCTTCTGAATTTGTTAATGGCTCAGTAGGTGGGCAGTAGCACAGCATAGACAGTGAGCTCTTCTGAATATATGACACGGGAGCATGATGTTTGGATAACTCTGTTGCATCCTTCAGAGCATATTCAGCTTGTGGCACTTTACATAATAACTGAAACAATTCTGAGGAATGGAAATACAGCAATTTGCTCCAAACATCAAGTTCTTGTGTCATTTGTTTGTTTATTTGATTTGTACCTCACCTTTCTACCAAGAAAAATGGCAGTCAAGGGGGCTTACCATCACAAACAAAATATGATTAAAACAATGATAAAACAAAAGCATTAAAACGCAATTAAAAACACAACAATAACAGAATAAAAACAACATCCAACCCAGCAGACCCACTTCCATGCCAAAGGCCTGCTCGAATAAAAGGTCTTTGCCTGCTGGTGGAAGGACAGCAGAGAAGGAGCAAACCCAGACTCCTTCGGCAGGGAGTTCCACAGCCTGAGAGCAGCCACTGAGAAGGTCCGCTTTCACGTGCCTCTGAAGGCAGCAGTCTTGAAAAAAGGCCTTCTCCTGAGGATATACTATAGTCTGAGCAGCACTTCCTAAACCATATTATAAGGGTCTTAATCTCTCCCCCGTCCATCATTTAAATTTTTAAAATCACGCTATTAATACATGTTTTTTCGCTAACCTGTTATAATTATCTTCAGAAACGTGCCTCTTTCTGTTAAATTACACAGTGTTAAAGAACGCGGCGGCTCGCCTGATTAAAGGCAGCCACCAGCGAGATCACATCACTCCAGTGCTGAAGGAGTTGCACTGGTTACCAGTTGTTTTCCGGGCCAAATTCAAGGTGTTGGTTTTGACCTTTAAAACCCTATATGGTTCCGGCCCAGCCTATCTTAAGGAGCGCCTCCAGCAACACCAGACAGGCCGCTTAACAAGATCAGCCTCGGATGGCCTTCTCTCTGTCCCATCAGCCAGGACAGCTAGACTGGTGGGGACGAGGGAGAGGGCCTTTTCTGTGGTGGCCCCCACTCTGTGGAACTCCCTCCCTAGGGAACTCCGTCATGCCCCCTCTTTAATGAGCTTCCGTCGTGCATTAAAAACGTGGTTGTCCAGGCAGGCATTTGGGGTGGGTTAGGGTATTTTAGAAAATGTTTTTATTGTAGAATTTTATTGTTTTAAACTGTTTTATGGTGTGTTGTACATCGCCCAGAGTGGCTGGGTGACCAGCCAGATGGGCAATTAATACATTTAATAAATAATAATAATAATAATAATAAATTTACTTCTGGAGGCTCATTTTCTCCAATTGTGGCAATGACAGAGAAGTTTGTGTTAAAGTTTAAACATGAAGGAGAAAACAAGATTAGGCAGACAATCACGCAGTGTTTGCTCCAGGTTTTAGGAGGCCCTTGGGCAAGATATCCTCAGTGAGCACCCTTCCCTGAGTGGAACTACGTTCTTCCACTGCCACCACTGCTAATTCACTTGCTCTCTCTCCCTGGGCACAATCTGTACCACTGCCCAGAAGGAGAAGGCATGGACAGTGGAGGCTTCTCCTCCTCCTCCTCTTCGCTTTTGTCGCTGCTCACATGCTTGGATAGTGTATTGATCTGGGGTTCTAATTCTGTCAGGTCCCAGTCAAAGTAGATTCTTTTGATTACCAAGGTAAAACTAAGCCACCTGTGCAAAAAGATGATAGTTTATCGATAGAAAATAGATGCAGAATATACATGCAAAGAAAGCTCACACCTCTCCTCAGCCAATGAAGCCCTCACAGCTGGACTGTTTAACTGAGGCCCCCAAGAGAGGTTGTTCCTAGGGCCACAAGTTTCTCTAAGCTGGTGTGCGTGCATATTGTCCCTTAAAGCAAGACCAAAGCACAAAGCCTGTGGACTGGATATTATAAGCTTTTCTGCTAGATGCCCACCTCTGGCTCATGAGCTGACAGGCAACTCCTCTCTCTTCTTAGGAGCTAACAGGCCAGCACACACACATTCAGGAGAAGGGGGGCTTCTCCTCCCCATACCCTTTCTCTGAGACTAGGGCCTCAACATTCCAGCTCCTGGGAGGTGGAGTCTCCCAGCTCTTCTGTGAGAATCAAGGAGCCCACCCTTATCTCTTTCACTTTGTGAGATAATTGGGCGAGGCTTAGCAATGTACAGTTGTTGACATATGGAGCTGTACTTGCTTGGAACCAATTAAGGCCTGCTTACTAAAATATAAAGCTGCTGGTTAAGCTAAATGACACAGGTTTGTCACCAGCATACAGGGATTCTGTGAAGTCTACTTTTTTGCTCACTAACCATAGAAACATAGAAAAGAATCATAGAATAGTAGGGTTGGAAAGGGCCTACAAGGCCATCGAGTCCAACCCCCTGCTCAGTGCAGGACCCCCTGCTCAACCAATCCACTACAGATAGTGTAAGTGAACAGGCAGCAATAGCAAGGTAGAATAGCAGGGCCAAGAGTTCTGGAGGTTAACAGTGGACCCCAAAGGAGGTGTGGGCCCTGACAAGAGTGGCCAATTAGGTATTGGGGGGAAAGGGGGGGACATAACCCCCCCCAAAAAAGGACAAAAGAAGAGAGAGCTTTGCATTACATTTGCATTTGTGAATTTATATGTATAGATGGAAATTTAGAAATAATTACTATAGTTTAAATAGAAATACATCTCACCACAGTGGAGAAGACTGTGACCAATCTGCTGTCCAGGTGCTGATGATGGGCAAGTTCCAAAGCCCTGTTCTCTATTTTTATGGTTCTTTATCTTTAAAGCAGATTTAGACTGGACAGCCCTTCAAATGCCTTCAAAAAGAGGACTGTCCACTGTAAAGTAGGACACGTGGTCACCCTAGCCCTGGCAGGTGCTCAGCTCTGCCATCATGCAAGTCTTCTGTTTATTACAGGTCAAAGAACATTTTTATTTTGGGTGTGTGTATGGAAGATGTGGGTTATAATATTGGCAGAACTTCATTAGATTCTTGGCTTAGTTGCTCTGATCCAAATAAAGAACACAAATTCCTCATGAAATGAGAAGTCATTTGGGTAACAATAGAGCGGAACTTCAATGTGCCTCATCATGTGTAGGCTTTACTTAGTAAACTTCTACTTCTTTAGTAGGGAGAAATTGAAACTATAGTGCTTAATTGTGCCAAGTTGGGAAAAGAGCACTGTATACCATTTCACAGTGTACAAGAATGAACTTGATTAGGAATCAAGAATAATGTCTTGCCAGCACCAAAGGTTGGCACTTCACTATAACAGTTTCCTTTACATAATGTAAGTGGAAGAAAATATCTTTTATGAAAATCAATACCTTGGTGCAGGAAAATGGTCAAATATGAAATCACACTTGCTGAAGAACCAAACATAATAATTTAAGTTGAATTCCATTTAACTTTGTCAAATGCTTCAAGTGCCATTGCCTTCCCTAACTCAGATTTCGTGACTTTCAATGTGTTGCGATTTCCTAAATTCAGCTTATTTGAAATATGTTCAATATTTATAACAATGAAGCACAGCCTAGAATAGAAACATTTAGGATATGAGCGATCATAGGCCATGACGCCATGAACAATTACTGCAGTTTAATAAACCCATAGCACGTTTTAACTCCTGCTTTACTTAGGTCTGAATTACACATTGCAATCATTACGGAGGCCATAAATAGGACACATTCACTACATAACCACAAACCAAATCCTTCTTTACAAGGGCTCCTTTTTATACCATGATAAGAAGGCTTCTTTCATCTTTGGAAGGCCCAGCAGTGGAAAAACTCTTGAGATATCCTCATGTAGCTTCACTGTACACAAGTCCCCTTGTAGGAGAAAAAAAAAATGGTGACTCTTATAAGAAGAAACATCTGTTTGATTTGATGCATGAGAATGTAGCTGTGCAGCAGCTATGCATTCTTCTCAGAAGTGAATCCCACTGAATTTAATGGGACTTAGCCAGGTAAATGTGTTAAAGATGGCAGCTTTAGTTTGTGGTCCTTTGGGGTGTCAGGAAAATGTAATATAGAAGGAACTGTCTCATACCAAGTTAGATCTATGGTTCATCCAGCCCAGTACTGTTCACTCTACCTGTCTGCAGCTGTCCAAGGTCTCAGGCAAAGATCTTCACAGCATTATTTATGGCCTCCCCATAATGATTGCAATGTGTAATTCAGACCATGAAAGCCTGCATACTGGGGATGCTAGCGATTGAACCTGGGGCCTTATACATGCAAAGCATGCATTCTGTTACTTTGTTAACTAAAGTAATGGGCAGGCCCTACCATTAGGCAGAGTGAAACAGCTCCTTTAGGTGGCAGATATAAGGAAGGGGCAGCAAGGTGTGTGTACCACGCACAACCTTAACCTAGCCTGCTACCCTCAGATGCTGTGGAGGACCTGTTTCATTACTGCTACTGAAGTAAGATTCAGCTGCCAGTCTAGCTGGCTTCTGTACATGGAAGGGGATCTTGTTCTTTGCTTCAGGCAGCAAAAAACCTTGGGACACCCCTGTAAAGTAATGACCAGTGCTTAATATCTAAAATGAGAGGTATTGCCAGGCATGCCAAGAGTCCCTGCCTTGTGCTGGAAGCATATCCACTCATCACAGATGTTTGGTGACTTATTTGGCTGGTCAGAGTTGTTCATTACATTACTACTGCTTCAGAGATCAGAAAGGAATGACTCCTTCAGGGCAAGGCCCTAAGAAACATTATAGGGCATCTCTACATCAGCCTAAAATTCTGCATTTAAAATGGAGCTTTCTGCTTCTGATTTAAATGAAGGATCACAACTCCCTTTTTCACCTGCTTCCTTTTCCCCCTCCCCTTCCCCCTCCTTATCCTCATATCTGAGCCTTCCATTATCTTTCATTGATCTTGCTCCTCTCTTTGCTGCTTTTCCTCTTTTCACAGAGGGAACTCAGGCAGAACACAATGGGGTAATTCGATAGCTCATTATCTGTGATTGATTTAAAAACGGAACAAAGGGCATTTAGTGCAGGAGATGCCTTGGAGGTTAAAGGTGTCATGTAAAGAGCCCGCAAACTTCTGTGAAGGAGCAATCTCAATCCCAGGATAAAAGCTCCATGTGAAGAAAGCCACAGCAGGAATGCCTGGTCACCCCTTAAAATGGCGTATACTTCACAGCAGTGTGTTTGGGGGGGAGTTCCTTGGGAATTCACATGCATGCACACACACTTTCCTTGGTTAGCAAAGATGCCCCATGTTGTCCTGGTCCTGTATTGCCCTATGAAGCATCTAGCCTTACTGGTAGTAGAGCGTTCCCTCCCACTGTTTAACCCATCCTGCCAGTTACTGATGTAAGCAACAAACTCGTCCATCTCTCAGGAGGATCCCTCTAGCAAAACAGTAAGGCTCAGATACTTCATAAGGTAATACAGGACCAGGACAATATGGGCGTCCTTGGTGGTCCCAGGCACTCCATCCTCCCCATTTGGATTTGGACCTGAAAGTCCAAGGAAAAGTGTGAGTCCATGAAAGGTCAGTTGTAAGCAAATACAATTTGTGACATTGCACAACATAATTACTTATCACAGAGCACGTCAATTAAGGCATCAGGCTTTGCTTCCAATTCCTCGGCTTCATGGAGCTTGAGCCAACATGAGATAGCCTTAACTCTGGTCTTAAACCGTCAGGTTTTTAACAAAATAATTGAATATGATCTGTAATGTTTGATTCAAAGTTATATGAACAGTAGCATGTCAATATATCTTGTCAACATTTAATCAGTGCTAATGTCCAAGAGTAGATGTGTTTCTTATAATAGGTTACAGTATTCAAACAGTTGAAATGGAATGCATACTGACAATATTTCTCCATTGTCATCTAGTTGTATGTGTTATTCTTTTTTCATTGAAGTTACTGGGGGGGGATCAAATGTCACATGCTATTAATCATAGAGACTTGAGTCTCTCCAATAACCAGAAGGAGTCGATAGGATTGGCAGAGGGCCATTATAAACTAGAAAGCGATTAGTGAGGCCTTAGCTTTTCGGTAGACATACGTAATAGAAATTCTCACATAAGACTCAGCTCAGCGGAACCATGGAACAATAAAAAGGCTACAGGGCCCATGGCCTCTGCTCTCTGATTCAGTAATGCAAAGATAAAATGGAATTCAGCAGGACCTGTCAGCTTTGAGACATCTCAGTTCAATTTTATTTCACCAAAGATCAAGTAGAGAAGGCTAATCTAGTTTTCTAGACACTTAAATCTCATTTTCCCAGGAAGCTTTACCCTTGGTTTGTTTAAATGTGCTTTAAATAGAATACTTTATTCCAAAGTGTTTGGGGTTTTTTGTATGTGGGTATAGCTAACACAATAGAACCAAATACATCAGTGCCATAGTTATTGTGCTCCAAAATAAACAAATTAAAAGACTGCATATCAACTGGTGAAGGGCTAGGGTTAACCAGAATGATACAATTCACTTATTGAAAGTTTATAATAATTTTCACTCACATTTATTTTTGGTAATAATTTCTGATGATTTTAGGTTTTCACTTAATAAATGTTAAAATTCTGTCTGGATTTTTTAAAACAAGACTGCCTGGAAAAAAAAATCAGATTTATCGAAGTAATATATTTTTAGCTAGTTAATATTTGATTATATACAATTACCAATTGTGCAATATCATTTATGTTTTGCTATCATATAAATGGTATCATGCTATTTAGTTATTCAACATCATACCAGAACAAGTAATGATAAAAATAAGTCAGATTTACTCTACATTAATTTGGTTGCCAATCCTTTTAACTTGTATTGTTAGGTCCACTGCAGTCACAGGAATTCTGATTACATAATTTATAATATGGATTTCCCTCCTATTACTAAGATGTATCAAACCACATTAACAGAATAGTAACAATAAGAGCATATATATTCTTTCTAGCTCCATATCTCTTGTTTATTTATGGCTTGATCCAAAGATCTGCTGTGTTAATAAATAAGCGCCAAGCATGATACATTCTACATGCTCCCAAAAAGTAACGTCCCAAAGATGACATCTGCTGGCATTGCAATTATCTTAATACTGGTACCACAAAGCAAATCTCAAGGTCAGGAGCATATAGAGTAATTAGTTTTTAAAGTGCCTACATGAAGACCATAGATTTTAAGTACCTTTCAAAATCAGTCCAGTCATCGGTTTTGTCATGTGTAATGTGTGAATATAGCCCTAGTGTGTGACATGATCCTTACATGTCCTTTCCCCACCACTCAGAAAGTAAGAGCAAGGATTGGGGCCCTCATGCTGCTTTTCTGCTTTCAGAAAGGTGGTGTGAAGCCCTGAACCTTCTGCTCCCCCAACCTGTACATTCCACCCCCAGCTCTTCGAAATTCTCTGAGGGTCAAGCTGCATGCTACTTTTAAAAACTGTAGCTAGTGGTTTTTTTTCTTCTTTTTTACTAAGTTCATGGGACCTCAAATGGATTAGGACCCTAGAGTAGTAGATAGGGAGTTTTAACCCTTTGCCCTGTGCTTGCAATTTACACGCAGTTTTCATTACAAGTGGGTGCCTTTTTGGCAATGTAAATTGAAGGCATGAGGGCCCTGATCCAGATTGGGGATGGGGGAGGGGCCACCAGCAAAGGATTAAAGTCTCCCTACCTCCCCATGCTAGGGTCCCAGTCCATGTAGTAACATGTAGACTCGCCTTGTGAGGTCACATTCCATAACTAAAAGAATAGGCATTGAACATAAAATCCCTCTTTAGTAGAATTCCTATGGAAACTTTAGGAGTACTGGCAGAATTCTAGCTTCAGTGTGAAACTGAGCATGCCCGACATAACTGCCAGCAGTTGCTGCCATAGGCTTTCATGGGGCAGAAATACCTTTATAACTTAAGAACCGCTGCTTAGAATTTCACCAAACCAAAGGCATATATCCTCAACAAACTTGAGGTACATCAGTAGTTTTCACCAAAATTTAATAATAATAATAATAATAATATAAGCTGCAGCTTAGAGTTAAAAATACAAATGTGTCAATTTTCAGCACCTATAAACATGCTGTACCTGTGGCAATTTTTACCATATCGGTTTGAAATTTTGTAAACCAAAATTTAGACCTCATCATGTAAATCATAAATGCCAAGTTTCATATTATTAGCTCAACAGGTGTCATTTTTATAACCAGTAGAATGTTTAGGTGTAATTTATTTATTTATTTATTTATTTATTTATTTATTTATTACATTTCTATACCACCCAATAGCCAAAGCTCTCTGGGAGATTCACAACAATTTAAACCAAATAATACAACATATAATACAATAGAAAATGTAAAAGTTTAAAACTTGTATAATGGCAGAACCATTTTAAAGTTTCTTTGCAACTTACCTTAACTAAAGGGGCAATCCTTTGATCAACTTTAGGTTTTTTTTACAGACGATCTGAAACACTTATCGCAGTAAATAAGGATGCATAAATGATTGTTTTACCTAATCAAACCAATGCTGAGATTATAAATTGAATGCAGATATTTAAATCATTGTTCAATTATGGTTACATTTAGTGATACTGTTCTGCCACGTGTTGCAAAGTTTCGGCCATTAACTTTCTAGCATTGTCCCACTGAATTTCTGTTTAGCCCCACTAACTCCAATGAGATTATTATTGGCTTTTGTCCAAGTACTCTGACATAAAAATGGTATGAAGATGGGTCTGTACATCATGTCACTTTAGACACAAAATAAATAGGTTTTATAGGTGTTTGTATAACTATAAAGATTAAGTCACTGTGGTTTATTAGATTCTAGGGAAGAGTCCATAATTTATGTTTGGCTTTACTTTATGCATCTGTGTACAATCTCTTTCCAGCCACTCATCCTCTTTCATTTCCCCACTGCTCTTCATCAGTGTCTGACATCTAAAATCAGCCAACCTTGTATTTTGCTAGGCCATAAGCCACTGTTTCTCATTAGGTTTTTAATTACACACAACATAAAACATATACCGTGAAGAATATTTATTTTTCCTGTTGGTTATTGTAAGGGGGTAGGGGAATGTCTTCTGTTGTAAATAGAGCTCTGTGTCCATAACGATGACCAGTGTTCAGCTTTCTAGCCACTTAAATATTTTTCTAGATTTTACTAGATTCTGTTTCAAATTCAGATCTTCAGTTTCCACTACTAACAACTAATTGCCAGTACATATTCCCACAAGAAGATATTGTCTAAACAGACGTATTTGCGGGGGTGGGCGGAGTACTAAATCCACATTATCTGGGATACAACAAACAGTGATGTGAACCTCCATTGCTAGTAATGTTATGTCTACTGAAAGGTCTCATTTATTTCATATGACTTCCTTCCAAGAAATGCGCATAGGGTATCCTATGCATATTTACTCAGAAGTAATTCCCATGGAGGGAGTTCAATGCTACCTGCAGCATATGCTTGGCAAACTGACCTGAGTTGCCAGGCTCTGCTCTTTAGCAGTAAAATTCCCATAGAGTCCTTCACTACATGGACACATGTTTGCACAGTTATGCTGTTGTTGTTGTTGTTCAGTCCTTAAATCGTGTCCGACTCTTCGTGACCCCATGGACCATAGCACGCCAGGCCTTCCTGTCCTGCGCTCTCTCCCAGAGTGTGCTCAAGTCCATATTAATCGCATCGGTGATGCTATCTAGCCATCTCATCCTCTGCCGTCCCCTTCTCCTTTTGCCTTCAATCTTTCCCAGCATCAGTGACTTTTCCAGTAACTTTTCTCTTCACATTTGGTGGCCAAAATATTTGAGCTTCAGCCTCAGTATCTGTCCTTCCAATGAGCAGTCAGGGTTGATTTCCTTTAGGATGGACTGATTTGACCTCCTTGCAGTCCAGGGGATTCGTAAGAGTCTTCTCCAGCACCACAGTTCGAAAGCATCAGTTCTTTGGCACTCAGCCTTCCTTATAGTCCAGCTCTCACAGCCATACATTACTACTGGGAAAACCATAGCTTTGATTATGCGGACCTTTGTCGGCAAGGTGATGCTTCTGCTTCTTACTATGCTGTCTAGGTGTGCCATAGCTTTCCTCCCAAGGAGCAAGCGTCTTTTAATTTCATGGCTACAGTCACTGTCTGTGGTGATCTTGGAGCCCAAGAAAGTAAAATCTGTCACTGCTTCCATTTCTTCCCCTTCTATATGCCAGGAAGTGATGGGGGCCAGATGCCATGATCTTAGTTTTTTTAATGTTGAGTTTCAAACCAGCTTTTGCACTCTCCACTTTCACCTTCAACAAGAGGCTCTTTAGATCCTCTTCGCTTTCTGCCATTAGGGTGGCATCGCCTGCACATCTGAGGTTGTTGATAATTCTCTCGGCAATCTTAATTCTGACCTGTGATTCATCCAACCTGGCATTTCTCATGATGTACTCTGCATATAGGTTAAATAAACAGGGCGACAATATACAGCCTTGTCGTACTCCTTTCCCAATTTTGAACCAATCGGTTGTTCCATGTCCGATTCTTACTGTTGTTCCTTGACCCTCGTACAGGTTTCTCAGGAGACAGGTAAGGTGGTGTGGTACTCCCATCACTTTAAGAATTTGCCACAGTTTGTTGTGATCCACACAATCAAAGGCTTTAGTGTAGTCAATGAAGCAGAAATAGAAGTTTTTCTGGAATTCTCTTGCTTTCTCCATGATCCAGCAAATGTTGGCGATTTGATCTCTAGTTCCTCTGCCTCTTCGGAACCCAGCTTGTACTTCCGGGAATTCTCGGTTCACATACTGCTGAAGCCTAGCTTGCAGGATTTTGAGCATCACCTTGCTGGCATGTGAAATGAGCGCAATTGTGCGGTAGTTTGAACACTCTTTGGCATTGCCCTTCTTTGGAATTGGGATGTAAACTGACCTTTTCCAGTCTTGTGGCCACTGATGCCCTAACCCCGACGCCAGCTTGTCTGGCTGAAAGGGGGGGCCATTGCGGGCAGGTGGGGTGACAAGACGTAGGGGCCTCTGATTGGTGCACCCCAGTGGCACCATCATGCAAGGAGGGGCAGGCTGAGTTGCCTAAAACTCAGCCCCCCTCCCAATCTCAGCTCTCTGGCTTGACGCAGCTAGAGGGGGCTTCAGCTCCACCTGGAAACCACGAAGAACACCTGCCTGTGGGAGACCGGCTTCGTCGTCTTCCCAGACACCTGGACTCCGTGTGCAATCTGCGCGCCCAAAGCTTCGCTGATGCTCGCAGCGGGGCGCGCGCGCTCCGGCACGGCTCCATCGTGGCCGGTGCCTATTGTGTGCCCACTGTGGCTCCTGGGTTGGAGGCGCTTTTGGCGAGGGGCACCTGCACTCAGGCGTGCCTTCCATGGCTGTGGTCCCTCTTGGGCGCCGGGCTTGCAGCGGGTGGTAAGCCTTCAGGGCCACTGGTCTAGTGGCTGCAGTGTTGAACTGGGACTTGAGAGATCCAGGTTCTAGTCTCCTTTCCGGGGGCATAGTTCAGTCCTAGTGCCCCTGCTGGGCATGCAGAAGGTGCCAGGTCCAGTCCCTGGCATCTCCAGGTAGGGTTAGAAAAAACCCCTACCTGAACCCCTGGCAGAGCCATTGGGGGGCCACAGATTCTCCACCCCTGCCCTATAAACGAATAAGGTTAATAGGTAGACACACGGTGTCTTAAACGTAAACACACAGAGCCATACAGAAAGAGGATCAACGTTTTGCGCTCACCTCTCTAACCACTTCCGGATGCGGAGGGTGCTCCTCCTGTCTAGCAGTAATGGCGGCACTACTGCCTGTTGCCCTGGGTGCCCAGCGATTATCCCACTGGAACCTCCGGCGGTGTGCTCCAACCCCTGCCGCTTTTACTTCTAGGGGTGGTGGTTGGAGTGTTGGACTGGGTCCAGGGACCCGGGCCCTAACTGCTTCTTGCCAATATCGTGCCAAGCTTATCTCACTTTCTACAGCATGCCGCCCAAGAATGGCCAAGGTTGAAAGAACGGGAAGGGTAGGGCCCTGCCTCCCCTCCCCAACAGATCACTGCTAGGCCTGAGTCCGAGTCTGATGATGAAGCAGACCTGGTACTGGCTTCAATTCTTCTTGTCTGAGGAAGCTGCTGAGCATTCTTCAGGGATCCCTTCCCCCACCCCCGGCCAGGCCTAAGAAACCCTCGGTGGTCCAGCTTAAGTGAATGCGACAGCCGACCCAATGCTCGCTACTTCTTTCTATTTCAGCTTGTCTAGACGCTGTTGAAGCCTCCATCTCCTCTCCCTCGGCTCTTCCGGATAGCTCACCGCCTACGGTGGAGCTCCTCCCTTCTTCGGCCTCCTCTTCCCCGAATACAAGCAACATCCGTTTTCCAGTCGGGGATCAGAGCACGGCCACACTGTGTTCAGTGCACCTGGATGCCATTGAGGCCTCCACCTCGCCTTCGCAGGCTCACCATGGCAGCACACCACCGCTGCAGGCAGTCCACCCTCTTGCAGCATCTCTGTCAGCAGTTATCCAAGCAACATCCTCCTCCTTGTTGTTTCGCCCAGGCGGCACACCACAGCTGGAGGCGGTCTGCCCTCCAGGGGCATCTCTGTCAGGAGCACTGCAAGCAGCATCGTCTCCCTTGCTCCTGGGGACCCAGACACGGCCACCCCAGATTTGGGTGAGATGACTGCACCTCACCTCATTTGTCCAGACGGGCAACCTTCAGGGCCTTGGGGTTGCCGCCTTAGCTTACCTCCCTGGGGCAGCTGTTCCTTCCAAAGTCATGTCCCTTTACGACGCCCTGGCCGCCTGCAACTCCGTCAGACACTCCCCACAGTAGCCCCAGCAGCTTAACTCAGCGTCTTACAGGGTTCTGCTGGATTAATTCAGGATCCCTCGCCCTGCCCCCGCCTGCTCGTGCATCCACGTAAGGGGCATATCAGATCCCTACGCCGATCTGGTGAATTGCAAGGCCACCGGGGCTACTCCTTCTCATAATGGCTTTCACCTGAGGAGGAGTGTGGCTGGCTTATGTCGAGGCCTTCCACAGGAGGGCCGCCACTGACCCTTCTCTGCGCAGGGACCTGATGGACCAGGACCTTTCGCTCCAATTTTGACTACTTCCTGGCCGTGTTTCGGTGACGGATCTGGCAGCGGCCACATTCCCCAGGCTGTCTCCCACACTGGCCCTCAGCCTATGGTGGGTCCACTGCTTCAGCACCACTGTCTGTACTAGGAATACAGCCCCAAGGGCACATGCTCCCAGAACCCGTGCCTTTCGGTCGTGAGTGCTGCCTTGTAGCAGTCAGCAATCGTGCACCTCTTGTCCAATGCCTGGGGACGGTAGGGTCACCCTTGGAAAGGCGGAGGCAGTAGGAAGCCCGGGGGCAGGCTACAGCTCCCTCCAGTGAGTCCAGGCCCTGTCAGGTTGGCACCGCTACTCTGGCTTTAAGATGCTACCCCAACAGGGGGAACGTGTTTTAACTTGGAACATGATTTCATGCTAGGTTCTAGGGCCCTTCCCCCTTTTTCTAGGTCAACATAGGCCATCCTTACCTCGTAAGCAACATTTCTCCTCGCCAGGCGTCGACATGTTCGTGAGAGGTTTAACAAGGCAGTACTGACAGAAGGGTTATAGCCCCCTCCTTTTTTCCACACCCCGATATCTACGCTAGGGATTTCCCTTCTCGAAACAGTGCCCAGGAATAGGGGTGCACGAAAGTCACTTATCTGGTCTCGCAGCTTGCTTCGCGGTGGGGGGAAGGCACTTCGCTGCTCCCCCCGAAGTTCAGGCCGGGAGGGGAGGCTTCCCTCCTCGCCCGGCCGAAATTCAGGCCGGGGAGGAGGCACCTCGCCTCGCCCAGCCGCGAAATAAAAAGTAAAAAAAAAAACAGCCCCTGTGATAGGCTACGTGACGATTTACGTAGCCTATCACGGCTAGATCTGCAAAGTCAGCCGTGATAGGCTACGTTAATCATCACGTAGCCTATCACGGGTGACTTAAAAAAAAAAAAAAAAGCACGTACGCAAATGGCGGCCCCCATAGGGAGCCGCCATTCGCGTTCCTTATTTGGTCGCTGTAGTCTACGTAAATCTTTACGTAGACTACGGCGAAAATAAGGGCAACGCAAATAGCGTTGCCCTTATTTTCACCGTAGTCTACGCAATCTTTACGTAGACTACAGCGACCAAATAAGGAACGCGAATGGCGGCTCCCTATGGGAAAAAAAAAAGCGCATACGGCTAATGGCGGCCCCCATAGGGAGCCGCCATTCGCGTTCCTTATTTGGTCGCTGTAGTCTACGTAAAGATTGCGTAGACTACGGTGAAAATAAGGGCAACGCTATTTGCGTTGCCCTTATTTTCGCCGTAGTCTACGTAAAGATTTACGTAGACTACAGCGACCAAATAAGGAACGCGAATGGCGGCTCCCTATGGGGGCCGCCATTAGCCGTATGCGCTTTTTTTTTTTAAGTCACCCGTGATAGGCTACGTGAGGATTTACGTAGCCTATCACGGCTGACTTTGCAAATCTAGCCGTGATAGGCTACGTTAATCGTCACGTAGCCTATCACGGGGGCGTTGTTGTTTTTTTACTTTTCTTGGAATGGCGGCGGCAGCAGCCGGTTGAAAGACCGGCTGCCGCCCCCGCCCCTGACGAAGACCTGCCGAACCGCCGCCGGGACCCGCCGCCGGGAGGGACATTCGGGAAAGGTAAGTCCCATCCTGGGGGGGGCGGCGGGGGGGGCGGAGAATTTCTCCCCGAAACTACTTCGGGGGGCCGAATAAGTTGGCACTCGGCCCCCCGAAGTTTTGGGGAGAAATTCTCCCCCATCCCTACCAGGAAATCCTCTAGGGGGTTTATCCTGATTCGTAACCTATCTTCCCTGAGGGCCAGTCTGTTAATCACGAGATCCCTGATCATCTGTGCTCAGTGTGATACACCTCGTCGATGTGGCAGTTGTCTTGGTTTGGGATCCCGGCCACGGGTCCCTGTTGGGCATATGCTACATGGAGTCCAAAGATGGTGGTCAATGTTCTGACCTAACGCAAGTATTGCTTCCCTTTCCTTTTACCTCGGTGTCCCTTAGCTCACAAAAGGCTGAGAGCCCGTCTCCCACATCAACATTCGGTGATGCCAATCTGATACCCTTAGGCATTATTCTCGCCTCCCTCAGGACAACTTTCAGGTCCTTTGGGCACAGCTCCAAGCAGTTATACATCTTCCTAGGATTCCCTTGGGGGGCCATGAAAGATATTGTTGAGCATCTTCTTTTCACTGCGGCTGCTGCACCATCGACCCATGGTCCCTCCTGCTGTGTGCACGTATCCATGGGCATGGCTGCAACTTAGTAGGGCTTTAATTGCACCTCCTTCTGGAGGCGTGAGCTGCTCCTCAAAGCCGGACTGCGGATTCACGGGGTTCAGCTGCTACCCCGGGGGGGGGGTTCAGACTCATAGGGCAGGTCCGATCGTGCTGTGGGTATTGGCCTGTAGAGTGGAGGCTGCCGCCGCCAAACACATTTTGGATGACCTCTTAGCCAAGTCAGTAACACCCCCCCCCCTTCGGTATGACAACATGACCACGTTATTCCTTCTCCGTCCTCCTGAAATTGGAGGGTCATGTCATGTGTCAGTGTGTTTGCGCTCCAGAGTCGGTGTTACAACATCTGGTTCTGGGTCCACCATGTGCCGGGTTAGGCAAACCCAATTGTCGATGCCTTGTCACGAAATTAGGTCAACGACTTCCGGGCCTTAGCCCCGCTGGTGCGTCCATTCCCAGATCCCATCCTTACAGTACTATGGGAGACTGGGAGACTGAAGCCAGGCATGCCATCCTGCATTCCATAGCTCTCAGTACAGGAGCCACCTGCGACAGAGCAGGTAGGGTGTGCTGCGCAATAAGCAAAGCTTCAGCGATAGGAATCACGGCCCTTGCCTATAGATCATTGGCCACAATTTCATGCCTCCTTAAGGAACAACAGACCATCTGGGACCATAAGTCACAAGCTGGCCATTTAGCCTTCCAGCCCTAAATGCTGGGATTCACTGACTCCATGTCAGATCTTAGGGGTCGGCGTGCAATATAGGGTTGGGCACAGATGTTGCCTGTTTTTAGTAAATTTAGCCACCCTCTCTCCCCGGATACCCTCTTTGGGCTCCGAGGGTAATGGCCCTTTGCGCTTTTTAGTAAGACGTTTCCCTGTTCCATGCAGCAACCTTAACGGCCTTCTGCAAGCCCCCCCTTAGGAATTCAGGGGTGGTCTGGGCTCCCAAGTCCGACTTGTTCTGGAGGGCCTTGATATACTTCAAGGTACAGGTCTGGCCCAATGTAACCCACTTACGTATTTGGTGGTCAAACTGATCGGTATGGCAAGGGCACGGCAGGGGCCCACGGCCAAATGCAAGTCAATGGGTTATGCCCCGTCGGGACCTTATGGGTTTTATGGAATGCCGTATGTCTGAGGAGGGGCCTCCATTTTATCACTTCAACGGCTTACTGTTGACATAAGGGCAATGTGGGCAGTCCCTACATTAGCTCTACTCCGCTAGGCCTAGGTAATTTGCAGCTCTGAACCCACTGTTGTTACATTGAAGCGGTCTCCATGGTAGCCACTGGAGGTTTCTCTCACAGGCATGTTATGGCAGTTTGAAAATGGGGCTTCACAGCGTTCCGGCCTGCGTTTGCGAGTTGTCTGCTTCTTCCTGACACAATTCTCGCTTTGCTTGCCCTAATGTGCTTACTCCTTAGACCAGCAGACTCGTCGTACGCCGGAACGGGTGCTCTTACATGGGCACGTTATGATGTCTTGAGCTGCTCGAAGGGCGTGTATGTTGTCTTCAGACTTCAGCTGCTGTCACCCCATCACATTAAGATCCAGTGGCTTCACAGACGAGGCATACGGTGGGAGTCCCCTCCTCACTCTGTTCCACCAAAGTTTGTCAGTCTTCCTCCGCAGGTCCAGGTGCTGCACATTGAGAGGAATGACTTCGGCTGTAAGCCAGGCAAGGACCTGATCGAACAGGCCTTGGTTGAGATGCAGGTGGTCTGGCATACCTGGCCGGAAGTAGCCTATTGCAGTCCTCACCACTCCCATGGATCAATGGGAAGGCATGGAATGGCGTTGCCAGTGGCAGGGCACGTCGGAAAGTGCACAGAGAAATGGCTTATGGCCTATGCAAATGAGGCGATGGATGCACCATCTGCCAGGAAATTCTGTGGACATGGAGGGAGCATTACAGGTAGGATGGTGTCCGCCTGTCTCATGTAGTGAATAACATATTTCTGTCTGTTCTGCAAAGGGGCCTGCAGGAAGCTCTTCTGCGCAGGTGGGGGGAGTTTCACAAGCTCTAGGCTTGTGACTCCTGTGGCGGCTAGGACGGGCAAAACAGGAAAGTAGGGATGGTGTGCATGCAGAGGCACCTTATGGTGACAGGTGACGCCTGAGGGCCCCCGAACAGGTTGTGTGGCTCGGCGGGGGGATAAGGGTTGCCTGGGAGACCAACCCTACTCACTCACCCAGGTGTTGTGCGGCACCGGGTTGGGGGTGACACCGGAAGGTCTACCTCCCCCAGAAGGGGCAGTCCGGAGGGATGGTGAGATCACCGCCACCCCTCAGGCTGGGTGTGTTTTCGCCCAAGAAGTGCCAGCTAGCCGCTGTCACAGTTAGATGCCCATCCTAGTTACCCCTTTGCAGGTATTTCAATAAATGTGGCCCAATTTTCAAACCAAGCTTGTTGTCTGTGTCTTCTTTAACCCATCTCCGCTCGCAATTGAGTGTTCCAAATTTGCTGGCATATTAAGTGCAGCACTTTAACAGCATCATCTTTCAGGATTTTAAATAGCTCAGCTGGAATACTGTCATCTCCACTAGCTTTGTTGTTAGTAATGCTTCCTAAGGCCCACTTGACTTTACTCTTTAGGATGTTTGGCTCCAGTTCAGTAACCGCACTATCATGGCTATCAGGGACATTAAGATCTTTCCTGTATAGCTCTTCACTGTATTCTTTCCACCTCTTCTTAATCTCATCTGCTTCTGTTAGGTCCCTGCCTTTTTGTCCTTTATTATGCCTGTCTTTGCATGAAACATTCCCTTGATATCTCCGATTTTCTTGAAAAGATCTCTAGTCTTTGCCATTCTATTGTTTTCCTCGATTTCTTTGCATTGTTCATTTAAGAAGGCCTTCTTGTCTCTCCTTGCTATTCTCTGGAACTCTGCATTCAGTTGGGTATATCTTTCCCCTTTTTGCTTCCCTTCTTTCCTCAGCTACTTGTAAAGCCTCATCAGACAGCTACTTTGCTTTCTTGCATTTCTTTTTCTTTGCGATGGATTTAGTTGCTACCTCCTGAACAATGTGACGGACCTCTGTCCATAGTTTCTCAGGCACTCTGTCTATCAGGTCTAATCCCTGAAATCTATTCCTCACCTCCACTGTATATTCATAAGGGATATGATTTAGGTCATACCTGAATGGTTTAGTGATTTTCCCTACGTTCTTCAATTTAAGCTGAAATTTTGCAAGAAGCAGCTCATGATCTGAGCCACAGTCAGCTCCAGGTCTTGTTTTTACTGACTGTATACAGCTTCTCCATCTTTGGCTGCAAAGGACATAATCAATCTGATTTCGATATTGACCATCTGGTGATGTCCATGTGTAGAGTTGCCTCTTGTGCTGTTGGAAAAGAGTGTTTGCTATGAACAGCGTGTTCTCTTGGCAAAACTCTATTAGCCTTTGTCTTGCTTCATTTTGTACACCAAGGCCATGCTTGCCTGTTATCCCGGTGATTTCTTGACTTCCTACTTTAGCATTCCAATCCCCTATGATGAAGAGGACATCTTGTTTTGGTGTTAGTTCTAGAAGGTGTTGTAGGTCTTCATAGAACCGATAACCTCAACTTCTTCGGCCTCAGTGGTTGAGGCATAGACTTGAATTACAGTGATGTTGAATGGTTTGCCTTGGATTCATACTGAGATCATTCTATCGTTTTTGAGGTTGTACCCCAGTACTGCTTTTCCCACCCTTTTATTGACTATGAGTGCTACCCCATTTCTTCTAAGGGATTCTTGCCCACAGTAGTAGATAGGATGGTCACTTGAATTAAATTCGCTCATGCTTGTCCATTTTAGTTCACTGATTCCCAAGATGTCGATGTTCAATCTTGCTATCTCATGTTTGACTACCTCCAGCTTACCTTGATTCATTGATCTTACATTCAAGGTTCCTAAACAATATTGTTCTTTACAGCATTGGATTTTCTTTTCAGCACCAGACACATCCACAGCTGAGTGTCCTTTTGGCTTTGGCCCAGCCGCTTTACTCTTTCTGGCGCTACTTGGAAATTCCTTCTGCTCTTCCCCAGTAGTATTGGACACCTTCCGACCTGAGGGGCTCATCTTCCAGCATCATATCTTTTAGCCTTGTGATACATTCCATGGGGTTTTCCTGGCAGGAATACTGGAGTGGGTTGCCATTTCCTTCTCCAGTGGACCACATTTTGTCAGAACTCTCCGCCATGACCTGTCCATCTCGGATGGCCCTGCACGGCATAGCTTATGGCTTCACTAAGTTACACAAGCCCCTTCGCCACAACAAGGCAGTGATCCATGAAGAGGAGTTATGCTGACACCTATGTTTATGATAAGCCCAAAAGACCTAGAAGGATATTGAATAAAAGCTTGTCAATGGCCTTCATTCACCCAGATTCCCAATGCCATGACACAACTGCCTACACATTGCAACTGCCAGTGCAATAGCATCACAAAAGCCACACTTTCAACTGCAGTTCATTGCAGGGGCAGATCTAACTGTGGGGCTAGGAGTGTGCTGCCCTGCCCCCGCAACCCCGCCACTTGTATTTCGTTTCTTTTAAGTTGCTCAGCTAAGACCAGCTTGCCATTGTGGTGGCCGGCTGCTGCTGTGCTGGGATGCTGGGCGCAGGAACTTCTGGTCCAGTGCAGCAGCACCGTTTGAAGGACTGCACATGCAGACATGCTGATGCGCATGCATAGAGCCCCACAGGGAAAAGGCTTTTAAAGGCTACCTATCAGCAGGTAGCAGGGTGTGCTCCCTGGGATCAGGGGAAGATTTTAAAAACAATATATAGAAAATTAGCTCAATTGGAGAAGACCCCTTCCCTCGCCAAGGGAGGGGGGCTAGAGTGCGACAAGGTGATTGTTCATGAGAGCATTGCTGGCTGGCTCAACAAATCAAAGCTAGGAAAAAAGAGGCATAAAGAAGAGATGAGTGAGAGAGAGTGAGCGTGTTTGCTTGTTTGCTTGCTATTTCTCTTGTTTTGACAAGCCAGACCAGTCCAGCACAATCCTGTATTATTTCAATACAATGAGGGGAGGGGTATATAATTCATTTTTGAGTCTAGCCTATAATGCCTTGTGGGAATGGGGAAAAAAAACAAACTAGTTTAGAATGCTTTGTCAGAATAGAAAAAGGCATACATCAGCTTCTAATGCATTTGTACAGTGTTATATCTAAAAAAAACCTTTGCCAGATGACTGGGTGGCCAACTTTTATAACTTTAAAAGCTCCTCTGCACAAAGTTGACCATGCCTCTGGAGACCCCTTGGCTCTGCTTCTAAAGACCTGCTTTCAGCCCCACCAATCAAAGTGCCCACAAACTGCCACTGGGAGGGTGCAGTGTACTTCCAGGTGACCACCATTGAATGGTGTCACAGAATGGAGGGAAAGTCTGCTCATTTATTGCTCACCACCACCAAGCAGACACTAAAGAGGTAGGGCTCAGTTTGCATTTATTTAATGATGTGTTCATTTGATGAACTTGCATACCACCCTTCCGTAAGTATTTCCAGGGCAGTACACATAAAAATGTCAATCTTCTAGATGTTATATGCCATGATAAGTGAGGCTTAAAAAGGCATGTGGTCACAGCAGCGGCACATAATGTCCCGCTGTCTGAGGCAGGAGGATGCATGCTGTTGCTCCCCACACTGCTCTTGCCTGCCCACTCCCCATTATTGCCACTGCCCATGCCCCCCACCCCACCCCAAACAGGAGAGGTCCTTCCTCAAAGCAAGGCATTCAGGCCTGCGTGGCTGTTCATAGAGGCTGCCCACCCAGTCTCGTATTCTGAGGACTTCCAGAGTGAGAGATTGGCCGGCGAGCTGTCTGGAGAACCCATCCACCCGCCCAGTCTCTCATTCTGGGAGAATCCTCAGAATGAGAGATCAGGCAGCCAGGCTGTCCAGAGAGGCTACTCATCCTATGTCTTGCTTTGGAAGAATCCTCCAAGTGAGACAGTGGGTGGGCAGACGGGTAGGTGGGTGGGCGGGTGGGCAGGTAAGCAAGCTGCCAGCCTCTCCAAAGAGCCTGCCCACCTGATCTCTCACTCTGGTAAAGTATTTAGAGTGAGAGTTGGAGGGGTGGCTTCTTCAGAGAGCACTGGTGGTTGCTTTCCTGCTGTGGTATGTGTTACAGGAGGCAAGCAGGGCCAGTGCAGTGGTGGTGGTGGTAGTGCCCACAGGGTCCCTCAGTGTGTGAGTGGGGTGGGGGAGGGGCAATCCACCATTCTCTTGACTTACCACCTGAGCAGGGGATTCCCCCTGCCTCATGGAAGGGCCGGCCCTGTGTGGTCAGCTGCACTCTTCTGAGCACCTCAGGCCGCAATAACTGAAAGGCATTCCATAACAGAAGATTAGATGGTTTTCAGAAACATCTCTTGCTTGTACTGCAGAACCCACAATTAACTGCTGAACCATGGTTCATTTTCTGTGGTGCACCCTATAGTGCCCTCTGTTGTACCTGATTTGTACCTGCACAAGTTGCTAGACGTCTCTTTCCACAGTGGCGGAATGATGCAAACTGTGTCCTGACTGTCATGGTTGCTGCTCTGGAATGGTGACTAAGTGCTTTGGTTTCCTGAGCTGCCACTCAGTGGCAGCAGCATAGAAGCTCAGGCCACACTCCCACGTATAAGGGCCACAGCCACACATATGATTCCCTCATATTGGGAGTGTGGACTGTGGAATGTTGGAGTGGCTCCTGACTCCTCCATCATTTAAAGAGCAAATAATTAGATATAAAGCCCTACCTGTGATTCAAATTGGTCCCATCCATTAGTTCTTAGAACAGTCAAGCGCTCTAGTTAAAACCCCAAATCCATCATTTCTGATGGGGTTAGCCAATAGCAAAATTCAAGAGCTAGGAATAGCTGATTAAGCCTATCAGGTACCAGCACAGATACATCTGTGATGCCTTTAGCAAGTACAGTCTCTGCTGCTGAACAGGAGTTCCATCTCCCCTTCCTGATGCTGGTGCAGATTATATATACACACACACACCCCTTCCCTTCACCCTCAATTTTTGCAATAGGGAAGAACAGAGGACCTGGTGCTCTCCAGAAGTTTTAGACTAGAACTCCCATAATCCCTGACCACTGGCCAGTATGGCTGGGGCTTATGGGAGTTGTAGTCCAAAACATCTGGAGGGTACCAGGTGGCCTACAACATGGAAGACTAACATTGAGCCTAAGAATACCTGTATAGGCTGGAATCTGGCAATACTGCCCATGGACAGTGGGTGTTGGAGCAATGATCTGAGAGCAAGCCTTAATTCTCACAAAGATGGTAAGCCTGTGTTGGGGTGTACCATTTCAGACTGCAGGCAAGGTTGCTCATCATTGAAGGATTCTCCACCAAAAAACTTCCTTCCACATAGAAAACTAGCGGTCAAGGAGAAGGTTTCTCATGACAGCTGCCACCTCCAGTCTCTGAAGTGGTACAGCTGACACACAGATTTACCTCCTCAGTAGGGACTAGACCAGTGGCTATAGCCAGTGCTAAAGTGAATAGTCCCAGATAAAGCTTTCACCTTGCAGAATTTGTAGGAGAGGGATGTTGTTGTTGTTCAGTCGTTAAGTCGTGTCCGACTCTTCGTGACCCCATGGACCATAGCACGCCAGGCCTTCCTGTCCTCCACTCTCTCCCGGAGTGTGCTCAAGTTCATATTCATTGCATCGGTGATGCTATCTAGCCATCTCATCCTCTGCCATCCCCTTCTCCTTTTGCCTTCAATCTTTCCCAGCATCAGTGACTTTTCCAGTAACTTTTCTCTTCACATTTGGTGGCCAAAATATTTGAGCTTCAGCTTCAGTATCTGTCCTTCCAATGAGCAGTCAGGGTTGATTTCCTTTAGGATTGACTGATTTGACCACCTTGCAGTCCAGGGGATTCGTAAGAGTCTTCTCCAGCACCATGTACTCTGTATATAGGTTAAATAAGCAGGGCGGCAATATGCAGCCTTGTCGTACTCCTTTCCCAATCTTGAACCAATTGGTTGTTCCATGTCTGGTTCTTTCTGTTGCTTCTTGACCCTCGTACAGGTTTCTCAGGAGACAGGTAAGGTGGTCTGGTACTCCCATCTCTTTAGGAATTTGCCGCAGTTTGTTGTGATCCACACAATCAAAGGCTTTAGTGTAGTCAATGAAGCAGAAATAGACGTTTTTCTGGAATTCTTTTGCTTTCTCCATGATCCAGCGAATGTTTGCGATTTGATCTCTAGTTCCTCTGCCTCTTCAGAACGCAGCTTGTACTTCCGGTAGTTCTCGGTTCACATACTGCTGAAGCCTAGCTTGTAAAATTTTGAGCATAACCTTGCTGGCATGTGAAATGAGTGCAATTGTACGGTAGTTTGAACACTCTTTGGCATTGCCCTTCTTTGGAATTGGAATGTAAACTGACCTTTTCCAGTCTTGTGGCCACTGTTGAGTGTTCCAGATTTGTTGGCATATTGAGTGCAGCACTTTAACAAGACATATAAAATATTCAAGGAGAGCCATGCTCTTCAGTTCCACTGGTGGTTGTGTCTTCTCTGAAGAAACCTATGACCTTAAGAAATTGGATTTGTTCAGTACCACTTATATGACAGAAAGTACCATGCTGCTGAATCAGGAATCCCACTTCTCCATGTTCATGGTAAACCTTCCCTCTGTGTGGCTGTTAACAACTCTGCCCTATTCTGTCTGAGAAGGGCAAAGGTTAAATATCCTCTGACATTTTAAATGGCTGGTTCTTTATTTTGTTACAGCTTTTTTAAGCTATTAAGATGATATCACTAAAATTACAACAGTGTTGTTTAGTTCTTGGGGTGAGGGAAGGAACCTCATATAAGGTCAAGTGCTCCAGCCAAACTGAAAGAATGAACAGCACTGTTGTAATAATCCCAGCACTGTGCATACATCAAACCAAATAACTTGTGAAATGTTGGACTTTCTCTACTATTCACCTCTATATTATGTGGACAAGGAGTGTTTAAAAAATCTTTCTCTGTTTGATTCACAGTTCTGTCTGACCTTGACTAAATGTGGAGCAAAGTCATTAAAATTTTCCTCCTCTTTACTATCCAGCAGAACTGTTACATACAGTCTATTATTACCATACATGGTGTAATAAGAAAAGTTCCCTTTAAATGTATTTCCATTTTAGGCCACACTATTTGTCATTTCATGCTTTTTCTACTGGAACATACCTCTATTCAGCAAGGAAAAATACTTTCATATGCCTTTAGAATTCACTTATGGCAATATTTTAATACAAATATGTATATAATCCTAATCCCATACCCCATTAAAATGAAGACTTTAGGTTTAAATTGATGCAATTCAGCACTGGGCTGTAAGAAAGCATTTTACTTTTAACATGAAATTAAGGTGCAGAAAGATAAGTTTGTATTACCAATTCAATAAAGAAAAATGGGCTAGAATTTTGAAAGGGTCATTTATTATCAATGGTATGACATCACCAGGAAAAACGCTGAATTAAAAGGGTGTGCTATGGTACAACTTATTATATAGTATTTCATGCCTTTTAAACTCATATTCTGTGCTCCCTGCCTAAATTCACATGGACAACAAAATTACTCCTTCGGGTTATTACCACTTTTAATTTGACCCAGTGATTCCAGGTTTTTAGTCAATCAATTAAGTACAACTTATTTGTTTATCTACTTAAGATATTTAGGGAGCAATCCTATGGGGATAGGTGGCCTCCTCCAAACTCGGAGGCGACCGCCTATCCAATGCAGGGCAGGAGAAACACGGAGGGGATTGTCTCCTCCACACTTCTCCTGCCCTGCATTTGCAGCTAGACAGCCAATTTCGGCTGTCTAGCTGGGAGATGTTGGAGCAGGGGTGGCAGCGGCCGGATAACACACAGGATGTGTCGTACTGGCATTTCCACCCTGCCCGCCCCCAGGAACACCCCTTTTATGCAGCTCCACTCTGCTCTTACGAGCATGGAGCACGGGGCCGTTCCGTGCTGCCTACAAGGTAGTGCGGGAGAGGTGGGGGTCGGTTCTCCGACTTATCCTATGGCCGCCTAGCCACTGACTAGCACCCATAGGATTGCGCCCTTATATGCTTTTTATCCATCACTGAAGAAGAGCTTTGGCCGATGGCCTTACAGCATGGGCAGATCACTATGCGAAGAGGCACTCCTTCAAGCACTTGGGTCCCAAGCAGTTTAGGGCACTTTGAATTGACCCAGATGTGAATAGGCAGCCAGTGAGCTTCTTTTAAGACTGACAAGATATAATGCAAGTGAGCAGTACTGGTCAAAACTCTGGCTGCTGCATTCTGCACTAACTGAAGCTACTGAACTGTTTTCAGAGACAGCTCTACATATGCATTGCAGGAATCCAGATGGAATGTTACCAGAGCATGTATAACCAGACTATCTCTATCCAAGAGAGGTCATACTGGCACACCAGCCAAAGCTGGTGAAAGGCACTCCATGCTACAGAGGTTACTTAGTCCTCTAAAGACAAGGTTGGATCAAGGAGCATCCCCAAACTGCAAAGCTATTCCTTCAGGGACACACAACTCCACTGATTGATGAGTTGAATATCATCTCCCTGAACCAGAGAACTATCTACCCATAGGACCTCCATATTGTTAGGATCAAGTTTCAGTTTATTAGTCCTCATCCTTTGCACTACCGAATCTAGGCACCAGTCCAGCACTTCCTCAGCCTCACCTGACTAAGGTGACATCTATTTTATTGTTTTGTTTGTTTGTTTATTTATTTATTTTACAACATTTGTATACTTCTCCCCACCCAAAACAGATTCCAGACTGGTGAACACAAGAAGTACAATAGTAAAAAAAAAAAAAAAAGTTTAAAACACCATATTAAAATTAGTACAAACAGAATGCCAATAAAAACCATAGCTAGTCATTTAAGAAATGCTTCCTGGTAGAGAACTGTTTTCAGGAGGTGCTAGAAGCAATACAGTTTTGGCGCCTCCCTGACCTACAGAGGTGGGGTGTTCCAAAGAAAGGGGGCCACCACACTGAAGGCTCTTCTCCTAGTGGATTTGTCGGGCCATAGGTCCATGTGGAACCACCAGGAGCATGCTCTCTGATGACCTTAGTGTCCAGACAGGTTGGTATGGGAGAAGGCACTCTCTCAGGTACATGGAGAAATAGAGATGTTGTCATCTGCATACAGATAACATTTCACTCCAGATCCCCAAATAACCTCTCCCAGTGACTTCATACAGATGTTAAAGAGTTTGGAAGACAAGATGGAACCTTTGGGGATCTCACAGCACAAGCTGAAAGGGGTCAAGCAAAGAGTCCCCTAGCATAACCCTCTGGAAGTAGTAATGGAACTACTACAAAACCATGCCACCAACTGACAACTCACAGAGCCATTCCAGAATGATACCATGGTTGATGAGATCAAAAGCTGCCGAGATAATAAGTTGTACTTCCTGTCATTCTCCCAACATGGGTCATCCCTCACAGGGCTGCCTAAGACATTTTGCTGCCTGAGATGAATAACAAGATGGCATCTTTTATCTCTCTTTTATCTTCTTGGAATTAGAAGATGAAAAGGTTCCTCTATACGTTTGACACTCTGAAATTGTGCTTAATGTCCCACAGCAATAATGGGAAATAGTTTTACATCCAATAGGAAGTATTAGCAAGGCCAGAGGTACAAGCCCTCCTTGCAGGAAGTGTTACTCAAGCTACTGTGGGAGGAAGGAAAGAGTGTGAATCTGCATGGAAAGATCTCATTTCCTCTCCCAGCTGTTGATTAAATTGCCATGGCAATTATCAGATGGGTGCAAGTGAGAGCCTGTGAAAGATTAGAAAGAGAGGAAAAGCTCCTTCTATTTTTTAGTTCAGTTTTGGTATTTTTAAATGTATGTAAAGAAACACCCACTACAAAAGAGGCTCCAGTTTGGCAGGGTTGTGATCTATAGCATACTTAACCTATCGACTAATTCAGCCATTACTTTAATTTCATTCTAATTTATTTGTTCACGCTAAGTGAACAATACACTGAAGCATGGAAAAAGGATTTCAGAAACATTACATGGGGTTAATTTTTTGTTCTAAGAATAAATTAATCTAAAAAGGTATATTAACCAATAAGTTAAAATGAGAATAGTCATGCAGGTTATGACATAATCTGCTCAGTGTTCAGTGGTTTTGGCGCAGACTGTATAGGATTTAATGTGTTGGTTTGCAGAAGGGTTAGCCTATTTCCTGCCATTCTTTTTGTATTTCTTCCATGATCCGCTGCAGCACAGGAGTCAAAGCATTAGCTCATTACATCTTCATTGAAGCGTAAGGTGCGGCACCATTACTGATCTGTACAGGCTTGCTTCTTTTAAAAGAATAAATCTAAACACCTGATATGAATTATTTATAATAGTGACTTTTTATTCGTTCCTTAACAGATCTGTCAATTAATGGTATATACTGTTAAAATGACAATGTTACTTTAAAAACAACAATATTTTACTATTACAAAAGTGTGTTGCCTGATCACAGGATTACACAATAGTAACAACAGCTGAGACCCAAAGAAGGAGCATGTGTGAGAGAAAACTACACATACAGAAGAAGCTTTGGTCATTGGTTTCTTCCCAGTCATTCCCACTGTCAAAGAGACAAGCTACTGTTCACTTTTAAACCATTGCTTGTCTTTCTGGGAACTGCAGCAAAGAAAACAGGAAGCAGAACTCCAGGTGTGGACAGTGTTTTCTTTCTTGCGCACATATCCCTTCTTTGCATCTCACCTTGTGTTACTCCCACTGTTGAAAAGAGAAGGCTTATGTTCTCTTCCATACACATGCATTCTGGCTTTGGATCCCAGCCTAAATAACTTCTCTTGCTGGTCTTGATCTAATACGTGAACCAATATGAAATGAAGCTTATGAATACTGATAGATCCAAATAAAACGAGAATTAAATACTGCCTTATGACTACTAAGCAACACAATTTAGACTGCTGGTAAAGTAGACAAGGAATGGGAAAAGAAAAGACCTATTGGAATCTCCTGATCTGAGCTTTGGATTTAGCTCTTTGCTTAATAATTAGATATTTGTTAGGTATTTGTTTTCAGTATCCTTTTTTCCTATATTACAAATACTAGCAGGAATAAATCTTTAAGTCAGTAATTTGTATGTCTGAAGAACAGCAGGGCAAGGGTTATAAAATGTTATGGGAGAATGTGTGTTTTTATATTGACTTCAAATATTTTCTCAGAGAAATCTGGAGCTATTTATATCACTGTATGGTTTTGATTATGCACAACAGAGATTGTACATGTCTTTTTCGTAAAAAGAAGTACACCTCAAACTTTAGTTTTGTTGCATTTATTCAGGAGTTCTAATTCTGAACTGCAGCACTATGTAAAAATGTAACTGACTTGCGGCACCTTAAGCCACCTTTTCAAGAAGCAAACTGAGACTTGTGCACGGTTTCTTATCTCACCAGGGAAAGCCTGCTGGTGGGCATGTTTCTATGTAACAAAAATCAAGCTCATATTATTATTTATTTTACCACCCACAGCCAAAGTTCTCTGGGTGGTTCACAAAAATTACAAACTACAAATTCAAATGCAAAATAATTAAAAAGTAATATAAAATCTTTAAAATACAAAATTTAGAACAATTTAAGCTGCTAAAACAGTTACAGTAAGATACTGGACTGATCAAAGCAACTGACATAAATGCCCAATCATATGCTGTCAAATGCCTGGGAGTAGAAGACAGCCAGGCATACCATAATCAGGGGCCCACTGAGAAGGCCCTCTCCCTTGTTGCTACCTTCTGAGCTTCCCTCAGAGGAGGCACTCAGAGGAAGGCGTCAGAGGTCGCTCATAGAGTCTGGGTAGGTTCATGTCGGGAGAAGCGCTCCATCAGGTATTGTGGTCCCGAGCCGAGTAAGGCTTTATAGGATAAAACCAGTACTTTGAATTGGGCTCAGAAACATATATGCAGCCAATGCAAGTGGACCAGAATTGATGCTATATGCTGAGACCTTCTGGTCCCTGTAATTAATCTGGCTGCTACATTTTGCACAAGCTGCAGCTTCTGAACAGACTTCAAGGGCAGCCTCATGTAGAACGCATTGCAGTAATCTAATTTGGAGGTTACCAGAGCATAGACTACTCAAGCCGGTTATCCCTGTCCAAACTGAGGCATAGCCAAAGCTGGTAGAAGGTATTCCATGCCACTGAGACCACCTGAACTTCAAGTGACATAGATGGTTTTGGGAGAGCCCCCAAGCTGTTTGCTGTTTCTTAGAATGTTTGCTACTGTTGCTGTTTTACTGTGTTTTTACTGTGCTTTTACTACGTATCAGTTTTATTACGTGTTTTATTGTTATACTTGGGAAGGCTCCTGCCTTGAAAGGCAGCCAAGAAATATTTTAAATACAATTCATTCCACACACAGCACAGAATTATCCTTCCATATACCCAATTGGCCTAGACATTTCTGATTATTGCATGTCTACCAAAAAATCCTTATGGACCCCATTTGCTGTGGGTCTGCTGAAGGGCACTCTGAAAATTAGGACCCTTTAAAGCAGGACTACTAGTTTTGTACAAAGAACAGTATTGCAAATAAAATATAAGCTGATAAAAGCTTGTATAGTATAGTTTGTAGGCAAAACTATACACAGTGAAACCTTTATAGCATTTATGGTAAAAAAAATTGCATTTATTTAAGAAATTCTTATTACTTTTAAAAATATGAACAATGTCAATGCCCTGGTCTCCTCTCGTTTAGACTACTGTAATGAGCTCTACATGGGGTTACCCTTGAAGATGGTTCAGAAGCTGCAGCTGGTACAGAACGCAGCGGCTCGCTTGATTAAAGGCAGCCGCCGGTGAGATCACATCACTCCAGTGCTGAAGGAGCTGCACTGGTTACCAGTTGTTTTCCAGGCCAAATTCAAGGTGTTGGTTTTGACCTTTAAAACCTTATACGGTTCCGGCCCAGCCTATCTCAAGGAGCGCCTCCAGCAACACCAGATAGGCCGCTCAACAAGATCAGCCTCGGATGGCCTTGTCTCTGTCCCATCAGCCAGGACAGCTAGGCTGGTGAGGACAAGGGAGAGGGCCTTCTCTGTGGTGGCCCCCACTCTGTGGAACTCCCTCCCTAGGGAACTCTGCCATGCCCCCTCTTTAAAGAGCTTCCGCCACGCACTAAAAAAGTGGTTGTTCAGGCAGGGATTTGGGGTGGGTTAGGGTAATTTTAGAATGTGATGTTTTTAATGTTGAATTTTATTGTTTTGAACTGTTTTTAATGTTGTACATTGCCCAGAGTGGCTGGGTGACCAGCCAGATGGGCGATTAATAAATTTAATTAATAAATAAATGTGAGCTGGGCCTTCAAGAATCTTGATATATGTCATTGCAAATAAGGAACAAAGGGCGTAGAAATCATTTGGCCTTTTTTGCATTTCACTCCTTCTATAAGACCTTATACTAGTAATGGTTGACATCACCTTTTCAAGCATGTGAACCATTAAGACTGAAATACTTTTCAAAGAGGATAAGCTGGAATTCTACCAAGGAACTGTGGCTCACATAAAATTGTCTCAGGGACTGCATGTTGTCCATTCCTGGTTTAAATTTTTCAACTTGAAAAAAACCCTTAAAAACTTGACTTACCATTTTTGGGGGAGGGGGATCTGCAATTGTTCTCAAAATACTTTTTCCTACTCCTGCACTCTGTGAAGTAAATGTCAACAAAAGAACTGCTGCAGGGTACATTCAAAAGGGTGTTTCCAATTGGCAGCCACAGTAGCACCAAAATGAGGATTACCTCAAAGAATAATCATCAATGGTGGGGCGAGGGAGATTGCTATAGATCAGACTTCCCCAACCTGGTGCTCTCCTTATGTGTTGGACTACGACTTCCACCATCTCCAGCCAGCATGCCAACTGACCATGCTGGCTTGGGGTGATGAGAATTGTAGTCCAACATTAGGTTGGGGAAGGTTGCCATAGATGTTGATATTGTGTCATTGAAGACTGGGACATCCACTGGTCATTTTGGATGTTAGATGTTCTGAATTCATGCAATGTTACATTCACAGACCCCTCCATCTAGAAGCACCCTATCACTTTGGAGACAACTTGAAGAGTTTCTTAAACTATTCAAACAGGCACTAGAATATCCTAGGAATAGTGGTGCAGTGTAAACAAACAGTTCTCTCTGGATTAGGATTCATATATAATCCTTATGACACTCAAATTAGACTAGAATGCGTTAACATGTAACAAAAGTAGAATAACACTAGCTGACATTCTTCTAAGCACCTTATGCTTTTCTGCACTTTTTCTGCATGTCTCATGTGTTTTGCAACAGGAAGTAAAAAAAGAACAGTAATAATTGTGCCACTACTAGAGTTGATATGTTTCCTCACATCCCACCCCTGCCCTTTCAGCTCATATTTCCTTATTTCTTTGCCCATCTGACATTTCCTATCATTGATATATCCTGCTTCTGAAATGGCCCTATGTTTACAACCGTTTACAGTCTTTATGCATTTGTACAAAACATTGCCATATCAGGTATGTCTAGACAGTACAGAGGAATGTGCTTGACAGATGTACCTTGTACAATACAACACTAACATGATTAAAAGCCTTGGATTTTAGTAGCAGTACTTAAAGATTCCATTGAGAGAACTCTTGAAATTGTTCTATTTAAGACTCACTTATGCTAAGTGTAACTATCACAGCATATCCAATGCTTTTTAGAAGTGTGCTTATCTGGTTTTTAGCAACCACAGAGCCTGGGTATTGCTGAACCCCACTTACATTCTTAAAATAAATGTATGCAGACCTGGTAGTGGCCTTGTGAACTACATTCAGCTTTAGTCATGAACTAACTTATGTTTTCACCTTTAGTTCAAATATCTTTCTTTTTGGATCATACTTCTGCATGGTTTGAAGACAGTGAAGAATTTGCTGCTAGATTATATGATATGGGATGTCTTTGCACACATGCATTTACCAAGGTCCAGATTGCAGGGGGTATGTATGGAGTTCCTCACTACCCTAAGAAGGTTTTAATACCCTTTCATCTGCAATTATGTAATCTTTTTTCTTTCTTTCAGGGAATCATGACGGGAAGATTATGAATGTTTGGCTGATAGAGCTGCTCCATCTCCTACCAGAATAATACATATGTAGCTAGTTAATTTCTATACCATCTGTTTTTGGTGCTAACTAGCTAGATCTATTTATCTAGCAAATTTATTTATGGCAATTATTCACTGCCTTTCCATTAAGAATGCCCCAAACAGTAAAATACTATAAACGAATTGAAGAACATAATACATACTGCAGAAAAGCACAAAATACCCAAACCAGCAACATTTTAAAAAACAATGGTCTAGAAATATATTATCCTGGTTTACTAAGGCTGCAATCCTATATCCACTTACCTGGGAATAAACCCCATTGAACTCAACAGGGCTTACTTCTGACTAGACAGGTACAGGATTGTACTGTGAGTATCTGTTGTCTGGTGGGACTTTTTGTGATGCTATTCTACTTGTGGTTGTGGTGCCTCCAATAAGAAAGCTCAGTTCCAAATCCTCATTACCTCATCAAAAGATGGAACCCTGAAGAGCCTTCCAAGCTGATCTTAAATAATGATGTGCTCATTGAAGCAGGTGATTTCTAAGATATGCTGAGCCTAGACCATTTAGGGCTTCATAGGCAAAATTAGCACCTTGAATTGGACTTTGAAACAAATTGAACAAAAATTGATGTAAGTAATTTTGTGCTAGCTATAGATTCTGAACTATCTTAAAGGTCATTACAGTACCCAGCTAAGTAGACAAAAGGTGTGTGTGTGTGTATTAAATCCTCATCATTAAGGATGGTTAGTAGCTTATATATCAGATATAACTGATGGTCTGCTTTCTTAGCCCTTTGGCTCATAGGTGTGGTGAGCTAGAAAACTTGCATTACAAGTCATTCTTGAGACATATTGCTCTGCTACTGTATAACAAAATTATATTCCTGCTAAGTTTTAGAAACGTCTAAAAAGTGTTTCAATAACTTGCAATGTTGATGTATTAAGAGTTGTTTCTCATGTATGTGTGCAGCAAATAATAATTCCCTCCATTTAAATATACAGACAGCACTATCCTGTGCATGTCCATTCAGAAGTAAGTCCCATTTAGTTCAATGATGCTTCAGATGTTTTGGCCCACACCACCTATCAGCTCTGGCCACCACAGCCAATGGTGGGGGATCATGGGAGTTATTGGCCAAAACATCTGGAGGACCACAAGCTGCCACCCCGATATACTGCCTCTCCTTAGTTGTCCTCTTTCTCCCAGGGTGGCATAGCAAGGACTGAACTCAATGCATCTAATTCTCACTGCTGTGCCATACAGAAGAGGTAAGTGTGCAAAAGGATGAGATGGTTGCCCCTTTCACAAGCAGCTGCCTTTGTCCACTTAAGAACATAAGAAGAATCCTATCAGGCCAGACAAAAGGCCTATCTAGTCCAGCATCCTGCTTCCCACAGTGGCCAACCAGATGTCTTTGGGAAGACCACATGTCAGAGACAAGGGCAACAGCCCTCTCCCCCTGTTGTCCCCAGGAGACTAGTATGGCCATCATGCCTGATAGGCCTGGCGCAACGGTGCTCTCCTGCTGGGCAGGAAAAGGCAGCAGCTCTCTCCCTCCTTCTCCAGGCAGCGCCATGCTGCCCAGAGTGGGCCATCAGCTACCTCTCTCTGCCCGGCTGCTCGTTCTTCTTCTCCTCGGCACAGTGAAGGGGATTGTGCTGATGGGAGAATGAGGAGAAGCTCAAAGGTACGTTGCTGAAGCCCCTCGCTTTCCCCTTCCACAGTAGCCTGGACCCAGCCCTGTGTCCGCAGCCCCGCAGATCTGTGTGGGAAAGCGCGGGAAGCAGGCGAGGCAGCAGGTCTCACTCCCCGGGCGGCTTGGTGTGAGGCGCAGCCGCTAGACCGAAGCGCGCGCACCCCAGCAGCGCGTGGCTCCGGCTCCCCGGCGGGCTTTCCCCGGAGGCAGCAGGCGCGCGCGCACCTCCCGTCTCACATTTCCACGTCTTCTGGGAAAGGGCTTTTGCAAGGCGAGTGGCTACTTGTGGAAAAGTGCAACGGAAGAGAGGGAGGAGTGTTCCGAGGAGGCAAGGGGGTGGGGGGCGAGGGAGAGACACACGACCCGGGCGCCTTCCGTCCTTCCCTTCCCTCCCTTCCCTTCCCTTCTCTCGCCAGCCGTTCTCTCTCTCTGAGGTACAGGCAGAGGGCGCTTTAGCCATGCCCGCCCCCTGCGGTTGCTGCCGCCGCCGCCGCCGCCTCTGCTGCTCCTGCTCGGCTCCACGCGCTGGAGAGGCTCTCGTTCCCCGGCCCCTGCTGTTGCCGCTGCCACTGACAGACGCCCGGAGAAGCGAGGAGGAGACTGAGCCGCGCTGCTGCCCCTCACCAGCTTCGTTCATCCCTGGCATATAGCCCCCTGGGGGGGCTGGTGGCTGAAGAGGAAACGTGCGCCCCTCCTCCTTCAGTTGGCTCGGGAACTCCTTCGACCTCCCTTTGCTCCTGGGGGAGCCCGGTTCGGACGTCCGGTTTCCTGGTGCCTTTTTTCTTTTCAACCTGACAGACCCCAAGTAACTTCGGGAGGAGGAGAGGAAGAGCTGCTACCAGCCGAGCGAGCGAGCAAGAGCCTGGGCCAGCGGAGGGGAGGGGAGGGGAGGGAGATTCGCTGCACCTTCCTTTTCTCCATCCCGGGGAAGTTGCTGCGGCAGCGCTGCCCAGAGAGAGGGGGAGCTTGGACTCTAGCGGGGAGCCGTGCAGCGTGGCTCGCGCGCTGTCTTGAGGGCTTCCGCCTCCCCGCTCCGCGGTCGCGCCCTGCTACCCTCTGCACAATGCACTTGCTGGGATTATTCTCTCTGGGTTGCTATCTGGCTGCTGTTGCGGTGGTGCTGCTGGGAGCCCGCGAGCCCGCAACAGCCGCTGCCTATGAATCCGGGCAGGGCTACTATGAGGAGGAACCCGATCTGGGGGAGGCAAAGGTAAGCGCGCCGTGCCCATGTTCCTGGCCTGCCCGGCCCGTCTCCCCAGCCACCATGTGACGCGATCATTTGATGCGGATTAAGTGCCCCTTAATAGTGCTTCAGCACCCTATCAGAAGCAGGGTGATCAGAGAGAGCTAAAAGGGTGCATTCTCCCTCTGCCACCCTAATGGCAGTGTTTGTCTGTGTGGGGAGTGGAGATTTCTAATCCTCCATAGATTTTGAGTGAGGGCAAAATATTCCAGATTAATTAAAACAGAACAGGCTAATAGCATGTGCATGTATCACCCCGCATGTCTTGGGTTGGTTGTTGCTTTTTTTCTGCAAACTGTGTACGGGGAGGTGATGAGCCAACATTTAGGCAGAATATGTTCACTTTTGGTTGAAGATGCATGTCTTATCATTTACATATTTACTTTTGGTCTAGGGGGTTAGATTTGAAGGCTTTCTGGTCTTTGCAGTGAGGTTATAAAGGTGATTCCTGGCATGCTCAATTAAAGCAAGTAATTCAGCCTCTGAGGATGTGAGGATCAGTAACCCTAGTTATTTCTCCTGTTATCTATTGTTTGCATAGGACTCTTAAGTACTGTAGAGACAGATAAGGATTCAGCGCGTAGTTGCTTCCCAGAGAATGTATAAGTTACTTTACTTAAGTAAAAGGACACACTTTGTGCCGAGAATACAGTGGAGAATACAGTATCACCCCCCCTCCCCCCGCCGCCCGAAGTGGTTCATTGATGCCTTCCCAGCTTCTTTACCAAGGGCAAAACTGTGGGATTGCATGTAGGTCTGTGTCCTTGGAGTGGAACATGTGTGTTCCTGAAACTTTCCAGTTGGATCTGAGTAGCTGCTGGCTAAAATCTGTGAACGGGTTTTGGGAGGATGGTGTGCATGACAACGCAACTGCAATGAAGATTCACAGAGAGAAATAATAACATTAGAATGTGTTTCCACTTTCTGAAGGTCGGCTGTGGTGTTTCTGAAAGAAGTCGTAATTTCTAAAGAGCAGAATGGTTTTCAGGAAATTAACTTGACCTTTATATTTGACAGTGATGTCCAGATAATCCTCTGTTGTCAGCCATAGATTCTTGAAGTTAGATAAAGAGTTCTTAATTCAGATGCAAGTGTACAAAGATAAGAGCAAATTATAGACAGTAAACTATTTTTAAAAAATGCTGTTACTTTCGAGTTTGATAGCATTCACATTAAACATAGGGCATACACAGTGTTTTCATGTTGATAAAAAGAATCATTGTGCTATAAAATGTGTGTTACATGAATAGAAGAAATACCTAATCCAGATGTGTCAGAGTTTTAATAAAAGAGATTAGTTACTCATATGTTGTCTACCTATGTTTTCGGTATGTATATTCCAGGCATACCACGTTTTGCAAAGGCATGTTAAAATTGTTTATAGCAAAAGTTTCCATGCATTCTGTGCCTCCTTTTTAATGGGATATTTCCACAACAATCTGGTCATTTCAAACTGTTGCTGTCAGATTTAAAGTATAACAGCTGATCACCAGACACTGCAGGATTTAAAACTTGTTTGGTGCTTTTCTCCCAGCTCTAATGTGTGAACACAGAATTAGTCCAGTCAGTTGGTGATCAATTTTATTTTTTATAAAGAAAGCTATTTCCTAAATGTCTGCTAAAATATAAAAAACAGTAAGAAAGGCAAAAGTGCTTTTTAGTTAGTCTTACCTAATGTTGAATCAGTTGTCAGAGACTGAACTTTCTTAATTTAATTATTAAAACAGTGTAAGTAGTTTGCAAGATAAATGAAATAATACCAGTTTCTGTGGTGTAGTAGTGAGTACTGCACGCTCACAAAGCCCTTTGGTAAAAGCTGAATGGGGTGGGACAAAGCATGTGTTGCATATATTTTGTGCATCTCTGAAGTCTTAAAATTCCATCAACATTGTAAAAAAAAACCCTTGCCACAGTCTGCTCTGTGCTTTACTGAAATGTAATGACTATGTGGGAAACCTGGGATAATAAAGCAAAGGAAGTGAAGTATATGTGAGACTGGAAAGACAATGAATAGTGGACATTAGGTAGATTATTATATTGGTGTGTGTGTGTTAAACACACATTCCTTCAAGTTTTGATAGGGCAAGTTTTATTACCTTAGTTGTCCATGTACACGTGTAACTTTACAGACTTCAGTAGAACAATTCAAGTGAAAACAATTGAAAGGATTTAGTTCCTATTAATTCTACATATTTGTCCCTGTGTGATGAGAGAACGCTGAAGGATTAAAAAAAAAAAAAGATTAGATAGGTAAACTGTAAGTAATCATTTCAAGAAAAGTGTGATTATGTTGTCAACATAAAAGTCACTTTTCTCAGTTGAGATAAAAATGAGTGCCTTTGGTCTTAGTCTGTTGTTGAAACCATGCTTTGCTTATTAGCTTTTCCTCATGTATGTCAAATTTTTAGTTGAATTAGGAGTGAATCTATGTAACCACATTGTACCCTCCATATATTTCATAATGAATATTTTATTTCTATTTGTGTGACTAGATTCTATATTGCCTATTAGAATTTAACTACTGATGGCGTTGAGGATGGTTCAGTTGGTTGGATCTGTTTTCCTAAATGTTATGCCATAGGTTGAATGCAAGTCATAAATCCTTGTGGTTGATTTTCAGATACTCATGTCCCAAAGGCAAATAAAAGCAGACATGACTCCTGATAAATCAGAACAGTCATGTCGTACTATTTAACCTCTTTTTGAAAACTTGTGGTAGCACAAATAGTTCTTAGAGGAAGCGTACTCTGGATGGTGTGGGAGAAACTGTTAGCTCCTGCTGTTGAGTGGCTGAACAGGTGTCAAGCCAACATATAAAGCTCTTATATGTCTTTTGTACCTCCGTCAGAGCAACTTAACATGGATCTCCCAGTGACCTCTTATCTAGGCACTGATGAGATCCATGCCTTCTTGACTTCAACAACTCTACATTAAGAGTTTCCAGACCAATCACTGGGCCTCTTCTTGTTTACCTTCCATTGCTCCATTCCTTTAAAGCAGGCTACCCTCCAGCTCATTTCCATGGATACATGGCTTCTGTTGATTTTAGCATATGTTAAAGAAGGTTTCATCCAGCTCTATTCCACATTTGTGCTAGGGCAAAACCCAGGTAGTGGTTGGTTTTCAGTTGGTTTTCCTTTTATCCTGCACATTTATGGATGTCTTGCTATAATATGCTTTTGTTATAATTATGCAGCTCAAGGGGCTTCAGTAATGACTATGTTTAACATAGTTAGCATTTATAAATCACTAAACTATTACTTTGAAAGAATTGGGGACAAATTAGATACGATGATCACTGAACCAAGTTTTAAATGTGGCTATTACCTAATCACATATAAAGCAGGAGGTGGGAGGGCTTAATCCTAAAATCAAAAGGGGCACATGGGTGAAGAGTGCACTGCTCTGCCTGTTGCTTAGCTTCGCTTCTCACAGTCTGTCCCACCAGACACTTTTCTTTCAGACTGACAGACACAAGAAATTAGCTCAGTTGGAGGAAAGTGCCTGGGGTAAAGGGCTGTGGAAGGGTAACAGATTGGGAGGGCATAGTACTACCCCTTGGCTCAGGGGTAGTTCAGGGATTTTCCATCTGTATTTAAAGAAACAGGCTTGCTTTATCATGTCTAGTTTCAACCATGTCTTGTTTCAACCTTAGTCCTCTGTACATGTTGTACCAGTTTTCTTCTTGTTTTTCATTTTATTAGTCTAAGGCTGCAATCCTTAAACACTTTCTGGAAAAAGATATCCCCTAGAACTCAGTGGGATTTGCTTTTGAGAAAACAGGTTCCAGAGTTGCCATATGTTGCCAAAGTCCTAGGGCTAGTGTGCATGATCACAGAGTGGTTAACAAGTCACTGTGGCCTGTTAATCACCCCTGTGTGTGCTGGATGAGTGTCAGCCAGATTTGCATAATTACCCTCACCGGCGCAGCTTCTCATGTCATGTGCATCCAGTGAAGGTGGGTGGGTAACAAACCACCCAGAACCCATGAGCTGTTGTAGGGTTTGTTACCAACCCCAACAAGCCACCTTTGCTGGGTTTGTAGAACGTGAGAAGCCACGTCGGCAAGGGTAATTATGCAAATCCGGCCAGCACACAACCAGCACACTCAGGGTGGCTAGTGATTTTGGGAACCCAGGCACTAGAGTAAAGTCACTGGGACCAATAAATGATGTCAGATTTCTCTTCTTCAAAGAAACAGTATAATATGGACAGTAAAAATCTCATCTTTTCTTATAATGTAAATTGGAAAGGAAAAGGAAAGGTTCCTCCTGTGCAAGCACCGAGTCATTGCTGACTCCTAGAGGGATGCCGCTTTCACTGGCATTTTCATGGCAGACTATAGCAGGGTGGTTTGCCATTGCCTTCCCCAGTCGTGACTACCTTTCCCCCAGCAAGCTGGGTATTCATTTTACCGACCTCGGAAAGATGGAAGGCTGAGTCGACCTGAGCCGGCTACCTGGGACCTGGCTTCTGCTGGGATCGAACTCGGGTCGTGGGGAGAGTTTTGGTTGCAATACTGCCGCCTACCACTCTGCGCCACACGAGGCAATGTGAACCACACATTGGCAGAGGTGTTACTCTGTAAGGTCCTTTAGTGGTTCCTAGAGGACCTAAATGTGCAGGGTATGGTAATCTAGCATTAACATCCTAAAACATGGAAGTGGAAGGGGGACAGCATCATCTGTCTGATATATGTTTTCATTTGATTTTAAATGCATTACATGTGATTACACCTGTTCACTATAAAAGATGATGGGTTTCTTATAAAGAAAAAGAAGCACTGGCCAAATATGCAGGGCTTAAGACAGAACCTACGTCTTTCCAGTTGCCTTGCTTCAATTATTACAAGGCAGAAAGGGGGTGGAATATAGAGCACTTTGCACCTTGGTTCTAAAACCAGCTAAAGCAGCATTAGAACTCATCCCTTGGACCCATTCCCAGTGCAAGATCTGTCAGTAAAGCTACATGTAAATGCCACTGATGAGGGTGGGCAGGACATCCCTCTAGTATAGCATACCAAAGGCTGTTTTAGTGGCATTGAAACTTTTTCCTTGATGTCAGGTAAAAGAAAACAGATTTTATTTTAACGCACCGAAGTTACAAAACAGCTTGGATAGTAAAGTTAATGTTTGGCAAATAACGAGTTGCTATTAAAATAGCAAGACAGAGTTTAGGAAGCTATATTCTAGAGGAAGCCTGGGTGCCAGTGAAAATAATGGGTCATGCATGGGTGAAAATGATAGCTTCAGAGGAGGAAATGAAAGGAAATATAACATAAGTTCTATTGTGTTGTTATGAACATACTTTTATTTATTTGATTTGTACCTTGCCTTGGCACTCAAGGTCTTGTTCCAGAGTACATGGAACACAAAGGACTTCACTTCCTGGTTGGTCATAAATAATTGGAAAGACACTGTGGACAAAGTCTAGCCTCAGGTCTCCGAGCTTTTGGTTACAATTCAAGATAGGTGGAAAGCCTGAAGCTGTTCAGGCATTCTTGGGTACCAAGTTGTCCAGAGACAGCCAATGGATGATATATCCAAAGGAGGTTCTGACACAACTGGTACTTGGAAAAAATGATAGGAAGATTGAACGGAGGCTTAGCCATTAGTAGGAGCACTGGAGCCCAAACAGTTTGGTTGAAAATACAATTTAAAATGGAAAGCCTTAAAATGGGGCTTATCCGTAAACCCTGACTACACCAAAAAAAATAACAAATATGGGGAGAGATGAGGAGACTTGGCGAAAAAAGGCAAGGAAGGAAAATGAGCTAAAAGGTTACCCCAACATTTTGGAAAGGTGTTTAGATGGTAGTGCTTTACTCAAGACCTTTAATAGCAGCTTCCCAAATACTTTAGGTTCCCTGCTTGACCATACCACAGGACTAAGAACCAGCAACTCATACGGAGGATGTAAGCGCCTGTGAAACCCTAGGAAGGGAGGCAGGGAACCCACAGGCTGACTGTGTCATGTACAGAACCAGGCTCTGGATTCAATAGCTGCTTTACCAGGCAGATAAACTTTCTTTCTGGGTGTACATCGCAACACAGATCTCTGGGCAAGCAAGGCAGCAAGGTGGTTCAAGAGAGAGGAAAGGAGGTCTGGCTCTGGAAACAGGCTAGGTGTCACGTAGAGCAAGGAGAGTATTAAGAAAAGATCACAAGGAATGGTCTTGGAAATTAAGTCCATCCATGCTATGTTCCAAAAAGAAAAAGCAAGATTGAGCAATAAATCCAAAGTAGTTGTAGACTTCAGGTTGGACTCAGGATTGGGTAGAACAAAGGGATCAATGCAAATTTCCTTGCTACTTGAATTAAAGCTAGCTGACTGAAACACTGCAAAAGCCATGCTATGAAAGACCACTCAATGGAAGTATGCAAAACAAAAGGTACCACAAGGGATGTCCAAATGATACTCTAATCAGCTGATCTCTCTTGGGGGTAGGAACACTTCAGGATTGTACCATATTTCCCACCAAAGCTTTGGACTGGCCAGTTTACAGGTATCTTCATTGGTTAGCTGGCTGGGTGATGACTTGGCAATCAGGTACACATTTGCACATATCTGCAGTTCCATGAGAGCCTCTTCCTTTAATTTAATCAATGGAGGAAGTACATAGACTAATAGATTCTGACCCCTCTACAGCCATTTGAGTTTCTCCTTTCATTCCTGGCAACCTTCAAACTTCTGGCTCTGTGGACTTTTCTGGAAAAAAATGGATTCCTTAGCCAATGTGTCAGGGTAATGCCCACAAAAGTACAAAGCACAGACTGTACATGTACAGTGAGCCAGCAAATCTGAACTCCTCTGTGACAGGGAAGTCTTCTTGTTTGGCTGCTTTTTGTTGTGTAATATACGAAGTAAAAATATTTGTAGGCAAGTATCTGGCATATTATCCAGATTATATATTTTATCTAACTGTTTATCTTTAAGTGCATTAGCATATATTGTTGTGTAAATACATACATTGTAGTGTAAATATTGCTGTGCAAACAACCAGTTTGGAGGTTCCAAGATTCAAAGTCCAGCAAGCTTCCATTAAAACTTTATGGGCCAAGACACTATGGCTTGGTTTGCATATAAGCCATGATGTGGTTTGTTGAAATCTGTCTTTTGTGCCTCAATCTATCCCCACAAACAAACCATGGTTTGCTAACCAGCTATAAATCACAAATAGAACCCATGGTTTGTTGTTGGCTCATGAAGTCTGGCTTGTTTAAACCATGGCTTGTTGTGATGTTTGAACCTAGAGCTATGGCTTATCCCTGTCTTGTTTGCAGCCCCTGAAAAAGAGGCTGCAAACCCTGTTTCAGTGGCCTGAAAATGCAACCACTCTGAAGGTTGGCAAAATGGGTGGGAGAGAAACAAACCAGAAATAGGGAAACAAGCCACAGTTTGTTTCCTCATCTGCAAGACAATTTATAGCTAAAACAAAAACTATGATTAATATAAACCATGGCTTAGCATTTTGTGTGAATACAGCCATTAGATTCATTGATTATGTTTTTAATATGATCCTTTGTAAGCCTGAATGTGTGGTTCTCATGACAGATGCCAGGGACACTTGTTTCAGAAGAAAATGCAAGATACCTAATTAGTCATGCAAGGAATTGTACCATTATTGAAAAGGATAATTCAATGATTAACTGAAATGCAGGAGATATTTGATCAATTTGTCTTTTTTGTTCTTCTGTTCATTCAGGAATGTTATAAATTTTTTAAAAGAAATTCAAATTCTCACAAATATTTGCCTTGCTTGCCTGATAAAGTTAATGTCCATTACTGTTTCCGAGGGCCCTCTTTACCTATGGCAGGAGAAGGGGGAAGCAGAAGGCACTCCAGCTCCTTACTGGGATGGCCCGTTAAAGAGGAAACTAGGACTGCAAGTCCCAGCATGCCTGACAGAAAAAATGATGCCATTTGCATCAATTTTTTTACCAAGGATGTTCTCTAGGGACGTGGTAGAATTGCTTTGAGCTTCCACAAGGCTTTTGTGAGCAATATTTGGAGCATTTGCAAAAGATTGAACCTCTCTTGGGGTGAGTATAGGGATGCTTGTGCATCCCTATTTTTGTTTACTTAAGTGTTTCTCTTACGTAGACTTAGCTGGGAGTAAGTCCCATTAAACTCAGTAGGCCTTACTTCTGAGTAGATATGTATTGGATTGCACGGTTAGTCTCAAGAACTGTTACGCTGGAATGCACAGGTCGTCTAGTACAGCAACATCTTACAATGAGGCAGGATTAAGGAAATTTAAAACTACAATCATGCCCCCAAATTAATGTTACTGTGGGTTTGTTCTTCAATTCAGATTCCAGCTTCTTAGGAAAGCAGAAACTAGAGATCCCAGTTCGGAAATAATACTAAACAAACTATGGACTGAGGTTGCCTGGTTTGTTTATCCACTCCCGCTGGCAGAAGAAGCCAAGTGGGAGCAATCTGGAAGAATGAGCCAGCATGCTTGCTTGTTCGTGGTAAGCCAGCCTGTTGTTAACGTTTGAACAGGCCCAATGTCAGTTTTTAGTTCCAACACATTATCCATGTAGTTATTCCTCCCATGTTCCTCTTAACTCATTATCATTATCTGGCTGTTTGGTTTTATGATTGTAAACTGCCCCAAGGGCATTTGCCAGTTGGGTGGTATACAAAACTGATACATAAATAAATAGGGTTATTAGTTATTTACACAGTACCATCAGAAGTAGCATCAGCAAAACATAAACAGGCTCCTGCCCCCAAGGAGTTTACAATGTAGAATAAACAGTAGGGAAGACAAATGCCTTCTTATAATTTACCTTCTCATTGCCTTACACATGCGCGCGCACACAGAAGGAGAGAGAGAAGATTTTCCCTAAAACTGCCTTTTTCATTTAAACACTTGCAGGTTGTTACATCTCTAGCATCTTTTAATATTTGGCACCCAAGGTCTTTCCTGTCCATATACGCGACTAACTTGATAAATAAAACATAATATTTTCTAATACTCTTTTGCCACAGGAGCACCCCCTTGTGGCCAGTCAAGCCACAATGGCTGCTTTTGAGATACGTCTTAGAGCAGCTGATTGTTCTGGAAAATGCCAGCATTACAGCTGTATTTCCTACATTGAACATATAGACTGTGGATGCCATACATCTTTATATATATACATCTTTAAACTCTCATGTATCAGTGTCTGAGAACAGGATGGTGGACTAGATGGACCCTTGGTCTGAAACAGCAGGATTGTTATGTTCTTAAATCTAGCTCCTGGGAGGGGTTTTGTCCTATGTCATTGTTTATTATGTACAGTAGTTGCGATTGTGCAAAACTTTTGTAACCAGTAAAAGAAAAGTGGGACGCTGCTTCATAACTCCAGACACCTCTGTACACATTTCAGAATGAAATTCCCTGCAGATTTTTGGCTAAAATATTCAGCGGATACTTTGGCTTTATCCTTGATTTGTGTCACAGTGTGACTTTTTTTACTCATTTCATCATTCTGGAATGTAACTCTTACAAGAGAAGTTGCTGTTTTGGTTCCAGGAGAGAGAGAGAGAGAGAGAGAGAGAGAGAAGATCCAAAACTGTTCAGTTTACTTTTATTGGACCAACTGTGTTGCTAGATTAAGGATAGGAGCTTCTACTGCATTTCACTACGCTTCCATCTCCAGGATGATGTAGCACAGCACAGCATAGTGCAATGACGGCTGGCAACCCTGGCTTTCTCTGTAACTGCTGGCTGTGGGTGTGGGCGGGGGAAGGAGAGAGATAGGGAGGGAAGGAGGTGGGAAGAGATTGAGCTGCAAGCAAGGCCATCATAGTGCTGTGTTGTGTTTACCCTGGCAGGAAGGCACAGCAGAGTACTATAGTGACTGCTAGTTTGGCTTTAAAAGGCTGTGTTAGGTTCCCATAATAGTGCTGCAGTAATGTGAACTGAAGGGCAGTGGTGGTTGCAGTGGGAATACATAGTAGATTATGGTTGGAGTGGGTCAACCGTAGGTAGTTGGAAGCAACTGGAAGAAGGAGAAGTAGCTCAGGCCTATTAAGCTCATACGGGTGATTGGTCCCCATGTAATCACTTGCAAGGTTATTCTGCAGCATTTCACTGATGTCAGGGGGGTCATTTTGTTTTGAAATCTACAGGTAGTTCTGTGCACAAATGAAAGCTACCTGTTACTGAATGTGCTCTTGCACACATTCCGAGGCACACACTTGTTTTGGGACCTTTTAACTTCAGCAATAATACATCTTCAAAAACGGGGAATTTTTATTAAGCACATAGGCATTAGAAATGTACAATGATTATGTAGTGGAATTAGCTAGTTGTTAATAGACATTTCTACGAACTCCAGAATGGAGATAACTAGTTCATACAGTACAAAAACATGCAAATGCAAAAGAAGCACAAAAGTCCATGCACAGAATTCAAACTGTGGGGGAAATTAGCTCAAAGGTCCACTCAGAGTCTAAAGTGAAGGCTGGAGTGGTGCTGAGGGAGTTGGGTGGGACTGAGTGGGTCTCTAACACTACTGGCAGAGAGAAAAATGGAGAGAAAGAGCTTGGGTGAGTGAGATCGCAGGAGAGGGGAGGAAAAAGCTCTGACGTGGAAGCTTGTCTTTAATGGTGGGTAGTGTGCCAAGGCTAGTCCTTGTACACAGTCACTGTAGGACCTTAGCATTTGGAGCAGCTAAATTCAGAGCACTCACACTGATTAAAGTTGCTGCGTTTCCAAACAAAAGGTGGGGTAAAAATAGACCAAATTACCAAGGCTACAGTGTATAGAAGACCTCCAGAAGATAGGATAGAGCTTGAAAGATTCCTTTCCTTGGATCTTGATATATCTGTCCTAAAGAACAGTGCTGGGGCACACTGAAACTCCTGAGGTTTCAGTGAAGGAAAAAAAGGTCTTTTTAAAAAGGGGTTGCAGTGAGTCCCTGCTTTGGCTAAGCAGCGACCTAGGCAGCCAGATGCTGGTAGTCTGGCTGAAAAAATAATGGTAACCTATCTCTGTGGGGTGGCCAGGAAACTGTGTAATTTCAGCAGCAATGTGAGACCTTTCATGTGGATGGCAAGGAACTGAGTGGATTTCTGTAGCCAAGTAGAACCTTACATGTGGATAGGAAGGAACACTGAGAACTTGGTTCTACAGGGAAAAAAACAAAGGCTTCAAAGGGACCATAGGTGTGAGACTGGACATAATAATAACACAAAGGAACAGAAGGAAGACTCTGCAGGCAAGGTAAATATCAGTTTGGGTTATCACAAAAGGTTAGGATGACTCATTGAAAGAGCCATCCTGAATGTAAAAAAGGATGAGCTGTGATGGAGAAACTTAATCAAGGTGATGCTTGCACCCAAGGTTATTCAAAGTGGTGACTGTGGCTTATTTCCCCAGCCATGATCCTGCGAACAGGCTCTAAAGTAACACATTGAAAAGGTTGCCAAATTCCACAGGATCTGGCAGTGCCTACTCTGCTGCCAAGCAGCTTGCCAACATACCTTAACAAACATAAAATTAGATCCATGTTTAGTTAATCCAATTTCTGTTTGCCATCCTCCATTGTTTGCTGTTACAGTATATTAGCTTTTTGACTATTACAGGACTGCCTAACCTAACCTAACTTGTGACCAACAAGCCAAAAACAGCCCACCAGTTGCAGATTCTATGGTTGTTACAGAAGGCAACCCAGAGGAACATGAGTGAATTTTGTATGTGACTGAAACAAAGATACTATGTGATTATTTGGTTAGTGCGGTTTGTGGAATCGTGTCCTGTTGTTCTGCAGCCACTTGCAACATGCATCCTTGTGGTTGATGCACAGCTACAAGGCTGACTTAATGGATAAACTAGAGGAAGCAGAGCAAGATGTGAATCTGGAATGGAAGGGCAAGCATCTGCAGACCATAATGAGATTGTACACATCTTGCCTCATGGATTTTGTTGTTAATTTGATTTGTTCAGGAAGGTACATGGGGCCATACTGAATCAAATGGTGGTCCATCTAGGTCAGTATTTTCTACACTGACTGGCAGCAGCTCTCCATTGTTTTCCAACCATACCTGGAGATGCCCAGGATTGAACCTGAGACCTTCTGCATGCAGTTCATGTGCACAACCTCAGACCCCCTTCCCCAAGGCAGTTTAACTCTGTCTTTGACTGTATGTACATTTTTATATCCCACATACAATATCTTTCATTGCTTAACGGCAATCTTAATTAACTGATGGGCATCTATAAAATATCCTAAGGATTTCCATATAGGTCTGCTTGTATATTAAATTAACTGACAGAGATCCTCTTAGCTATCCCAAAAGTTTGGTTGGTTGGTATGAGGGAGAACACCTTTTCTGTGGCAGTATCTAGGCTCTGGAACTCCCTTCCCAGGGAGGCCGACTTTGTCCCTTCTTTATGAACTTCCACCACAGAATAAAGACCTTCCCTTTTAGGAAAGTTTCATTCTTTAGAGATGTGATTGAACCACCTAGGTTTTATGGTTTGTACCATCTGGCTCTTGAGGGTGTGTTTTAGTTTAATCACTTGGAGGGAGCAATCCTATGGCCGCTAGTCAGTGGCTAGACAGCCATAGGATACGTCGGTTTCCGGGAACCGACCTCGGAGCCTGTGCTCCGAGGTTGGTTCCCAAAGAACTGCCTTCCCCCCCTCCTGTGCTGCCTCGCAGGCAGCTTGGAATGGCCCCACACTCTGCACTCGGAAGAGGAACATGGAGCGGCGAAAATGGGGCATTCCAGGGGGCATTCCGGGGCAGAGAAGGCGGAAATGCCAGTACGACGCATCCTACGTGCCGTCTGGCAGCCACTTCCCCCACTCCACCTTCCTGCTGCTAGACAGCCGAAATCGGCTGTCTAGCTGCAAATACAGGGCAGCTGAAGTGCGGAGGGGATGATCCCCTCTGCACTTCTCCTGTCCTGCATTGGATAGGTGGTCGCCTCCGAGTTTGGTGGTGGCTGCCTATCCCCATAGGATTGTGCTCTTAGTGGTTTATATACTGTCCTTGATATTTTAATTCTGTAGCTGTTAGCTTTTAGTTGTTTTTTTTCAGCTGGATTTTATCTGCTGTTTTTACCTTTTTAATGTTGCTTTGTGCTTTTTAATTGTTTTGCTGTTTTTTATATATTTTTATGAACAGTTGGTTTGGACTTCTTTTTTTAAAAGGTGGGATAGAAATGTTTTCAATACACATATAAATAAACTACAGCTTCTAACTGCATATGGACTGTAAAGGTAAAAAAAAAAGTAAAGGTGTCCCCAACAAGTCGTGTCCGACTCTAGGGTGCGGTGCTTATCCCCGTTTCTAAGCCGAAGAGCCAGCACTGTCCGAAGACGCTTCCATGGTCATGTGGCCGGCATGACTGAACACCGAGGTGCACGGAATGCTGTTACCTTTCCCGCCGAGGCGGTACCTATTTATCTACTTGCAATTTCTTGCTTTCGAACTGCTAGGTTGGCAGAAGCTGGGACTGAAGACGGGAGCTCACTCCGTCACGCAGCACTCGGGTCTCGAACTGCTGACCTGCCGACCTTCCAGTCTGCAGTTCAGCGTCTTAACCACTAAGCCACCGCGGCCCCTATGGACTGTACAAATGGCTAAAAAGAAAGTATAACAGTTCCTCCCTATGTAGTTTTTTATCTACTGCATTAATGCAGATTTCAATTATGGATTGTGGGGATACAGTGTGCAAATTAATTGCATCCCTTCAACTCAGGATACTTTTCCAGCATGGCTCTGTAAACTGAACAGGTTACCTACCCTGGCACAGATGTTCAATATAAATACAAGTTGCTTTAAATGTTATGGTTCTAAGTCCCTTTGTATCACACTGTATATGTTTTTGTCAGCTGACTGTTTATACTTAGTAGTACTGTGAGCTGTCTAGAACAACTGAAATACAGAACGACAAGCAGTTCCTTGCATTTTTGATAGACATCTTGCCTCTTGATGTTTCTAAAAGAAAATAAAGCCTATACCAAAAGGCCTGTTTTTTCATAGCAGAGCCATTTGTGAATAGAGTACTTCTGAAACTTGAACATAATTATAAAATAGGTTTTTGCATATGAAAGTTTACTCCAGTGTAAACTAATTACCACTTCTTGTCTCAACAGAGGGGTTGAAATTGAAAAAAAGTTTTATTTTAACTTATTGTATCAACAATCAATTTTCAGAATTCGGGAGCGCGGGGACCAAATAATTATTTCCAGTATCCACTCTTGAACTGACTGTGTAGAATGAAGTTTTATGAAGTATTTAATTTAGAGCTATATATTTCTGACCTTCTCTCTTGCTGTAAAAACATTGGTTGGACCACATCTTGGATATTGTATCCTCTTGCTGCTATTTGGGGTTTAAGAAGCATGAATTCAAATGAGAGAGAAAAGTGGTTAGTAAATGAGAAGAGAACCTCTTTCACAAGGAGTCCACTATGTCAGTTCAGTTGGACAGTTTACTTTACCCAAGGACACAGATCTGTCCTCTCATACAGGAATACTATAATTGTTTTTCTTACCCATGCACAAATATGTAAATACTTATGCAAAGACGTACACATTCTATGTACCCCCCCACCAAAAAAAAATGCTTTACATTTTTATTTATTTATTTGTGCTATTTATATACCACTAAATATAATATAATCCCTAAGCAGTTCATGCACACACCCAAGTTCTCCCTTCCTGCCTTGATTTGGACCTGTAAGAAGGAAGTTACTTTACAGTGTGAGAGGCAGCTTCTCTTGCTTCCTAGAGCAGCTTTCACCTTTTCTAGGGAGCCCCTGAATCTTGACACTATCCTTGTCCCACTGAAACGCCATCACATTAAATATATGGCTACTTTTACCATTGTGTGCATCATCTTCGTAGACTTTGGTAGGATGGTATGTGCCATACAACATTTGTAATAGTTCTATCTGAGTTCGTTAAGGATGTTTTAAATATTGGTGCCTCTTACAAGCATATTCAGTGCTTCAAAGAATTAAAAAAATATATCTGTATAAATTAAAAATTCATATTGCACACATGAACATTTTAAACTCAAGAGAAGTGTTCACATTTGAAGAGTATATGGACATGAAATCCAAAACTATCTAAATTACTTTTCTCATTTCCTTTAAGCTCCTATAAATAACTGGGGATCCAGAAATCCAGTTCAACAGCCTGAAAATAGAGTGAACTAATTGTTTCCAGATACAGGATGAAATGCCTGGAATTTTAATGTAGATTTCTGTCATACTATGGAACTCAGCTTTGTCACAGGGAAGATAAGTTTAGAAACTGACACAGATAAGATTTGTTATTGATACTCTTTCATTTTGACAATAAATATTTTATAAATAATTATTTTTTAATGAAACTGCACAGGATGTGGATGTAGCCATCCTTAGCTGTCTTAAATCAAAGGTAGCTGATCAAGTTGTTTTGTGTGTGTTCAGATGAAATGTATTTGTATGAAATGTGATGTCCTGGCTTGTTTCTCCAAGATTGCAAAAGAAGATACCAGTACCACTGGAAATCAATTGTCTTATTCCTCCAGCTATACTAGGCCTGTCCTGTGACATCTTTGTCCTTTGTGCCATTATTAGATGTGGCACTTTCACCTGCATCCACAGAGCATCCAACCTCATCTACAATGAAGCTGAATGTTGACAAAGATTACTCAAGAGAATATCAGCTGTATGCAACATTTAATAGTTTTATTACACTATTACAAGACAACTGATGATCCATGTGCTGAATCTTGCTCCTGAAGCAATCTTTTCTGGCTCTTGCCCACCTTAAGAAACTTTAAACAAGATCTGGGGGGAAAAATGCCCTCTTTTTCATTGAAATGAAAAAAGAAATTTGTTTTCCAAAATTGTAAGCGTTACAGATATTCCATACATTAATGTTACATCTGTCTTTGGTGGGTTGTATGTAATTCCCCAGCTATGCCTGAGTGCATGCAAATGCTACCTAATTGTGAAGTCCTTACTGTTTAATGGTGCCAACTTTCTTATTGGGGATGGGAAATAACTCCAGAAATGGTGGTGGTGCTGGAAACAAACTCACCCAATTCAGAATCACTAAGCCAATATGAGCCAAGCCCAGTCCTACATGAATCTTGCCTCTTCCACAATGGTCTCATGCCAGCCTTTGAATCTGCCAGCTTCCTCTTTCCCCGCTCCCTTCCCACATTTTTACAAAATTATCAAGGAGGGAGGGGGCAGCTAAAGCCAAAGGCCGCTTCTAAGACTTTCCAGCTTTGGAGAAAGTTGTCACTCGCTTCTGACTCATTGATCAAGAGAAATAAAAGAAAAAACTACAGTTCCCAGAATTAAGTTAGAAATTACTGTTTCAAAGCTGCTCCTCACTGTAGTGAAGACTTATAAGCATGCTCAGAGTCTGTATTGCTACCCTGAAAAGTATTGTTTTTAACATTCCTTCTAATGCATTGACCAGGACCAGTTAAAACATTTTGGTTCTTACAGTTTCTGTCAATAATGGTTTGAGCTAAAGCTGGGGTGAATATTTCCCCTCCCCAATTTCGCAGGACCATTTGTCCACCACAAAAAGAGTGGGTACTTTGATAACTTTTGGTCTGTATGGGAAATTTTAACATAAGGAGTCCTATCTTTAAGGAATATGAGGTGGCTGAGGGCTTTCTTTTTCTTTTACTTAAAACCTTGCCACTCCTTGAAGGGGCAGCTCAGCTGTCCACAGCAGCTTGATGGTGTTCCATAAGGGGATGTCCTATGGCAAAAATGACACTACATGGCATTCTGTTCAGGAATACCACTGGGCCGAATACTGAAAATGCTGAAAAAATGATGGGCCGAATACTGAAAATGTTGAAAAAATGATGGGCCGAATACTATGGCCTAGTTTTAAGAACATAGGAAGAGCTCTGCTGGATCAGACCAAAGGCCTGTCTAGGCCAGCATTCTGTTCCCTCAGTGGCCAACCAGATGCCTATAGGAAGCCCACAAGCAGGACACGAGCACAGTAGCACCCCCCCACTCATGTTCCCCAGCAACTGGTATATAGAGGCATACTATCTCTGATACTAGGGGTAACATATAGCCATCATGACTGGAAGCTAATGATAGCCCCGTGCTTCATAAATTTGTCTAATCCCCTTTTAAAGCCATCAAAGTTGGAGGCCATCACTACATTTTGTGGTAGTGAATTCTATAGTTTGACCATGCACTGTATGAAGTACTTCCTTTTGTTTGTCCTGAATCTCCCATCATTTAGCCTCACTGGATGACCCTGAGTCCTTGTATTATGACAGAGGGAGAATTTTCCCTATTCACTTTCTCCACACCATGCATCATTTTATACATCTCTATTGTGTCATTTATTTATTTATTTATTTATTTATTTCTATACCGCCCAATAGCCGAAGCTCTCTGGGCAGTTCACAAAAATTAAAACCAAACAGCACACAATAAAACAATTTAAAATATATAGAACATTAAAACCACAATATAACAATACAACCACAATAAAACCTAGCAGCAGTGCAGGAGTTTAAAATACAGATTTAAAACAGCAAAGATAAAAATTTAGAAAGCTAAAATGCTAAAATGCCTGGGAAAATAAAAAGATCTTCACCTGGCGCTGAAAGGAATACAATGTAGTTGCCAGGAGAACCTCACTAGGGAGCTCATTCCAGAGCCGGGGTGCCACAGCAGAAAAAGCCCTCCTCCTAGTAGCCACCCGCCTCACTTCCTTTGGCAGGGGCTCACGGAGAAGGGCCGCTGATGATGATCTTAAGGTCCGGGCAGGCACATATGGGAGGAGGCGATCCTTCAGGTAACCTGGCCCCAAGCTGTTAAGGGCTTTGAATGTTAACACCAGCACTTTGAATCAGGCCCGGAAATGGACTGGCAGCCAGTGCAGCTGGAAAAGTACTGGCGTAATATGAGCTCACAGGCCAGTCCCTGTTAACAATCTTGCTGCCCTATTTTGTACCAGCTGAAGTTTCCTGACCATTTTCAAAGGCAGCCCCACGTATAACGCATTGCAGTAATCCAGACGAGAAGTTATCAGAGCATGGATAACTGTAGCTAGGCTATCTCTGTCCAAATAAGGGCGTAGTTGGTATACCAGCCTAAGCTGATAAAAAGTGCTCCTTTTTTATAGTTGCCTTTTTTCTCTAGGCTAAAAAGCCCCAAACATTTTAACTGGTCCTCATAGGGCAGTTGCTCAAGTTCCTTGATCATTTTGGTTCCCCTATTCTGCACCTTTTCCAACTCTAAAATATCCTTTTTGAGGTGTGGTGATTAGAACTGTACACAATATTTCAAGTGTGGTCACACCAAAGATTTGTATAAAGACATTATGTTATTGGCAGTTTTGATCCCCAACATGGAACTGGCTTCTTTCACAGCGGTCACATGCTGAGTCAATGTATACATTGGGGTATACAACCCCAAGTTCCCTTTTCTGGTCAGTGACTGCCACCTCAGACCTTATCAGCATATACGTGGTTACGTGTTTTTTGCCCCACTTTGCACTTGCTTCCATTGAAGCATATTTGCCATTTTAATGCCCGCTCCCCCAGTTCCTTTTGAAGCTCTTCACTATGCCTTTTTATTTTAACCACCCTAAATAATTTGATGTCATGAGCAAACTCACCCCTAACCCCACATCTCACTGCTCATCCCTTACTCACTGGTCCTAATACAGATCCTTGGGGGAGTCTACTGTTTACATCATTCCATTGCGAGAACCTCCTGTTCATTCCTACTCCATGCTTCCTGTTCTTTAATCAGTTATTGATCCACAAGAGGACTTGTCCTCTTATTCCATGATTGCCAAGTTTCAACAGGAGTCTTTGGTGAGGGGCTTTGTCAAAAGTCTTTTGAAAGTTAAAGTAAGCATTGTCTACTGGATCTCCCGTATCCGCATGCTTCCTGACAGTCTCAAAAAATTCTAAAAAGTTAGAGGGACAGGACTTTGCAGAAGCCGTGTTAGTTTAACCATGTTCAGAAGACTTCATTGCAGAGACCAGCAAATGTAGGGAGAACGCTTGGCTTTTGTAAGCCTACTCCCCCCACCCCTCAACAACTTGTAAGTTTGAGAAAGAAGTGAAAGACAGAAACTGGTAGACAGAGCTGTTGATGACAGTGGAGAAGCTCCCAGGGTGGATTTTTGAAGAGAGAATTCTTCAAAAAGGCCCCAAAAGATCCAGACATTTCTTTGTTTACTACATCAAACCTAGCCTTACTTCTTTAATAACTCAGTGCCTTCTCTGACCTAAAAATGAATCTCTCAGATATTCTGTAGTGATTTCTCCTCTTGTCTCTCCCCATTCCTCTACAATATTGTTTAGGAATCTTTTCTTTTATTCTTCAGGATGTTTAATATTATTTAATGAAAGGAAGGTTAGTGGTCTATATGAAACATTCCATTCTCATTTAGCTATAGTGCAAATAATAATGGCCTGGCACTGTATTTGATCTCTTAAATTCTGCATTGAGAATTTTTTGTTGGCTTAAAATTTGCCAGATTTAGAAAGATATTCGCAAGCTTAGCAGGAAGGTACATCACACATTAAACATGGCCATACAGCCAAGTGTCGGGCCCAGTGGAGGCTGGTGGCTTTGATTTTGGTGGGGCTGTGAATCCATTCTGGGTTTCAGTCAGAACTAGCCAGAACTCTAAAGGAGCTATCCAATGTGCTGAACATATTTTGGAAATAGGGTTCAGCTCCCTGGATAGCTCCTTTAGAGTTTTGGGTGGTTCTGACTGAAACCCAGAATAGTTTCATAGCCCCACCAAAATCAGAGCCACCGGCCTCCACTGATCAGGCCCTTCCTGAGAAGTGCATAAGTGCTATGTTTTTTATTGCACATTTTAAAACCAATTTGAAAATGCTTTTATCTGTTTATCTATTTCATGTTGTTCTGCATGTTTATTCTCAGACATTTCTTTGAATATTCCCAAACAATAATAGTACTAATGGCCCAGTCACTTCTAAGCATAGGTACATAAGGCTCTATTTCTCTCTTGCAGGCCATTGCAGGGAATGAGATATTCATGCACACCAATATCCATCCAGACCTCCCTCTTCCTCTGCAGTATGCAAGTTACTCATGCTTTGGAGCATGAATAACTTGCATGGCACAGAAATGGAGGACTGGATGGGGATATATGAGGCATCAGTGGACCTCCCATTTCCTGCAGTAGCTTTGTGCATGTGTTGGTGGGTGGCCAGCCCAGGCAACAGGGGTCCATTGAGCACCGTGGGAATCCATGCATACAGGTACTGCACCTGGTCTTACCATTTATATAATGTTTTTCTGCTCAAATCTCTTCACATACATTATCTCAGTAAACTTGCAAAAGTCCTGTAAGGTAGATTAGTTTTATTTTTCCATATTACAAATTAGAGTCTAAAGCTGAGAGATATGATGAAGGACATCCTGCAAGTTTATGGCTGCGAGAGCTGTACCATAAGGAAGGCTGAGCGAAGGATTATAGATGCTTTTGAACTGTGGTGCTGGAGGAGAATTCTGAGAGTTCCTTGGACTGCAAGAAGATCAAACCAGTCCATACTCCAGGAAATAAAGCCAGACTGCTCACTTGAGGGAATGATATTAAAGGCAAAACTGCAGTACTTTGGCCACATCATACCCTGGAGAAGATGCTGATGCTAGGGAAAGAGGGGCCGACCAAGGGCAAGATGGATGGATGGATGATATTCTGGAGGTGACGGACTCAACCTTGGGGGGAGCTGGGGGTGGCAACAGCCGACAGGAAGCTCTGGCATGGGCTGGTCCATGAAGTCACAAAGAGTCAGAAGCGACTGACCGAATAAACAACAACAAAATGATTTGAACTAGGGGCTTCCATCTCATAGGGCCTTAACCACTAGACTGCATCAGTTCTGACTCAACATGAGGCAATAAACGTCGTATATAATCTTTACTATAGACATTATTTTTGTGGCACCCATCATCATGTATTCTGGCATTTCATAGCTGCCATGGCTGATAGAAGTCCTGAACTCATTATGTATGCCAAGTGAATGTGACCAGACAGGTGGCATAAATCTAATACACTAGTTGAATCAACTAGTTTTTTGTCAGTAGACATCACCTTTATTCACTGTCAAAATATTTTGAGTTATAACTATATTTAAGTGCTGTGGAAAGAAAGGGAAATATTGCAGTTTTGATGGCCCATGCCATGGGTTGGGAACTTGTGGCCCTCCAGATCTTGTTGGATGTCAATTCCCATCAGCTCCAGGCCAGCATGGCCAATGGTCAGGCCCACAGGTTTCCCACCCCTGGCACAGGCCATTAAAGAAAGATATTTTGAACTTGGAAATGTTAAATCCTGGCAAACTAAGTTATATGTTTGTGTGCATGTTACGTTTCGCTTCTTTACATTATATCTGAAATGCTTTCTATTATTAAAATAAGCTCACTGAGAGAGAGGGGCATACTCATGTTATTTGGTGGTATATAAATATTGAAGTAAATAAATAGGTTTGGGGGAAAGACATAGAAATATGTTGTCTTATTCAAATGGAAGTGCCAGAAAATGTCTATGGGACAAAAATTAAACAAACGAGATGCCATTTAATATGTACTTAGTAGTAACAATAGGCTGGTTCACCTGTAACACTTAGCTGTTGTTTGGCATTATTTGCACAAGCATTATGACTCATATACTCCCCCCTCTCCTCCCCTCCTGCACAGCTGCAAGGAGGTTGGAAGCGTTCACTTTTGTTTTTAATTTCTTGTGGTTACCTGTTACGACTGAACCAAGACAAACTGTGCCTACTCTTAACTATGGTTTAGGGAAACAAACCAACAACAAACCATGGTTTACAATTCAGGCTTGTTTTCATAAACCATAGTTAACACTTACCACATGTTCTTGGTTTAGACAAAATGAGTAATTGCAGTTTGTTGAAAATGGAAGTAAAATCTTCCAATCTTCTCACGGTTGCATCAGAGGAGGAGAGGCGAAGCAGGAGTGTGGAAGTCTGAGGCTCATCCCCATAATACTAAACTGTGGTTTAGCATTACATCTGAACACAGCTGAAGTAGTTACACCTGTATAATGCATATAAAATACATGGTCTCTCCCCAGAGGGCTTATAAACATGGAGAAACATCTGGTTGCTAATGATTCTATGGTTTGGAGAGCTGGGAATAAGCCATGATTTCAAATGATCCTCCCTCTGCTCTTTCCCTCTGCCCTTCACACACATGACTTAATACATTACTTCCTGGTTTAATCAAACCATAGCTTGCTGTTACATCCAAACAGGAAAGCTATAGTTTGAGTGAGCCATGGTCTAACTGTTCAGATTAGGGCTTAGAAAAACAAAAGAAAGTAATAAAACTGGAAACAAGCAATACCAAATGTAATGCAGTCCTTCTCAGCACACCCATATCGAATTTCTAGCTTGTGAGTGATCCTGGAATTTCTGCTGGAAATGCACATCCAAGGAAGAAAATTAGGATCAAAAGTAACCTCCTTTTATGGGCATACTATCAGTTCCAAGTACTTGTTGCAGGTAGTCCTGCTGCATAAGGTACATAATGACATAGGAGAAGATTCAAGAAATGCATTGTGTTCTACAAAGTGACTTACTGGGGGAGGAGGCAGGTGTGGTTCCTAACAGTCACATCACAATGCAGTGCATTTTAGGATTCTTCCAGATGGATGACTCTTAGTGGTACCCATCAGAAGGCATTGTGCCACAATTCTGTCTTTTTTTCTTTTGTTATCGGATTCTCCGCAGTAAGGAAAAAGATGGAAAAAGTGGTGGGTAAAAACAGGAGGGTTAAGAGTGAAAGACAACATTGTCTGGACCCCCTGTAAATTCTGTGAAGCCTCGCCTGGAAGCACCCTTACTCTTCTTTTTAACTTTAGTGGTCCTGAATAAAGCATCACAATACCTTCAAATAATGGTGAAATACTGAAAGGATCCAAAAGTGACACTTCCAGATGGCAGCTTATGGCATGGTGTAGCACTTAACTGGAAATAGAGGGCACAGTACTTGTGGGGATGGGTGGGGGGAGGAATACATTTGCACAGATTTTGCGAATAGTCTATGCTCAGTCTTACTTTGATCTTTGACATCAGAGTTGGCTTTGCTATTTGTCTCGGGTTTTGGAATACAAGGATCTCTACACAATCAGTACAATGCACTGTGGTGGTTTGCTGCACTATATTGGCACACCTGATAATCAATCAATCAATCAAATAAATAATCTGAAAGCATTCACTATTTCAAACCCCCAGAATAGAGAAAATGTGGTATGTATATAGATATCACCTGTGTGCTCTCACAAGCTAGCAAGAACAGCACAATGCTCATGCCTTTCTGCTCTCTGTAAGGGGAATGGGGCAGTCCACAAGCATAATGCCCCCCCCCCCAAACGCAAAGACATACTACAGATCAAAGCTAGGAACTCCTTTCACTAAAGACAAGGATGTAATCAATGAAGTGAGCCTGTACTAAGGAGCATAATTTACTACTTTTAGGCTTCAGTTGGAATTCTGGCTGCCTCCGTGTGTCAACTGTGTGAAGGGGCGCCATGTAGTGACTGGGGAGCAGGGTCTCAGTCACATGGAAGCCTATGCACAAGTAGCTGGCCTAGGCATACCACACTGTCCACATGGAGACATGCACACACAGTTCAATAGTAATAGTCATTTAAACCAATCTAATAAACACCATAAACAGATCATTGAGTTGAAGGATGAATTAGCTAAAATGAATGGAAAGGGTATTGCCTAGTGGCAAGTGCACAGAAGGAAGCCCTGATTCTATGCAGGAAAGCAAGGGGAAGAACAATTGGATTGAGTGAAGCATAGGAGAGCCAGTGTAGTGTAGTGGTGAGAGTGACGGACTGGGAGGCGGGAGATCCGGGTTCTAGTCCCCACTTGGCCATGGAAGCTCACTGGGTGACTTTGGGCCAGTCACAGACTCTCAGCCCAACCTACCTCACAGGGTTGTTGTTGTGAGGATACAACGGTGAGGAGGAGGATAATGTAAGCCGCCTTGAGTTCCTTGCGAGAGGGAGAAAGGCGGGGTATAAATGCAATAAATAAATTTATTTATTTTATTATAGGGACTGGAAACAAAGCCCTATGAAGAGAGACTGAAAGAACTGGGCATGTTTAGCCTTGAGAAGAGAAGACTGAGGGGAGATATGATAGCACTCTTCAAGTACTTGAAAGGTTGTCACAGAGAAGAAGGCCAGGATCTCTTCTTGATCATCCCAGAGTGCAGGACACGGAATAATGGGCTCAAGTTACAGGAAGCCAGATTCCGGCTGAACATCAGGAAAAACTTCCTGAGTGTCAGAGCAATACGGCAATGGAACCAATTACCTGGGGAGGTGGTGGGCTCTCCCACACTGGAGGCCTTTAAGACGAGGCTGGACAGCCATTTGTCAGGGATGCTCTGACTTGGATTCCTGCATTGAGCAGGGGGTTGGACTCGATGGCCTTGTAGGCCCCTTCCAACCCTACTATTCTATGATTCTATGATTCTATGAAATAAATAAAATAAATAAATAGGAAAATGGAGAGTGTGAGGGCTGTTTGGAGTGGGGTACAGAAACACTAGGGGAGAGAGAAGCTAGCGGTGAAGGGGCCACTGATAAGAGCAGGGATTGGAGGAGCACAGTCTGTACCTAGAGAAGGGAAAATGGACCTGGGTTATAGTATTTTAGAAGCAGGGCAAGAGCAAGAGGATAGAAAGATTTTAGTGAGAATTATATTCATTCCATCTCCTGGACCAGGCAGCACTAGATACCTAATGGTCTGGTGCTGCTAGGGAAAGGTAATTAAAATCAAAAGGCCCCATTCTTCTATCAGCCTTTCTATCAACCTGGTGCACTCCAGATGTGTTGGATTAAAATCCCCACCATCCACAGTTGATGGGAGTCATAGTCCCAATACAGCGTGTGTGCACGCGCGCGCATACACACTCACAAAATGAATGTGATATAATAGTAGTAGTGGGAGCCTCATGATTGTTGAGGAAATCTGTCACAAAATAGAGACAGGAAATAAGGTATAGCTCTCGTTTTAGGCAGCTGGTTCTTGAAGCTTGATGGAAGGGCTTACATCACAGCAATGGGGTGTGCCTGATTTCGGACCAAGCAAAATGGTCTTATTCCTTTGCCTGACCACAGGAGAAGTAAACCTCTGAGCTTAAAGCAAACAACCTATAATAATCCCGCTGCTTGCTCCCATTGCAAGACACATGCTTTCACATAGCTCCAAGAGGACCATCTAACAAGGGTCCATGGTCCTAGTACAGGGACTGCACACATAGAATGCAAACCTCTCTGAGCAACCTGGGCAAGTTGCCAGTCTCCCAGTATGGCTGTGCAGCATCACTTAAATGGGAAGCTGCTGAAAAGCAGCAGTGGGTGTTTCACAGGGAGTGAAGCTCTATCTGGGCAGACAACGTAACCATGTAACTGAAGCAAAGAAATGGCCACCGTGGCAGGAATAATTCCAGGAATGGATCATGAGGAGCAGGCAGCACGCAGGATAGACCCTGGTAGAATCACAGGCCATCATAATATGCCAAGTCTTACAATCAGGTTGAGGGTCTCGGCTCCTGGGCAACAAAGGCGAAAATGACCAAGTTTGAGCTGGGACAAAGGAAGAATTTAGTAGCTCAGGTCCTGGTCTGAACAGAAACTTTCCTTAGACTCCTCATTTCATGACTGAATTTGTGCGGGTCAGTGTATGCATTACAAAGCCATGCTTCTGGTGAAGGTGCTGGTTGAAGAGAGCATTTGGGTGATGGTATTTCCTTTGGGTAAAGCATTCTCCATTGCTCTTTAATTAACAGGAATGATCCCAGGTGCTTCTTTGAGTTACACACTTAGTAGTGAGTGCAACCTAGCTGGTTTAATAACATACAGGTTACTGCATCTAAGTGAGCTGATCCCTGCTAATTCATCCAAAGGAATTTCAACCCATTCTCAGAGGTATAGGGCCCCAGGTATTAACTCTTTCCTGCCCGTAGCCAATAGTTCTTAAATACTGAAACAATTATATTCTCCTTCCAGTATCTTTGAAAATTATCATCGGCCAAGTAAAGTGAGGCCTTTGGCTCAACTTCACCGTTCAGCATTCCATTTGTAAGTCTGTTTTGTAATGTGATCTCCATCGCATACTGAAATAATAGGAAAGATAATTGGTACATATGTTAAAGGCACAATTCTAAATTTCAGGTCAACTCAGCCCCTGCACCCACTTTCAGAGGTGTGTGCCTGGGGTGGGGGGAGGAAAATTCAAAGTGCAATGCACTGCAACAATATCTTCCGTGAAGACAGAGGTATCAGAAAGAAAGATGATGTGCATGGTCAAGGCAAAATTCTGCATTTCAAAGGCAAACCACAATGCAGTGGAGCAACGGCCTTGAAGACTGAAATATCAGAATGAAAGCCGGTGTGCAAGTTCAGGACACAGTTATGTATTTCGTATTCAGACTTGAACTCTAAATCCACACCAATTTTCAGAAGATCAAGCACTAAACAAAATTTCTCAAACACTGTGCTTTGTTAGTAAACACAGACCATTTCATCTTCAGGTATAATAGATCGCAATTAGCTATTAGAAGAGCTCTGGTTCCAGGGTTTTATACCAGTTTCTGAAACAGACTCTGGAACATGTCCCTTTCAAACCTTAATTCAAATTAAATAGCAAAACTGAATCCTCTGTTGTAGCTTTAACACTATCTAGCTATTCAAATTTATGTGGATAATATGTTTATGTCCCCCTGGACTAGGAATGGCCAATATATTCTATTCTGTATCCCTGTATACTAGGACTAACAAAATCTTGCAGATCATGAACTCTGGATAGGCCCCATTACCAAGAGTCAATACAGCTTGACTGGCATTACTGTCCAGCTCAAAATGTGTTATGGCCAGGACTCCATTCCCCCAAGGTCTTGTCCCTGACCAAATGCTGTGTCTTTGAAATGAAGCATTAGGTCAGGGAAAAATCTCTTACTCCTTTCTCCAACTCTAAGCTGGGAGATGGAGGAAGGGGCAGATAATGAGCCCCTGCTACCCAACAGTTCAGAGCTGGAAAATTTAAATTTATTTCCTGTTGTCCTGCAGTTATCCACCCATTTTTGTCTGCATCTCACCAGGCAGTTTAACACACTTTTGTTCTTTGTCCCTACTGAATTTTGAAGAAGTTTTTTGTTGGATTTCCCCCGTCATTTTGGTTCCATTCTCCTTTTGCTCCTGGTTTCATTCAATACATATTGCATTTCATTAGTGTTTATTAATTATAATTTATAATATAATACATTTAGGGTGCAATCCTATCAAGATAGGTGGCTGACTCTGAATTCGGAGGCAACTGCCTATCCAAAGCAAGGCAGGAGAGGCACGGGGGGGATCGTTCCCTCCACACCTCTCCTGCCTTGCTATTTTTCGCTAGACAGCTGTTTTTGGCTGTCTAGCAGCTGGCTGGGGGGGCGACCAGGAGAGGAAGCTGCCGTACGACACGTTGGATGTGTCATATGCGCAGCTCCGCTCTCCCCACCCTGGAACACCCCCCAGAACACCCCTTTTTAGTCGCACCGCGCTCGTCTTCTGAGCACGGACGACGGGGCTTCTCCGCACTGCCTCCAAGGCAGGGCAGACGAGGGGGGAAGTCTGTTTTCTGGGAAATGAGCATATCCTATGGCCCTCCAGACAGTGTCTAGTGGCCATAGGATTGCTCCCTTAGTCATAAGCTTTTTACGTGAAATGGACTGTTTTGTGTGCCTTATGCAGGCAGTTCAATCCAACAGAGATGGGACCATGTTCAATTCAACAGCAAAGATGGACTATGAGATGGCCATTCTTCCAGTGTCAGCACGCTTTCCTATGAAACAGCCTTAAACTGGTTTTAAGCATCATAATTCCTTGCCCTAGCACCTAGCCTTCTGAAACGTTGCAGGTGTATTGCCTGGAGGCACCTCTATGATGTGTGCCATTTTCATACAAAATCCCGCAAATGCCCAAAAATCCATGAGGGGAGGGAATAGGAAGCAAATGGCTTCTCCCCTGCTGCCCTCCCCCCCCCCCCGCAAATTGAAGACTCCCCTTCCACATGAACCACTGCAACTATTCTTTCAAATATTGCAGGTTTCTTACTTAGGGACACCTTTAGGATGTCTGTCATTTTCAGAACACTGATCCACAAGGAATATATTGGAATAAGCACATCTTCTTTTGGATAACCTCAAAATGTCAAGGCTGCTCTTGCACAAAGCCCCCTTGCAGTTATTGTTCTGAAATTTGGCAGGCTTGATCACTTCAGAAGGGGCAACTATTCTGCAATTCATCAATTCTGGAAAGAACTAAAAATGTTATTGGCAGTTCCCTTTAAAACAAAATCAGAATATAAAGGCATATAGCACAAAGAGCCCTGCACCTATTTTTCTGAAATTTGGCAGGTGTAATCCCCTCCTAAGGGGCTAATATGCAAATAGCATCCAATTCTGACCAAGAGAAAATACATTTTAGCCATTTTTAATTTCCCTTGAAAGTCAGAGGGAAGCACAAAATCTCAGATTTCCAAATCTCGACTCAGGTCCAGTATCCAAGTTGAACTGGAAGAGTCTGAATTGGTCAGAGCCAAAGCACCAAATTGGCGTCTGAGTTGAATCTTGGGGTCAGTGTACATCTCTAGAAGAAAATTTAAAAATGAATTGAATCTCTTGTTCAGTTTTCATAGTCATTACATGTAGAAAACATTGTTTCTGTTTAACAAATTCAGTATGAGAACTTTTTACATCTGATGTCAGGCTTTTTAACATCTGTAAATGAACAACTGATGCACAGTGACCTTTGATAATATTTCTGGGCCCTAGCTGGATTTCTCTTTCTGTGGTACAATGCTAGGGATTCTCATGGAAATATCACATCTTAATTTGCTTCTTAAATTTATTTTTTCTATACATATTACATAAAGATCCTTTTCACTAGAAACCAGAGTATTCTGTTTATGTATTGGATTTGATAAATCATGCAACTTGCAGCATATTTAAGTGGGCGCACAAACATAATTAGTTTTGTACTGAAACTTTACACACATCCATAATGCTTATAATTTTGAATTATTGGGAGATGTTTTTTGAGGGGTTGAAATGTTAGACATCATTGTAAGAAAAATATAAAATATAAAAATATTTTGCTTTTATCTTTCTTAGGTTTCTCACAAAGTCTTGGTAATCAGGACTGAAACAAATCTTTTTGGCTTCACATTTGTGAACTTTGAAAAGTAGCTTTGCAGCTTAATTGCCATTCTTACATTAAATTGTTTTATTACTAAATAACTACTTGTTAATTTTCCAAGGTTGCAGTCTTACATTTCGTGGGAGGATGTCCTGTGGGCCATAGGATAGATTGGATCTCTCCCTCCAAGAGCAGATTGAGAGGTTTGCTCTCAGAGGGAGAGGTGATGCCTCCCAGCCCCAAGGAAACCCTTGCCTCTCCTGTTCCAGAGCTCCAACATCAGTGGAGGCATGCTGTGGGTGGATCAGGAGGCGAGTCACAGGCATGTCCACGGGGTCCAAAGCCCTCCCAGTCTCATGCTTACTATCTGTTGAATAATTATTTGTGCACTAACATTTGAATAATGGTAATCAATTGACTGTGTTATTACTGACTCATTGTTCCACTGTATTTTGAACTGGCCCATGTGTTGACGTGATAATTTTTTATGTGGGCTTTTTCTTCATAGCCTAGTATGTTTAAAATCGAAATATTCATTAGAATAGACAAGGTAGGTGGTCTTCCAATTAGTATTATTGTTCATATCTGTAAACTGTACAAGGATTGTTTAACAGTTCTGAACTAATGCCATGTGGCATTAGTCCGTTTGTTTTGGAATAAAGTCCAGCATTTGCTTTGTATCACTATTGCAAGTTACTTATTTTTTTCCTCAAGAATTGCTCTTAATATATGACCAGTTCACATAGTTTCTGTTGTCTCTTATTAAATATTTGTGCTGCAGTTTACTTCTGTTTAGCCAGCGTTCTAATTAATAACATTTAAACACTTGTCAGAAAAAGAATGTTGCTTATTAATCTGTATCATATTATAAACAATGGTAAGAACTGAGATAAGTTTACTTACATAATTGATTCCATCATAAAAACATCCAACATTATCAAAACTCAATAAAGAGCACTGGGAAACCGAGAGCAGCACAAAATTATTATTAAACAGCACTCATTTGTCATGTAGGCCTTTAAATTACCACAAATTAATAGCAGAATTGTATACAAATGTTCTATAGTAAATAGGACTATCACCATAATCAAAATGGAATACCAATATGTGCTAGCTATCTTTTAATTGATGAAGAACAGAGGGTCCCATTTCATTTAACACTGAGCCATTATGTAAATAAGTTTATGAATGCCATCATCTGGCAAATAACTGAAAGTCTTCCATCTATCCCCTCAAGGCATTTTGCCCAACCAGCAAGTGTCTCAGTAGGAACTTTATCAATAGGTAAGATTTTAATTGTGAGTAGGTTTGGACAGTGATGTGGGTTGAAAATGTTCTGCAATGGAAATTTCTGTACTGGCTTATTTTGCCACAGAAAACTTCCTATTTCTAATGCTCAATTGTTTCATAAAATTAGTTATTAACATGAAGGAATACAGTACTTTTCAAACTGGGCAGTTTCAGAATTGTAGTTAACTTTGGGTGCGGCTAGCCCTAGGAAGCATGCATGCATATGTAAAAAATATAAATGCACAGCTCTTTGGACATGCTAAAATTCATATATTAACAGTTTTTAGTGCCTTCGTTTTTTTCTTAACATTTACAATTTATGTTTTCTTAATGTTTAAAAGGAGAGTGTATACTACTGAATTGTTAGATATAATTGTTAGATTGGATGCTTCCTAAACCAGAAAGAACTCTGCTTCAACCGCCAGTTATCTTCTGACTGCAGTAGCAAGAGGAGGGTCATGCTCTGTCACTGACTAGAGAAGCAAGGATCTCTGGGAAATTGCACTACCACCCCAGCAAGAACACTAGAAAGGAAAGATCTCATAAAAGTTCACAATTGTCCGGTTTGAAATATGAATTTGTCCAGCTCATAGTGCTTGATTACAAATTGAGTGTCATTTCCCCTATAGGTTCTTCTCTGAAATGTATGATCAGCTGTAAAAAAAAAAGAAGTCAGTCTGACTAGGCTGCTTTGTAGATGTATGCGTAGACCTCTATGTGCATAGACTCCCATATGACATGGACCCCCCATCACACCAGATTCCAGCTTGTGTAGGCTTCCCTGATTCAAATATCCTTACTCAACACATTGATACTGAGGGACAGGCATAGGAGCCACATGATATCAGAGGCAGGGCTAGCAGTGCAGCTCCACTTTTCCTTCAACACGTGGAGCTCCTTTTAAACATATAACACAGTAAGTGTGCAATCCTATGCATGCCTACTCAGAACTAAGTTCTACTGAATTCATTTGGGCTTACTCTCAGGTAAGATTATATAGGATTGCCATCTAAGAAGGCTTATATGTACTACAAAACTTGCTATTTTGTATGTACATTCACATAAATTATCTAATATTAAACCTTTACTCTTGAGGGAACTCTCAATGATTGCTGTGAACTACATGACCAGACCACCCAATCACACAGCCTTTTCTTTTGGTGAATATCTTTTGTGTATTTTGAATCAACTGCGTCAATTTTAATTTTGAAAGATTTTTTTGCAAAGATTTGATGTGGCTGCTGTTCTCCATCCAGTTCTGAAACCTTTTCTTCATCCTCTGTTGTGTATTAGTGAGGTGGGGGAAGAGGAATGCATTTGAAATTCCACATGGCTTTTAGCCATGACAGGTGCAGAGAACTATAATGCCCAGGAGACAATATAATAAGGTGCATGTGTGTGGCACCATCAGTATGCATGAATCTGGTTGTGTGAGCACAGACATTACTCCTGGCCGGTAATTGTCACTGCCAATCTCACACATGATTTTGTACACTCAAGGGCACACTTAGAATATTTTACAAAAACTTATATTCTTTCCTCTGAATATTTGCTATTATTTTTTCTTCTGCTGCTACTATGGTTGTATGTCCAACAATCTATGAACATACACTTGGAAGCTGAATCTTGCATTGATGCCCCAGAAAATAGTAAAGTTACTTGCTGTGTGTTTTGCTGTGTTTTACTAAGATGTTCATTGAAAAGTGTGACTTCCATACTATATATAAGGCAAGTTTTATTTCTATTCCTCCTATACATTGGGCTAAATAATTGCTCCACAATTGATACTTGATCCCAACCATTGGGCCCAAAAATCTAAAGGAGAAAATGTCAGGAGCTGCTAATTAGTCAATCAATATTAAGCAAATATGCAGAAGAATGAAATAACCCTAGCGAGAGGCTTGGCTTTCTGCCTGCAGTTGTCTGGCTTGTGTGAAGCACATGGTGTCAGCCTGCTACTCCACGTTTGTGCCCCTTGCTATCATTGTTTACATCTGCAAACATAATAACTCTTCAGATATATAATTATACAGAGTAAATAAACCATTCAAAGCGACACAAACTACTCTGACCATAGGATTAGAATGTAGCAAGCGTACTCCATCTTCTTTTCATTGCCTCTTTAATTTAAAAAACATGTTTTGTGGCTTACATCATACTGCTTTTTCTGTTTCAAGCCCTCTCACCATCTCACCACCTGGAGGCTTTTTTCTACAGTTGCCATCTCATTTTCTGGGTTTTTCGTGCCTGTTTCTATTCTTTCTAAATTTAAAAATGTTGTGTGTGTGTTTAACGTAATGAAGCTGGAACATTATTTAGTTACTTTATGGTTCTCCCCTTATTTTCAACTTTTTATTTTGTATTCTGGAGTCACTTTTTTATTTTCTCTAAATGTGATCTCCCACCACCCCATAGGAAGGAAGGAATAGGAAAAATAATAGATCACAGAGAGCCTGGTTCAGATTTCAGTAAGTACAGATTTCACTGGCATCAGTTAATGGAATATAGTGAATATAGTTTGACAATATAGTGATGTCAAACTAGATGAAGTAATATTTTCTATGTTACTATAAAGTATCATGTAGTGTTATGATAATTAATTAACAAGTGGAACCTGCAACAAATAGTTGCAGTGTGGCATCTGCCTGTTCCCCCTTCATGGATCACTGCCTTGTTGTGGCGAAGGGGCTTGCGTAACTCAGTGAAGCCATAAGCTATGCCGTGCAGGGCCACCCAAGACGGACAGGTCATGGCAGAGAGTTCTGACAAAATGTGGTCCACTGGAGAAGGAAATGGCAACCCACTCCAGTATTCTTGCCAAGAAAACCCCATGGAATGTATCACAAGGCTAAAAGAGATGACGCCGGAAGATGAGCCCCTCAGGTCGGAAGGTGTCCAATATGCTACTGGGGAAGAGCAGAGGGTATTTCCAAGTAGCGCCAGAAAGAGTGAAGCGGCTGGGCCAAACCCGAAAGGACACTCAGCTGTGGATGTGTCTGGTGGTGAAAAGAAAATCCGATGCTGTAAAGAACAATATTGTTTAGGAACCTGGAATGTCAGATCAATGAATCAAGGTAAGCTGGAGGTGGTCAAACATGAGATGGCAAGATTGAACATCGACATCTTGGGAATCAGCGAACTAAAATGGACAGGCATGGGCGAATTTAATTCAGGTGACCATCATATCTACTATTGTGGGCAAGAATCCCTTAGAAGAAATGGAGTAGCACTCATAGTCAACAAAAGGGTAGGAAAAGCAGTACTGGGGTACAATCTTAAAAATGATAGAATGATCTCAGTACGAATCCAAGGCAAACCATTCAAAATCACAGTAATTCAAGTCTATGCCCCAACCACTGAGGCCGAAGAAGCTGAGGTTGATCGGTTCTATGAAGACCTACAACACCTTCTAGAACTAACACCAAAACAAGATGTCCTCTTCATCATAGGGGATTGGAATGCTAAAGTAGGAAGTCAAGAAATCACCGGGATAACAGGCAGGCATGGCCTTGGTGTACAAAATGAAGCAGGACAAAAGCTAATAGAGTTTTGCCAAGAGAACATGCTGATCATAGCAAACACTCTTTTCCAACAGCACAAGAGGCGACTCTACACATGGACATCACCAGATGGTCAATATTGAAATCAGATTGATTATGTCCTTTGCAGCCAAAGATGGAGAAGCTCCATACAGTCAGTAAAAACAAGACCTGGAGCTGACTGTGGCTCAGATCATGAGCTGCTTCTTGCAAAATTTCGGCTTAAATTGAAGAACGTCGGGAAAACCACTAAACCGTTCAGGTATGACCTAAATCATATCCCTGATGAATATACAGTGGAGGTGAGGAATAGATTTCAGGGATTAGACCTGATAGACAGAGTGCCTGAGGAACTATGGACGGAGGTCCGTAACATTGTTCAGGAGGCAGCAACGAAATCCATCCCAAAGAAAAAGAAATGCAAGAAAGCCAAGTGTCTGTCTGATGAGGCTTTACAAGTAGCTCACGAAAGAAGGGAAGCGAAAAGCAAGGGAGAAAGGGAAGATATACCCAACTGAATGCAGAGTTCCAGAGAATAGCAAGGAGAGACAAGAAGGCCTTCTTAAATGAACAATGCAAAGAAATCGAGGAAAACAACAGAATGGGAAAGACTAGAGATCTTTTCAAGAAAATTGGAGATCTCAAGGGAACGTTTTGTGCAAAGATGGGCATGATAAAGGACAAAGAAGGCAGGGACCTAACAGAAGCAGATGAGATTAAGAAGAGGTGGCAAGAATACACAGAAGAACTATACAGGAAAGATCTGAATGTCCCTGATAGCCATGATAGTGCGGTCACTGAACTTGAGCTGGACATCCTCGAGAGTGAAGTCAAGTGGGCCTTAGGAAGCATTAGTAACAACAAAGCTAGCGGAGATGACAGTATTCCAGCCGAGCTATTTAAAATCCTAAAAGATGATGCTGTTAAAGTGCTGCATTCAATATGCCAACAAATCTGGAACACTCAACAGTGGCCACAAGACTGGAAAAGGTCAGTTTACATTCCAATTCCAAAGAAGGGCAACGCCAAAGAGTGTTCAAACTACCGCACCATTGCGCTCATTTCACGTGCCAGCAAGATGATGCTCAAAATCCTACAAGCTAGGCTTCAGCAGTATGCGAACCGAGAACTACCGGAAGTACAAGCTGGGTTTAGAAGAGGCAGAGGAACTAGAGATCAAATCGCCAACATTCGCTGCGTCATGGAGAAAGCAAGAGAATTCCAGAAAAACGTCTATTTCTGCTTCATTGACTACGCTAAAGCCTTTGATTGTGTGGATCACAACAAACTCTGGCAAATTCTTAAAGTGATGGGAGTACCAGACCACCTTACCTGTCTCCTGAGAAACCTGTACGAGGGTCAAGAAGCAACAGTAAGAACCAGAGATGGAACAACCGATTGGTTCAAAATTCACGGATGCAATGAATATGAACTTGAGCACGCTCCGGGAGAGAGCGCAGGACAGGAAGGCCTGGCGTGCTATGGTCCATGGGGTCATGAAGAGTCGGACACGACTGAACGACTGAACAACAACAAAAATCTGCCTGTTCAGGATTCCAACTAGTGAGCTACGCCCTCTTACAGTATACTCTATTCCATTCCTCCCCCTGCCCCAATTTTCTGTTTTTCTCCCAACGGTCATTCACCATTATGTATCCACTGAACATGCTCTGTCCTTGGATTTCCCTCCCTGTATTTTTCTTTTCTAAAAGTTTTTGTTTTTCTTTTCTTTTTTAGTATTTCTGAAAACCTTGGGTTTCCCCTGAACCTGCAGGCAGTGATATGGGTTTTCTGGAAAATTTTGAATGGGAAAATTTTCCAATACAAATTAGGTTCATTTGCATAGAGTCATTTGCATAGGAAACATTTGCGTTTGCATCAGAAAATGTTCTGATGCCCAGATGTCCTTACTCAACACGATATTGAGGGACAGGGATGGGAGCCTAGAGATGCCCTAAAGATGCCATAGAGCAGGAGTGGGCAGCTTGTGGCCTCCTGGAGTTTTGGCCTATAACTCTCATCATTCCTCATCACTGGCTCTGCTGGCTAGGGCTAGTGGTAACCATAAGCCAGAACATCTGAATGGCCACAAGTTGCCCACCCTTGCCCTAGAGTGATCTAATTTTTGTTGTTGTTGTTGTTGTTGTTCAGTCGTGTCCGACTCTTCGTGACCCCATGGACCATAGCACGCCAGGCCTTCCTGTCCTGCACTCTCTCCCGGAGCGTGCTCAAGTTCATATTCATTGCATCCGTGATGCTATCTAGCCATCTCATCCTCTGCCGTCCCCTTCTCCTTTTGCCTTCAGTCTTTCCCAGCATCAGGGTCTTTTCCAGGGAGTTTTCTCTTCGCATTAGGTGGCCAAAATATTGGAGCTTCAGCTTCATTATCTGTCCTTCCAATGAGCACTCAGGGTTGATTTCCTTTAGGATGGACTGATTTGACCTCCTTGCAGTCCAGGGCACTCGTAAGAGTCTTCTCCAGCACCACAGTTCGAAAGCATCAATTCTTCGGCGCTCAGCCTTCCTTATAGTCCAGCTCTCACAGCCATACATTACTACTGGGAAAACCATAGCTTTGATTAGACGGACCTTTGTCAGCCAGGTGATGTCTCTGCTTCTTACTATGCTGTCTAGGTTGGCCATAGCTTTCCTCCCAAGGAGCAAGCGTCTTTTAATTTCATGGCTACAGTCACCGTCTGCGGTGATCTTGGAGCCCAAGAAAGTAAAATCTGTCACTGCTTCCATTTCTTCCCCTTCTATATGCCAGGAAGTGATGGGGCCAGATGCCATGATCTTAGTTTTTTTAATGTTGAGTTTCAAACCAGCTTTTGCACTCTCCTCTTTCACCCTCAACAAGAGGCTCTTGAGATCCTCTTCGCTTTCTGCCATTAGGGTGGTATCGTCTGCATATCGGAGGTTGTTGATAATTCTCCCAGCAATCTTAATTCCGACCTCTGATTCATCCAACCCGGCATTTCTCATGATGTACTCTGCATATAAGTTAAATAAGCAGGGTGACAATATGCAGCCTTGTCGTACTCCTTTCCCAATTTTGAACCAATCGGTTGTTCCATCTCTGGTTCTTACTGTTGCTTCTTGACCCTCGTACAGGTTTCTCAGGAGACAGGTAAGGTGGTCTGGTACTCCCATCACTTTAAGAATTTGCCAGAGTTTGTTGTGATCCACACAATCAAAGGCTTTAGCGTAGTCAATGAAGCAGAAATAGACATTTTTCTGGAATTCTCTTGCTTTCTCCATGATGCAGCGAATGTTGGCGATTTGATCTCTAGTTCCTCTGCCTCTTCTAAACCCAGCTTGTACTTCCGGTAGTTCTCGGTTCGCATACTGCTGAAGCCTAGCTTGTAGGATTTTGAGCATCACCTTGCTGGCATGTGAAATGAGCGCAATGGTGCGGTAGTTTGAACACTCTTTGGCGTTGCCCTTCTTTGGAATTGGAATGTAAACTGACCTTTTCCAGTCTTGTGGCCACTGTTGAGTGTTCCAGATTTGTTGGCATATTGAATGCAGCACTTTAACAGCATCATCTTTTAGGATTTTAAATAGCTCGGCTGGAATACTGTCATCTCCGCTAGCTTTGTTGTTACTAATGCTTCCTAAGGCCCACTTGACTTCACTCTCGAGGATGTCCGGCTCAAGTTCAGTGACCGCACTATCATGGCTATCAGGGACATTCAGATCTTTCCTGTATAGTTCTTCTGTGTATTCTTGCCACCTCTTCTTAATCTCATCTGCTTCTGTTAGGTCCCTGCCTTCTTTGTCCTTTATCATGCCCATCTTTGCACAAAACGTTCCCTTGAGATCTCCAATTTTCTTGAAGAGATCTCTAGTCTTTCCCATTCTGTTGTTTTCCTCGATTTCTTTGCATTGTTCATTTAAGAAGGCCTTCTTGTCTCTCCTTGCTATTCTCTGGAACTCTGCATTCAGTTGGATATATCTTCCCCTTTCTCCCTTGCTTTTCGCTTCCCTTCTTTCCTCAGCTACTTGTAAAGCCCCATCAGACAGACACTTGGCTTTCTTGCATTTCTTTTTCTTTGGGATGGATTTCGTTGCTGCCTCCTGAACAATGTTACGGACCTCCGTCCATAGTTCCTCAGGCTCTCTGTCTATCAGGTCTAATCCCTGAAATCTATTCCCCACCTCCACTGTATATTCATCAGGGATATGATTTAGGTCATACCTGAACGGTTTAGTGGTTTTCCCAACGTTCTTCAATTTAAGCCGAAATTTTGCAAGAAGCAGCTCATGATCTGAGCCACAGTCAGCTCCAGGTCTTGTTTTTACTGACTGTATGGAGCTTCTCCATCTTTGGCTGCAAAGGACATAATCAATCTGATTTCGATATTGACCATCGGGTGACGTCCATGTGTAGAGTTGCCTCTTGTGCTGTTGGAAAAGAGTGTTTGCTATGATCAGCATGTTCTCTTGGCAAAACTCTATTAGCTTTTGTCCTGCTTCATTTTGTACACCAAGGCCATGCCTGCCTGTTATCCCGGTGATTTCTTGACTTCCTACTTTAGCATTCCAATCCCCTATGATGAAGAGGACATCTTTTTTTGGTGTTAGTTCTAGAAGGTGTTGTAGGTCTTCATAGAACCGATCAACCTCAGCTTCTTCGGCCTCAGTGGTTGGGGCATAGACTTGAATTACTGTGATGTCTAATTTAGCAAGGGCTTTTTGCTTTTATTTGGTAAAGAAAGCTTAAAAAAAGCACCTCATGTTAATTTTTTGTCCCAATATACCACAAGTATTTGACCTGAAATATGTGAGGGGAAAAAATTAAGAAAGCTTTATGTGATTTAAATGTTATATTACGTAGAAGTTTTTATTAGAATACCTATTAAAATTTTAAGATCATGGCATGTAGTTCCCTTACATTGTTTACATTTAAGAAAAAAACAATGGTCCTGAAAACTGTGTTAAGAAGCTAAATAATTTTAGCAACTGAAAGCACTGTGCATGATATGCTGGCAACCACTCATCCATTTCAACAGAGTTCAACACCCTTCCACTAAAGTTGCTGGGGCACCTTTAGCTTTGCTGTCACTATTTATTAGCTCCATTTCATTCTGAGACATATCTCGATTTCAGTGACATATACGTATGTATTTTCTCACATACTTGTTGGGGAGAATCACCTGAAAAACATTAATTACAACTATGGAACTGCCAAGCTTGCCTAATATCATATTTGCTATTGGCATACATTCATTTTTATTAATGAACTTAGGAAGTGGAAAAATTTTCCATGGGAAAATAGAGTACTAGAAAATTTTCCATTTTGGAAAGTTTTCCACAGAAATTTTTTTGTCCCACATCACTTCCTGCAGATACTTCCATGTTGTGTGTACATGGTGCCATTTTGGCTACAGAAGTATCAGCAATCGGATAATGACTTTGCTGTTGGTATTTAGGGTAGGAACATAAGAAGGTCCCTTACAGCGAGTCAGGCCATCGGTCCATCTAGCCCAGTATTGTCGACACTGATTGCCAGTGGCTCTCCAGGATTTCAGGCAAGAGATTTTCCAGTCCTACCTGGAGATGCCAGGTATTGAACTTGTGCTGTACCACTGAGCTGTAGTTGTGGCTGGGCTACGTGCACCTAAAGGTTTATACTGGACTCTTACAGCAATTGAATCAACATCTGTCTCTTTCCTACAGGACTCACATATATGTATTTCAAGACTGTATAATGTTGTGATATTCAGTGTAAAGTTTTGTTATCATCAAAAATTATAGCATTGTTACTAAATGATGGCATTGTTATAGAACTGTTGATAATCATTTAGTGTGAAATATTATCATTATAATTTCTTCTAATACCTGACTTAGTTGGTCCAGTGCTTATCAACTTGACAATGAAATAGGGCCACCCAAAAATAAGGTAGCAGTTTCTGCATACCTGGGGGACTCCTCAGGTATGCAGAAATAGATGTGTCTGTGCATTAAAAGAAGAAAGCTTTAAAAAATTAAACCTCAAATGGCCCTACAAGGATCAATGAAGTGGCTTGCAGGACTGATGGAATGCTGAAAAGAAAAGAAGGAGAACTGGAGGGACGGAAATGATCCTGTTTGAGCTTCTGACAGCTTACACTAACCTGGAAATGGACATTAGGGTAAGGGCAGGGGATGCATGCCACGAAGTTAAAAACTTATCTCCCTAAAATATTTGGGGAGGTTTCCAAAGCAATCATGCATTTCAATGGTAGTGGCTGTAGCACCCCTCCTGTAGTATCCTTATATGGGTCGCCTATGCAAATACGTGCTTGCACACCCCTCTTTCACCGCAGCAGACTTCTGGAGAACAGTTGAACAGCTTTATTAAGGGTAACAAATATAACTGGCCTTGAGGCTCAAAAACACAGGACTGACTGAGGAGAGGAGAAGAACACGGAATATAAGTCCCAGCCTCTGAGCTATGAAAGGATGAATGGCTACAGCTAATCTCCTTTTAACCCCTCACAGACCATACACCACACCTCCGCTCCCCCTTGACCACTGCTCCACTCTCTTTATCACTATGCTGCAACCTCCAGCAATTTTGCCTAGTGAACTGGATCACTAGCAGTGCTGCTCCTGAAACCTCCCTCTTCCACCTTTGCTACAAGGCTCCCAGGCTGACTAGCTCTGAACAGGAAAAGGGCTAGGTTTGTATTTTGTTGTGGGTCCCGCTCTTAAACATATAGTAGCCATATTTTTTTCTTTTAAAATGTTCATTTTTTTCTTGTATTCTTTCCTAGTTTAATATATCCCAAAGTTTTTAGGTGATCTTAAAACATTTCAGTTAGCCAGCTTGTCCTGCAGACACATAAACTATTAATGTAAAGATTTATACAGATCATTTTTCTATTAAACACGCTGTCAGCACCTACTTGAAAATGAAATGTGCTGACAACTGTAATAATTGTAAATGTATTAAGTGTTATTACTGCATGTCACACCATCAATTATGTGTTATAAGCTCAGCCAAATATTAAGCATTTTGACCTTCAGAATTAATAATGACGGACACCGGGGATAAGTTAAAGGAAGAAGTCATATGATACACTACATTTTACTGTTAGATTAGACAAATGCACGTTCATTTAGTTTAGTAAGCAATCTTTTTTAGGGTTTTTCTTACAGTACATACACTGAATATATCCCCACCCCACAATTATCTGATCTATGAAGTCCTTGAATTACTTAAACTTGCTTTCTTGTACTTGAAGAAGCTTAGTCTAGGGTAGCCACTTGCGAATTGCCAAAAAAAGGGGAAATTCATCACCAAAGAAAGAGGACACTAATTTGCATAAATGTGCATATGCTAATGTATATGTATAGATGCACATTTGGAAATGATTGTCATAATTTAAATAGAAACACAGTACATCTCACCATAGTGTGCCTTGCTCAGTCTGCTGTTGATGGGGAACTTCAAGGGCCAGTGCTCCCTTCTGATAGTTCTTTATCTTTATCCCAGATAGCCCTTCAAGTAAAGGATATTTTCAAAATAGAGGACAGTCCTCTGGCAGCACTTCAAATAGAGGACTGTCCTCTGTATAGTAGAAACAGGGCCACCCTACATCTAATCCTAAACTGCTAAGTATATCAGTCTGCAATGCTATTACATCATGTCAAGACAAAATAAAGAGGAATTTCATATGTGAATAAAATTCCTTTGAAGGGATTTGGGAGTTTATTAGTGCAATCCTATACATTTCTATTATAGGCCCATTAGAAGTACGGCCCATTGAGTTCAGTGAGGGTTACTCTCAGGTACGTAAGTATAGGATTGCAACCTATATACGAGGTGCCTTGAATAAATTATGTGATGAAAATTATAGAGAAAACAACATGAAAACAAATACACTAGCAGCTGATTAAGGCTAATTAAAACCCCACAAGGCAGTACAGCAGAGTACTCAGATCAACCACCAAAAGCCTGTCTAAATAAGAAGGTATTTTCCTTTTGGCCGAAGGTTGTCAATGAGGGAGTTAGATTGGCTTCCCTTGGTGTGGCCACTGACAATTCTTCTCTTAAACCCCCTCCAGATGAACCTGAGAGGTAATGATGGTTTCAAATTCTGCTTTTATTAATATCTCCAGATACAGTATAAAGCAAGCAGTCTGGAAATTTAGTATAATAAGGAAAATAGATGTTGACCAATTGTCAGTATAGGCTAATAGTAACATTTTAATGTAATAACATATACAGTCAGGGCCAGAAATATTGGAACAAGGATAACCGTTTTGGCAGTTGGCTTCTGTACCAGAGTTTGAAAGTGTGTGTTTGTGTGTGTTCAAACACAGTGTGTGTGTGTTCAAACAGCATCATATCTGGGTTCTGGGTTCCAGACTTCAGGCAGTTATTGACTGCAAAGGATTTTCATCCAGGTTTTAAAGGCGATCCTTAAGTCTGAAATGATGTTGGTTTGATCCATTACTTACGAGCCACCAACGATGGGTGTGTGTGTCTGCCACTGGCTGTCCTTCCTGAATGGTTAGTGCCCCACTTTTGTCAAACCCCTTGCATTACAGCTGAAAGTCCTGACTTCGCTGCCATCTGGGTGTGTTTCCTTTCAACTTCAATGTGGTGGTGTGCAGAGGCCAACTGCCAAAACAGTTATCTTTGTTCCAATATTTCTGGCCCTGACTGTATGCAAGCATTTTGGGATGTGAATTATGTAACTCAAAAGAATCATAGAATCATAGGGTTGGGAGGGACCTACAAGACCATCGATTCCCACCCCCTGTCAATGCAGGAAGCCTGATTCCCAGGCAGTGTGCCATCCAAGTACTAACCAGGGATTGACCCTGCTTAGCTTCTGAGATCAGACGAGATCAGGCGTATCCAGACTTCAAGTGAAGTGGGGAAAATATATTGGTAGAGTGATAATGTACTTCCAGAAATGGGCATCTGGAAGAAAACATTCATAAAATCCATTTCTGACACTACTGAACACGTAGTAGGCTTTTTTAAAGGTATAAAAAATAAATTCATTTCCTTCAGCACATGCTGCATCTTTTAAAACTAGCATAGGAAGAACCCTGGAGAGAGAGAGAGAGAGAGAGAGAAGCTATGCTCCAGGTTTCTTTCTATGGTAGTTTTAAAAGATACAGGTGTGCACATTATTCATCTTAAGATCTATGAAAATGACATATGGAAGCAATAACATATGCAACCTCTGGGCCAACCTTTACATCTTCTCTCAGAAACAGATGTGTATGTTACATTTTCATGCATCTTAGATGCACACTGGAGAGCCAATGTGGTGTAGTGGCAAGAGTGCTGGACTAGGAGCTGGGAGATCCGGGTTCTAGTCCCCACTCAGCCATGGAAGCTCACTGGGTGACTTTGGGCCAGTCACAGACTCTCAGCCCAACCTACCTCACAGGGTTGTTGTTGTGAGGATAAAATGGAGAGGAGGAGGATAATGTAAGCCGCCTTGGGCTCCTTGCAAGAGGAAAAAAGGCAGGGTATAAATGCAATAAATAAATAAATAAATAAATCTTAGGCACTGGAGTGAACACTTATGTCTTATAATTTCTTATGGCTAATAAATCTAATAATAATAATAATAATAATAATAATAGTAGTAGTTAAATAGCAGTACACAGACTTCCCTGTTCACATAACACAAGATCTTTATAAGTGCAAGGGTTCATGTTACATGAGGAGAACTGAGGTGATTGTTCTGTTGCATTTCTTTTTAATAAGTTTAGAACACAAATAATTACATAGGAATACTGAAGCCCATTGACTTCATTGGACATGTTTATATGGGTTAAAAGGTAAGTGGTGTAGTGGCTGGCCTCCAAAATAATTATGTAATTGATTTAAAGTGGTAAATATATCGCATAATGGCCAGTTCTACCTCATGTTTTTTCCTTTTCATACAAAAACAGAATTGGAAAATACAAACAAAAAAGGCAGTCTAGTCTAACCTAGGGTGTGTTTCCATGCTATTGACTTCACCTGGCTTGCAACTTTGTTGCGATGCTTCCCCAATCGCATCTGCTCCTTTTCCAGTTTCCACTGTGCTTAAAGTCCTGGCTTATTATTGCCATAGCCAGGGGTTCTTTGCTGTTTCCACGGAGCAGTACTCGAATTATTGTATTGATGGCTGGGTGGAGTCTGGGTGGAGTGTGGGTTGGGTCTGATTACCTCATCCATGTTCTCACCTCCTCCTCTTGCTGAGTCCCCACTCCCTCTCCCCCTTTGCTGACAGAAACATACTTCTGGGTGGGGGGATTGGAAGTGAACATCATCAGGCTGGCAGGGGTTGCTGAACCATTCAGAGAGGTTCCCCCCTCCAGGCTCTCCTGCTCTTAATGACAATCTCGTGAACAAGCCTCATTGACCACAGTGGGAGTTACTTCTGAGTAGATTTCCCATATGTATGCCTGATTCCGCCCATTTTTTTCCTTTCCCTCTAAATAGCAGGCTACTGCATTAGGAGGCACCCCTAAAGCTACCACATTAGCAGGCACACACTAAGTCGCTATCTCATTATCACACTATTGCGCAAGCCTTCCATCAATACATGTACCCTCCAGGTCACTATATTGCTATGACTCTATGACTCGATCATTCAATTACGAAATAACACAAACACACATTTGCACTATTGCACCATAGCGCATTAGTCCAGGGGTGCCTGCTGACTCCTGTTGAGGTCAAGAGGGCTTGTTCCGGAAAATGCGCTATTGCACAATACCCCTATTGCGCAATAGCGCAAATGAGTGTTAGTGCTATTTCATGATTGAGTGATAGAGTGGTAGAGTCATAGGAAGATATTGACATAGAGGGTGTGCATATTGATCGAAGACCTGTGCAATAGTATGATAATGAGATAGCGACTTAGCGTGTAATATGAAAACTATGCTATGATGCTTGTGACATTGTTTCCCTGGTCCAAACGACACAAAGGAATATTAGCCATGGATTGTCCCCACGTGTAGTTCTGAGGAAGTGAACTGAGATAAACCTTATTTTCAGGCTGCAGTGGGAGTACTTGCTTGCCCGCGATAGCGGGCTTATACGCACTAGTGTTCTAGCGCTTATTTTCAATGATGTTTTAAAAGTTGGCCCCTTGGCATCCTGCTCCAAAACGGTGATGAAACTTCCAGAAAACAGGGAAGGAAAGGGTTGGGTGACTGAGGTCATGAGTGGAACACCCACAAAGGCTGGGCTACACACCCCATGGGCAGCACTATGATACTGAACCCAGTGTGGTTGTGGAAACAGGTCAGTAATGGAGCCAAAGTAAGCTGGAAAAGTCGGACTATAACCAGTCTCAGAAGAAGCAGTTTTTCTGCAATAAAATGCGGGGCTGGTGCTGAATGGCCACGATGTTATGGAAACACAGAGACCTCACCACGCAGCCAGGTTGGAGTAAATCACTGGTGGAAACACAGCCCTATTATTTAATGTGGGAAGGACCATAGCTCAGTGGTAGAGCACATACTTTGCATGCAGAAGGTCCCAGATTCGGATCTCCAGATGGGACTAGGAAGGAATCCTGCCTGCAGTCCTGGAGCGCTGCTGCCAGTCAGCGTTGATAATACTGGGCAAGATGGATCGACGGTCTGACTTGGTATAAGACAGCTTCCTGTGTTCCTAACCCCTGCCCAAAAGGCAGGACTAGGCATTGACAAGTGTCCCTCCCTATAGACTGATCAATACAATTCAGAATACAGTATGTAAAAGAAAAGAAATTATTTATATAGAGTAAGAAGATCCAGATAACTCAAACAAAGAAACAAAAAGACCAGGCCAGACTGTTCCCTCTCTTCACTTCTTCTTGGATCTACCTTACAGCTTATACAAATACTGGGATCTTTTTATGATGGTTTTGAATAGTTGTTGATACTATGAGGCCCTGGTCTTTGACTAATTTGCAGTCTTGCTATTTTAGTTCTGCCGTTACAGATTCTCACATTCCCTGTGTGACTTGGAATTTCACCTTTATGTAAGCTGCTTCATAGTTATAACTCTGAAATGTGTGCCGCCGCCTGTCTGAAATTAGGTGTCTGCTTACATTTATCATTTGGTTTCTTAAGAACTGCTATAATACAAATAGATATTCTCATTAATATATTTCATGGGATATTATTATGCTATGTATTATATGAT